>NW_004443937.1:39093123-39095888 GCF_000243295.1 Trichechus manatus latirostris | reverse complement strand
AGGAGCCACTTAGTGGAGAGGCAGCATTAACAGACAGACAAGAGAGTGCTCTCATTGAAATAATGCTTTGTACCATTAGATAAGCAGCTGAATGTCATCCTCCCGTGAGAAGGGGGACAGGAAAAAGGGTGCTGACAGCGAACGAGAAGAAGACCCAGTTAGATGACAGGACAAAAATCACTGAAGTTTTTGCTGTGGCAAAATACTCTGTAGATGCAGAAAAGGTGACTAACTTGTTACAGTTGGCTCAGTACTTTGATTTGGAAATATATACCACTGGACGGTTAGAAAAGCATTTGGATGCCTTACTGCGCCAGATTCGGAAGTTAGTAGAGAAGCACGCAGATACAGATGTTTTGGAAGCATGTTCTCAAACTTATGCACTGTGTGATGAAGAGTTCACAATCTTCAACAGAGTAGATATTTGAAGAAGTCAACTGATAGATGGATTGGCAGATAAATGTAACGGGCTGCTTGAAGATTTTCTGCAAGGGGGGGAGGAACCTGCTGAAGGCGATGCCTATCAGGTGTTATCACCACCGAAGAGGATCTCTGCTCTTCGTAACGCCCACGGTCTTTCAGAATGGGATTTGTTTGCTTGTAATTACAAACTATTGAAAATGGAGACATGCCTGAGCAGACTGTTATTCGTGCACTGCAGTGTACCCACTACGTAAGACTTTGGCAGTTGGCAAAGATAACTGAAAGCAGCTCCACAAAGGAGGACTTGCTGCGTTTAAAGAAACAAATGAGAGTATTTTGCCAGATATGTCAGCATTACCTGACCAACATGAATACTGCTGTTAAGGAGCAGGCCTTCACTATTCTATGTGATGTTTTGATGATCTTCAGCCATCAGATAATGTCAGGAGGACGTGACATGTTAGAGCCATTAGTTTACACTCCCGATTCTTCGTTACAGTCTGAGTTGCTTAGCTTTATTTTGGATCATGTCTTCATTGAACAGAATGATGATAGCAGCAGTGCAGACGGTCAGCTGGAGGATGAAGCCAGTAAAATCGAAGCTCTGCACAAGAGGAGAAATTTACTCGCAGCATTTTGTAAGCTGTGTATACCGTGGAGATGAATACAGCTGCAGATATCTTCAAGCAGTATGTGAAGTCTTACAATGACTATGGAGATATTATCAAGGAAACAATGAGTAAAACCAGACAGATAGACAAAATTCAGTGTGCAAAAACACTTATTCTCAGTTTGCAACAGCTCTTCAATGAAATGATACAAGAAAATGGCTATAGTTTTGATAGATCATCCCCAACATTCAGTGGCATAAAAGAACTTGCTTGACGTTTTGCTTTAACTTTTGGACTCGATCAGTTGAAAACCAGAGAAGCCATTGCCATGCTACACAAAGATGGCATAGAATTCGCTTTTAAAGAACCTAATCCACAAAGGGAGAGCCATCCACCTTTAAATCTGGCATTTCTTGATATTACTGAGTGAATTTTCTTCTAAACTACTCTGACAAGACAAAAGAACTGTGGATGTTTACTTGGAAAAGGTCATGACCTTTCAGATGTCACTCCAGAGAGAAGATGTGTGGCTTCCCTCGATGTCTTACCAAATTTCTTTGCTAGCTGGTGGCGATGATGACACCGTGTCGGTTATAAGTGGAATCAGCGGTCAAGGATCAACTGTGCGGAGTAAAAAATCAAAACCATCTACTAGAAAACGGAAAGTCGTTGAGGGCATGCAGCTGGCACTCCCTGAAGAAAGTAGTAGTAGTGATTGTATGTGGTTAAGCAGAGAACAAACGTTGCACACCCCAGTTATGATGCAGACACCACAGCTCACCTCAACTATTATGAGAGAGCCCAAAAGATTACGACCCGAGGATAGCTTCATGAGTGTCTATCCGATGCAGACTGCACACCATCAAACTCCTCTTGATTATAATCGGCGTGGTACAAGCCTAATGGAAGATGATGAAGAGCCAGTTGTTGAAGATGTTATGATGTCCTCAGAAGGGAGGATGGAGGATCTTAACGAGGGAATGGATTTTGATACCATGGATATAGACTTGCCACCATCAAAGAACAGACGAGAGAGAACAGAGATGAAGCCTGGGTTCTTTCATCCAGCTTCAGTTACGGATGAATCAGTTCTTGGGGTGTCAATGTTTTAATACCAGAACACAATTAAATATGTGTTGAAGTCATTTTCTAAGGGAAGAGGAAATTTTAAAATAAAGTGTGGTAGATACAGTGAAATTCTGTACAGATTTTCCTCTAAGGAGAATATGACATGCTTATGCTTACCAAGATCCAGTGCATTGAGGGGCAGTTTTGTTTACCTGAAAAAAAGTAAAGGACAAGTAAACAATTTGATGATAAGCTACAGTTTTTCTTAGAAAGTAAGTATTTTATTTATGCGCTGTTAGTTGGCTTTTGAATCAATTATTTCATGCTTTTTTTTTAAAAAAATAACAGTCTGAAGAGGTATTTGGTACAGATATGAATCCTCTCACATTTATTTACTGGGTGTACTAAATAATGATGACCTCTGCTGGATTTCTGTTTACATCCAAGAAAAACAAAGTTAAGGAAGAATTTATTTCCGCCATCCTGAAATTATAGGATAGAATTGTTTTTAGCATTCTAAATTTAAATGCTTCAAACAGCAATCAACAAAGCTTTGTTTTAAATATTGTAATTGTGGAGAAAAGTAAACTTATAAGCAGAACTTTTACAATTTTTTCATCTAAAATGTATTTTAAGATATTTTTAAAATTCAAGAGCTTCTCT
>NW_004443937.1:39090439-39092964 GCF_000243295.1 Trichechus manatus latirostris | reverse complement strand
ATTGTAGTATGTTTGCAGAAAAATTCTAAACAAAAATTATACAGCTTATTAGAGTGTGGGAATAGGGATCTAAATTTTAAATAAAAATATATATATATAAATTGGTGCTGATTTGATGATCGCACAGTTTGTTTAGGTTTTTCTTACTTTTAAATTCCAACTTAAAATTATGAGGTTTCAGAAATACATTGGAAGTTTAACAATGCTTAAAAATAGAAAAGCGTGAGTGTTCATGCTTTAAAATGATTTCTAAATTTGTATTTTATATTGTTTTATCTATCTGTCTTTGCAAGCAGTCTTCAGGTTAAAGATACTTCTAACAGGTTACAGTACATTTCCTCTGTAGGTAAATTAGATGGGATAATAGAATTCATAACCCATAATATTCTTTGAAAGCTAAGCTTTAAACTTCATTTTATGTCCTTTCACAGATAAATTAGTTTAAAACAGAAAGTGGCTACTTGCCATTTTGACATCACCTCATTTTGCGAGGCTTAGGCAGCTAGACATCGTTTAACACAAAATATTAACTTATATTACATGTGTTTCTATCTTTTGTCATTTGTCTCTCAGCTCTCGAGGTACATTATTTTAATCTTTCCATGCCTTAATATGCTTGCAATACAAGAATATCTTCAGATGGGTGAATACCAAAATGCTTGCAGTTTTTAGTCAGAAATCAACAAGCATTGGGCTGTGGTAGCCAAAAACCATAGGTTAGCTAAACGATCATGATACAATTATTTTATTAAATCATGGTTAATAACAAATGAAACCAGACTTAAATTTTCCAGCAACAAATATTATGTGCAGAAGTATTGCCTATGTTGTTTTTTCACACCGCTGCTGAGAGGACAGTATATATGATTTTAAACCTAAGTTGATTTTTTTTCTCACTCTTGAAAGGAGTTCTTTGTGAAAGTAGTTCTTACAGCTTTGTTTTCAAGCAGCTAAAAATGTTTTATGTATTACTCTAACCTGTTGTCCTCCACATTCTGTTGTCCTAATTGTACTGTTTTCTGATTTGTATTTATGTCTTCAGACAGTAACTTTTTGAATAAAAATAAAGCTACAAAACAAAAAAAAGAAATATGTCTCAAATTCTCTGCATCTCCACTGCCACCGCCAGCCTTCAGCCCTGTTTGCGATCCAAAGGACCTCCAGCTTTCGTTCTTGCTGTGATTGAATCTTTCTTTCTAGACAGAACTTCGAGTGATCGTTGAAAAAGAGAACTTAGATTTTGTCATAAACCTCCACTCCTTCGGAGGCTTCTCCACTCAGGTAGAATAAATCTAAACCCCTGACCAAGACAGTCAAGGGCCTACAAGGCCTATCCCCCCTCCTTCTGCCCTACTGTCCCCCCTCCTTCCTGACCCGCCAGCTGGACTGCCAAGCTCTTTCCCTGCTTAGCTCTTTTGCCTTGGAGTGTTCTTCCCCTTGCATCTTTATATTTTGCCTCCTCCTCCTCATCTCAACCCTTGTCTCTTTCAGTCAGCTCAGACTCCTGGCAACCTCAAATGTGTCGGGGTAGAACTGTGCTTCATAGAGTTTTCAGTTTAAGTAGATTTTTGGAAGTAGATCGCCAGGCTTTTCTTTTGAGGCACCTCTAGGTGGCCTGGAACCTCTAGCCTTTCAGTTAGCAGCCATGCATGTTAACAGTTTGTACCCCCCCACCCCCTGGATTCCTCACAATAGTTAACTACAATTTAACCTGTTGCTTGCCTTTTGTCTGCTCACCCTCTAGAATGCAGACCTTCGGAGAGGAGGAAGCGCATATACCTGGCTTGTTTCCTTGGTGTCTTACACAATTCTGCCAGCTTGTTATTACGTTGTTAGGTGCCATCAGGTCGTTTCCAACCCATAGCCACCCTGTATACAACAGAAGGAACCACTGCCTGGTTCTGCGCCATCCTCACAGTCTTTGCTATGTTTGAGCCCATTGTTGCAGCCACTGTGTCAATCCATCTCGTTGAGGGTCTTCCTCTTTTTGCTGACCTTCTACTTTACCAAGTATGATGTTCTTCTCCAGGGACTGGTCCCTCCTGATAACATGTCCAAAGTACAAAAGATGAAATCTTGCCATCTTTGCTTCTAATGAACATTCTGGCTATACTTCTTCCAAGACAGATTTGTGCATTCTTCTGGCAGTCCGTGGCATATTCATACTTGGTGTGCATACTGATATTCTGCCCTCCTCATGGCAGCTAAAACTAATGAATTACTGGATTCCTTCTTCCTGATCCCAAAAAGACCTCGGAATCCTCCTCAACACACTGCTGTAAGCAGCTACTATAATTAGTTGGAGTTAGAAAAAGAGGTGAAACCTACTTAACAAGCTTGCTGTAGTCACTGTGATTTTGATGACCTGCAGAGCAGGGTCCGGACTGCCAGAGCAGCCCCCGTCACAAGTACTGCTGGTCGCCAGTGAGAAGGAAAGGAGATCTGGAGGGTCTCACACTGGCAGTTCAATGCTCTAGCCTGGAAGTGACATCTGTCACTTTTGCTCACAACTCCTTGGTCAGAAT
>NW_004443937.1:39085941-39088883 GCF_000243295.1 Trichechus manatus latirostris | reverse complement strand
TCCTATTGTTTTTATTTTTTCAGGTGACATTATGAATTGCTTTAAACATTCATAGGGACTGGGAGTATTTGTTAGAGCAAATAATGAATTATACACATACAGGGCCTACAGAAGTCTGCAACACAGGCTGGAAAGTTCCTTGCTTATCGTTAACTATGTACAGATCTACAGTAGAGGTGAATACAGATGCTTCTTTTTTATTAGTGCAGAAGGATGACTAATTTTGGATTATTTGATACTGCCTTTCTCCGTATTCATATATACACGTGCTAATCAGCCTCATCAGAATCAATGATATTTGGAGGATTTGATTTATTTTAGTGACTTTCACTTTTTGAAGCCCTAGAATAGATCAGACATAGAAAAATAAGTGATGGCAAGTCTGAACAACTCGGAAAATAATATCCTGCTGTCTTTGTAAATTAATCATCTGAACCAGTGCATTTCCATTTCTCTGTCATCACGCTATATGTAAATATTACAGATTTGTCATGAAAATGCCCCTAAAATGATTTTTTTCTCAGTCATCAATTATTACCCTTGATGAGCAAATTTTGAACTTAGGAAATTTATTTTGAATAAAAATATAGCAACACAATGAAAATTTCATACAGTTGGGCAGATTCTCACTTTTGGAGTATCTTGCTTCGTTCCTAACTCACTCTGGCCTTTGTGATTGTTTTCACGGTCCACGAGGCAGTAGGGAGGCCACAAAATGGCCCATGAGTCTCATGTCACTGTGATTGTTGGTGACGGCTTAGCGTCCAGTATGGACAAGGATTTGGGGACTCTGGATTCAAGGAGAGAATTCTGTGGCTGACTACTGATGTCTGTTACAGGCTGAGCATTGGAAAATGGTGGCAGAGGCAGGTTTTGCCATCTCACGTGTAACAGAAAGAGCTTTGGTTTGAGAGTCTGCACAGACTGTCAATCTCAGGCGTGCCACTAAGCAACTGTGTGACTTTGGACAAATTAATTGATCTTTCTACCTCCATTTTTTAAACCTGATAACGAAGATACTGGAGTAGATAATGTTTAAGGTCAAGCCCAGCTTTAGAATGCCACAATTGTATATGCTTACTAGCAAATCTAGGAGATCCTGGGGGCCTGTTCAGTTTTACAGAATCCCCAGAAATTCTTTTTCAGAGTTACTAACTGCGGTAGACTGTTATAATAATGCCCCCCCCCATGCATCATGCCTTCCTGTGTGTACACCCCTTTTCCATGTGACCTTGCCACTCTTCCTATCAGGAGACAGACTTTATTTCTCTGTCTTGAGTCTGGACTCCTTTTGTGATTTGCTTTGATCAATAGAACATGGAGTAACTTATGCCTTAAGAGTCCTTGCAACTTCTGCATCTTAATCAAGATGAAAGTGTGTGTAGAATGAGGGGCCTAGCTGAGCCTAGCCCCCAACCTACCTGCCAACTGAAAGCAGTGTATAGGTGAGACCAGCAGCACAAACTCCCCACAGAATCACAAGAAAAGAACAGATCATTGTTGTTTTAAGCCACTAAGTTTTGGGGTAGTTTGTTATGCAGCAGTAGATAACTGCTATATAAATTGGAAATCAAATGGTGCCTCTTCTGAGTCTCAAAGGTCTGAGATAGTCTCTGGTAATTGATATGGGCTGTCAGCTGAGATGACTTAGTTCTCCTCCATGTGGCCGCTTATCCTCCAGAAGGCTATCTGGGCTACTTCACAGCATGTTGGTTTCCGGGTTCCAAGAAGACAAAAATGAATGTTGCAATGTCTCCTAAGGCTTAGCCTTGAAAGTCACACAGTGACACTTCTACCACATTCTAAGCGAGATCAAAGGAAGTCAGCCCAGATTCAACAGGGTGAGGAAATAGGTTCCAACTCTTGATGGGAAAAGGAGACAAGCCATATTGCAAAGGGACATGTAGGGTGCAAGGAATTCTGGTGGCCATAATCATCTACACCAACTTTAAGTTACTTGACTAGTGGAAAGATTCCATTCGCTTTTCTTTCTTTCGTTGTGCGTGTTCTTAGTTGGCAGTGTGTCGCGAGAGTTCAGTACAGGGCCTAGTAAGTTGTCACGCCACATTAACGTGACGGCTGCTGCTGTTGCAGAAACACCCCAAGTGCTTATGCCCAAAAGGATAGAAGTAGTCAATTCTGAGCTGGTGATAAGCATAGAAAGGGAAAGAGAATGAAGAGGTATTGCCAAGGTGCTGGTAGCCTCTTTTGGTTGAAATTATGTTATGAGAAAGTCAATGACTCCCAACAATTAGACCATCCAAACAGGCAGTGAAATCCAATGTGTCTGACAACCTGCCCAACTGACATTGGCTGCCCTGTCTAATCTTTCACACAGGTCAGTTAGTTGAGGGGAACCAAAGCCTCCTTGGAACAACCCAAGGTCAAAGATGGAGAAGGGCCAAAATGCAGGCTCTGCATCCCTTCTTACTTCTTCCAGCTCAACCTCTGCTGTAGGCCGGTTCCTTATTCTTGATCCCTTTGCTCATATTTCTCTGTTAGGAGGAGGGTATGTTCATTACTCCCTTTGCCCAGCACTGAGGCCTCCTTCCACTGTGGGATTGTGCTTCTCCTTTGCTTTCTGTATCCAAGGCTAGGTGTTCCTCGGGCCTGTAGTAGTTTTGCACAATACCTTCAGTATTTCATGAAACCTTTGGTTTCCATGAACAGAGGTACTCTGGGAATGGAGGGCACACTTTTAATAAGAAGCTAGGCAGAGACGAGGTCATAAAAACTACAAAAAGCAAGGCAACACAGCACAACTATGGTTAATCTACATGGACTTTGGAGTCATGTAGCCTTGAGTTAAATTCTAGCTTTATTTTTATATTGGTTGTGCTTTCTTGGACAAGTTTCTTATTTTCTATAAGCTGTGATTTCTTTATAAAATGGGAATTATAATAGTACCTTATGGTTTGCTGGAAAGATGAAATATATGGGTA
>NW_004443937.1:39083659-39085024 GCF_000243295.1 Trichechus manatus latirostris | reverse complement strand
ACAAGCCCTAACAGTCTCCAAATTGAATTATACCACATCCGTGATATTATCTTAAAACAATTGGCATATAAACAGTGGCAGTAGGATTACAAAAGCTGTCTGTTGTTCTTCAAAATTAATTCGCTTTCCCTGAGTTGTTTCTCTAAGAGTAAAATGTAGCACACGATACCCACCATCCTGAGGCAATACGGTGTTTTCTTTCAAGGCGTATGCACTGATTTTGAGAAAACACTTTTATTCTAAGGTGAGTTTGTGAACAACACACTGTTTTGGTGCTCTTGTGTGTGTGCAGAGCATATGCTTCGCCTCTCCAATTAGAGGTGGCAGAAATTCGTTTAGGTGCACTGAGAAGAAACACGATTCATCTCTATGATGTCAACACCACATTTTCAGTTTTTGGTGATTGTTCCTTAAAGCATCAGAAGTGCTACCGGCAGTCATTAAGGTGGTTTACTTGCTTCAGGTGTTTTTCTTAGAAAGTGAAAACTTCAAAGATCCCATAATGGTCCTTGTCCAATATGCTCTTTTAAGGTAGCATTAATAGTCTTGAGCTTAGGAAAAGAGAAAGAGGCTTAATTCCCTCTTTCTAATGTGATTCCTGTAAATCAAGGGTTGGTAAAGTAAGCCCCTTGGGCCTTAATTTTGTATAGATGACTGAAAATTAAACGAATGTTGCCTCCACTTTGTCCGGGTTTCAGAACTCGGGGTTGGATGATATGAGGGTCTGGTTTATCATTTAGTCACTCATCCCAGCTGTACTTATTAAGTGTCTCTGGTGTTCTAGGCAATGAGGAAACAGCAGTAAACAAGACAAAGTTTTTGTTCTGTGGAGCTTGTGTTGTCATTGGGGTAAGTAGGAATCAAACAAGAAAACTTTCAGCTGGTGGCAAGTGCTATGGAAAGAGTTAAAATAGGGTGATGTAACTGGGTAGCAATTTACACTAGGTGGTCATGGAATACTTCTTCTAAGTTGTTGGTGTTATGTGCAGTTGAGTCGATTCCAACTCGGCGACCCTGTAGGATAGAGTAGAACTGCCCCATAGGATTTCCTAGGCCTATTATCTTTATGGGAGCAGGTTGCTAGGTCCTTTCTCCTACAGAGTTGTCACTGGGTTTGAACCACTGACCTCTCAGTTCGCAGCCAAGTGCTTAACTATTGTGCCACCAGGACTCCTTTCCTTTGAGGTAGTGGTATTTGAGTTGGAATCTGAATGACAAGAAAAAAGCAGCCCTGAGAAGATCATGGGGAATTGAATTCTATGCAGAGCATTCAGCCAGGACAAAGGCCCCCAATCTGAAAGGAACTTAGTGTGTTTGAGGAATAGAAAAAAAGAGAAGGAGGCTGGTGTGGAGTGTTGAGAGGAG
>NW_004443937.1:39080514-39081248 GCF_000243295.1 Trichechus manatus latirostris | reverse complement strand
ATTCTCCTGCGCAGCACAGCTTTTCCTTCGAAGTATGATTAGCCATGTTTATAAGTTCTCTTTGAACTCTTTGGAGTTCAGTGGTTGGTAAATATTTGTTTCTTCATTCCTTAGTCTTTGAGAGTTCAGGCTCCGGGCCAAGCAGATTCAATATGGTGGGATAAACTTCTCAGTAAGAATGCTACCCAAAGCAAGCAGCATGTGTGTGCCTTAACCAGCCTCGCTGCAGATGTCCTCGTGTGTCCACTGCGGCCCGTGGAGCGCTTCCATGACCTGCGTCCTGATGAAGTGGCCGATTTGTTTCAGGCAACCCAGAGAGTCGGGACGGTGGTGGAGCAGTATTTCCAGGGCACCTCTCTCACCTTTGCCATTCAGGTGAGTGTGCACATTGCCCCAGACTGATTTGTTTTTTTTTTTTTTTCCTTTTCAAATCCTAGCATTGGGTTCTCTACTCCTTTTAACCTGGCATCTCACTGGGAGAGTAGCTGTGGTTGTTCTCGTATAATAGCAGACCAATCTGTTACTGACCCAGGACAGCCCTGCTGTCCAGTGGTCCCTAGATGGGCTGTGTCATATCAGCTGAGACAGTGTCTGAGGCGTTGTTGACAAGGCACATGGGAATAATGGGCTTGGGATTTAGTGGTCATCAGCACATTCTACATCTTTTAGTGGAACTGGGGCTCACCGTGTAATGCCCATTCCCTGGTAAAATAGTTTGAGCACCGCATGGGCTA
>NW_004443937.1:39076090-39077911 GCF_000243295.1 Trichechus manatus latirostris | reverse complement strand
TGAGAATATGATAAATTAACACACAATGAAATTGGATCTAAATTATTAATGGGCAATATTTCTGAGTAAGCAGGAGATACCATCTATCTGTCCTTACCTCTGTTTTTTTTCCCCCCGCTTCTAGGATGGCCCTGAAGCTGGACAGACTGTGAAGGTGAGTGCTCGTTATGTGCATACAAATGAATAAGGGGGCAATTATGAGAACGAATAAAGAATCAAACTGAGTCATTTGCAGCCCATTGCTGTTTCATTAGATCATCTCTGAGGTCAGACAGACCCTCAGTGCTTCTGCTGTGCAGCATGACATTATAAAGCATGCCAAACAATATGTCTCCCATGAGTTTATGAGATGTTTACCTTACGTAGTAAAATTATTATTGTGCAACAAGCGCTGGAACAGAAGCTGAAGCAGGGAGTCCTAAAACGGGGACCGAAGGCGAAGGGGTTCGTGTGGGTGGTGCCTGAGACAGAGCGCACGTGGTTTGTGTGGATTTATGGGTGACATGTTCAGGCTGTCTCTGATGCGTCTTCTGGTTCTTCCCACGGTCGCCATTTGCCTCTTCCCTCTTGGTGGTTCCCGGGGTTCCCTCTTCACTCCACGCCCCATGCTTCTCTCTGTCCGCCTTCCCTCCACCCCGTGCCGAGTCATTTCCTCCTCAGGTACTTCACACCAAAGTTCAAACCTAACAGTCAGTGGAGCTCACAAATGGGTTTTTAAGTGTGCTCGGAGAGGCAGGAGGATTTATTAGGGTAGTCTCTGCTTCCGTAGTAGAAGTAAAAGAATAAAATCCTGGCTGATTCTGAACCTGGTTTTCAGCCCCTTTCATACATATGCAAATTCCTGTGCAGTGGGGTCCTACGCATTGAGTCATAGAAAAGGCTGGTTTTTTGCGGTGCTAGAGAGCAAGAGTAAGTCAAGCTGGGGTGCTAATGTTATCCTTTGTGAAATAAGGTTTTATGGCTCTGAGGCTGGCTGTGAGTGGATAAGGTAATGGTTGGCAGCAAACGATGCCAAATAAACGTTGTTCCTTCCTATTATTAGTTGCATATGACTTAACACAGTTACCACAGGGACTTTTAAACCAGGATCTCTGGGCAGTGCCTTTGGGGAGTAAATTTCCTGTGAGGACTGCCAACAAATGGGCTACGAAATTCTTTACGACAAAATAGGGCCGGACCTCTGGATACACAGTGTGGCCATGTGGACAGAGGCAACATGAAGCTTTCTGGCATTCCACCACCCCCCTCACACTAAATATTTAGACAGTAGAAAGGGGTATAAGGCCAGTAGCTTCCTTCGGGAGTCGATTTTTGAAATGCAAAACAGAAACGTCTAAACCTGGTTTGCCAGTTTAAAAAAAAAAAATCACATTCGAATATAGATTTCCACACCACCAGGTTAGTTATATGCAGTGTGCGGTATCTGCTTGATAGAATTCCTTCAGCCATTAAAAGTGATGCGGTAGACGCATAGCTGTTAATATGGGGGGATGCAAAACTATACTGAGTGGAATGCACAGATTGATAATATGCACACATTAAGCGTATCTAAAATTGATATGAATAAGTAGGTTACATGATTTCAAATTTTCATTTCAGAATTCTAAAAGGAGCATTGCAATGAGTCAGAATCAACTCGACAGCAACAAGAGGGGCACTAAAAATATTTGTTATAAAGCCAGGCATTGAATTGGTATGAGTCCCCTTTCATGAACTATCTAAATAAGCAAATTCATAGAGACAGATCATAGATTAGTGGTTGCCAAGGACTGGGGTGAGGGAGTGGCAGCTAACGGGTAGAATTTCTTTTAAAGATGATGA
>NW_004443937.1:39073087-39074633 GCF_000243295.1 Trichechus manatus latirostris | reverse complement strand
TTTGGTTTTAGTTTAAAAAAAGAAAAAGTAGATTCCCAGTACTTATTCTAAACCTACTGAGTTAGAATATCTATGGTTGAGGCTTGGGAATCATCATCATTAGCAAGCACCCCGGTCAGTCTCTTCAGAGCGTCAATATTCACTGACTCACTATTTTGTGGTGATAAATTATTAAGTGATGATGACCACATACCCTTTACCTGTGGAAGCCAGTCTTGTCCTGTGTGGAGCAAAGTAGCATCTTCAATATTCAGCTGTCCGGTTCTGAAAAAGACAAATCAAGACTCCAAGCATTTCATATTTTGAAATTCACACAGTTGCACGTTTCGAGGCTGCATTTGACAGCCTGCCATGGAAAGCGCAGTGACTGTTCTCCTCATCTTTGCCTCTTGCATCTGATTCTTGGTATTCTGCCTGATGCCTGGTTCTAAACCATTTTTGTCTCATGCTGGGTAGTAATAGCAATAAGCGCAGTAATGATCTCTTCCCCCAAAGCAACTGTTGTTATTGTTAATGAAGGTGCACTGCTGAGTTAGCCTCTTGAACATAATGCCACTTTAGGATTTTTTTGTTTCAGGCACTTTAAATTCTACCTTGCAAAGAACAAGGGTGACCTGACTTACTCAGTGTTATGGATTGAATTGTGTTCCCCAGAAATGTGTGTTGTAAATCCTAACCTCTATGCCGGTGGTTATAATCCCATTGAATGGGTTGTCTTTGTTGTTAATGAGGTAGTATTAGTGTATGGAGTATCTCGAGTCAATCTCTTTTGAGGTATAAAAGAGATTAAACAAGCAAGGGAGGAGGGAGAGATGGGGGAAGAGCGATGCAAAGCCCTGTAAAGACTGACTGGGAGCAGAAGCTCAAAAAGAGACCAGGACCTTCTTCCAGAGCTGACAGAGAAGGAAAGCCTTCCCCTAGACCCAGCACCCTGAATTCAGACTTTTAGCCTCCTATACTATGAGAAAATAAATTTCTGTTTGTTAAAGCCACCCACTTGTGGTATTTCTGTTATAACAGCCCTATATAACTAAGACGCTCAGTAAGGCGCTTGTAGCAGGAAAAGGGAAATACTGAAGTAAAAAGCAACCCCTTATTTCACGATTCATTATTGAACTCTCCGTGTTGAGGTTTAAAAGTAGTAGAACACTATTATATTATCCACCCGGTGATTTGCGGTGATTTGGACATTCTGCAGGCTGAAGAAAAAAATCTCTTTGTTCCAGTCTCAATCCAACATCACCTCACATCAGCCTTTTCTGATCGGACATAGCCCTTCTAGACTCCTTTGCTATTGCTTTATTTGCTGTCTTTCACGGCATTCATCGCTGTGTTTTATTTGTTAGCGTGTTCGTTTATGTTTCTGTCCCTATGAAGTTTCGTGAGTTGCTCTAGAATGTCCGCTTCACGAGGACCTGGATTCTGTAGTTGTTTCTGTGGCTGTTAGGCGTGTGGGGAGGAGAATGGAGACTACACTGGGACTTTGCTGGATAGAACACATCTCCACTCCTAAGTGTCTAGCTTCAGTCAACCTAAAGTAGCAGAT
>NW_004443937.1:39070984-39072363 GCF_000243295.1 Trichechus manatus latirostris | reverse complement strand
AGTTTCCACAGGAATATTAGCTCTACTAACTTAGTAACTGTGTGACTTTGGGTTACCTCTTAACCTCTTTGAATCTCCATGTCCTTATTTTTCAAATGAGGAACCCCTGTCTGTTACATTGTGTGATGGTGAGGAGAAACTGAAACGGTAGAGAGGACGTACAGCCAGCTGTATGGCTAGCCAGAGTGTAGTTTGAGGGCCCAGTCCTTCAGACTTCCAAGTCTGCCCAATTATAAGTTTGAAGGTTTCCCAAAACCACCGTCAGGTTTGATAATTTTCTGGAAGGAGTCACAGAACTCACTAAAAGCTATCATACTCACGGTTATGATTTGTTATAGGGAAAAGATACAGATCAAAATTAGCCAAAGGAAGAGACAGGCAAGGCAGAGGATTCTAAACATGAAGATTTCCTTGTCCCCAAGATGTGCTACCATTTCAGCATTGATGTGTGACAGCATGCACGGAGTATTGCCAACCCAGGAAGTTCACTCGAGCTTCTGTGTCCAGAGTTTTTACTGGGACATTACATAGGCATGAGTGATTGATCGATTGATTGTCCATGTGGTTTAACTCAGTCTCCAGCACGTACCCTCCCCAGATTGCAGGGCTCACCATGAGTTACCTTGTTACCATAAACTATGTTTGTGGCCTGAAGTGCCCACAATGAATAACAAAGACTCTTATCACTCAGAAAGTTCCGAGCATTTAGAGGTTACCTCCCAGGATCCAGGGACAAATGCCAGCGCTCTCTTTCGGCAAAGACCAAATTCATTCCTACGCACTGTCACACTGTACTCTTTCAATAAAATGGTGTGTGTAGTTGTTGCTGCTGTGGTGGTAGTGGTGATGATTGTAGCTATTGGGAGTTTATATTTTGTTTATTTAATACATCTATTTTATTTGACTTTTATTTGCTATATAGCTCTATTTTCTTTCATCATTTCATCTATCAAGTTGACTTGCTGGAATGGAGATTACCTCTGGAAACACAGTGTATTTGAGTATCTCGTTTGCCTCTAAACTCCAGTAGGCTGTGCTGGTCAGCCGTGGTTCCACAGCCAGGGCCTGAGGGTCCACGACCAGTGGGATGTGTGGCCACTCCCCCCATATAAAGGGTTCAGTGTTTACCTATAGCCCTGAGTAGGTGAGTGGCATAGTATATTCTTGCCTGTCTGGAAGCAAAGTGTGGAGATGAGGCTTAAGAAAGCTATCTTCTGTCTCACCTCAAGTCCTTCCAGTCTCAACCCCTCTTCAGAAGATCAAGATGGTCAAAATAAATTTGGCTCTAGAAGATATATGATATGAAAAAAACCAGGTCTAATCTTCATGTGAAACTGTAATCATGAGACACTCCTTCTGCTGTGGACTTTATCAGGCCC
>NW_004443937.1:39068321-39069597 GCF_000243295.1 Trichechus manatus latirostris | reverse complement strand
CCAAAGGACTTTTATTCTTTGATTAAAGCCATGAGGAAAAGTGCCTCGCCTATGTTTAGACCTAATGTATGTATTTCCTGCTGGAAGAATTAGTGTCTTCAGGATGCAGTCGTTTTTATCTTGTGGAATTGCCTTGCAATTTGCATCTGTGCTCCCAGAAGGACTCCAGTGTGACTAAGTTTGGTAAACCAAAAACAACTGCGGTCTTGGGTGGTGGGTTTAGATTTATCAGTGGGAGTGGTGGCCTTTGAGGTGTGTGGAGACTCTGTGCCCTCTTTCTCTAGCATATTAAAGTCTGTGATTACCCCGCCGCCGACACCCCATATTTGGGGCAAAGTCCCTGATACTCAACTCCCCAGGCAGTAGAAGGGGCCATGGGCCTGCCTGTCTCCTTTGGGAAATTTCCTCTCTGTTACTAAACCCCCAAGCCCTCTTCTAAATATGTATCAAATTCACTAAACTTTTCTGTTTCTAATTGGTTAATTTTGATTTGCATGCCAATTGGGTCAGTGTTCTGAAAGAAAAATTGCCCAAAGCCCTCTGGTATGCAAGTGTTCGAATTTATTTTCTCCCTTTTCTAACTCACAGGCCTGGATGTTTTTGTTTTTCGCTTCTTTTTGTTTCCTCTGGGGCAGGGTGCCTTAGAGAAGGGCTGAGGATGGGGAGGGGAGGGAGGGGCTACAGTGCGGGGCGCTTAAAACATACTGATGAATAATGAGGTCTCCCGGAGCCAGACGGCCTGGTTTCCATCCCAGATCTGCCACCGACCAGTTGTGTGATCCTGGGCCAGTCAGCCTTTCTGAGCCCCAGCATCCCCCATTTATAAACAGGAGTCTTGGAGTCTTCTCTCACAGGGATACTGTAAGGACCAAATGGATTAATCCATGTAAATGCCTTTAAACCAGTGCTGAATGCATAGTAAAGTCTCAGTAAATGTCCCTGCTATTTTCATAATTTGTTACTTAAGGCTCACTTAACCCTCTGAAGTGGGCACTGTTATTTGACACTTGGGGAAACAGACATTTACAGAGATATAGTGATTTATCCAAAAAAAGCACAGTTGTCAGATACGAAAGCTGAGATCCAAACCCAGGCCTGCTTGACTCCAAAAATCTCCATTCTCTATTACATCCCATGGCCAGACTGTTCCTAAAAACACCGAGTACTCACTCAGCAGCTTTGAAGATGCGCAAAGAGAGGCTTTGCAAATATTTTGTCACGTTTAACACAGATTCCTCCGTATTATTTTGTTCCAGTTGGAAGGATGTTGGCTTCC
>NW_004443937.1:39054139-39067139 GCF_000243295.1 Trichechus manatus latirostris | reverse complement strand
GCTAACCTCGTATAACAAAATCATTCTAACTTCAGAGTTGTAAACTCATAACATCTAAATAATTGGCTTTGCCAAATGGTCAATTCTTTAAAAAAAAAAAAAGTAAAATTAGCCCACTTAATCATGTGACAGTAATTCAGTAGTTTTGATTAAATGTCAGTGGTCAGTTCTTTGTCTCACTTGAGGAACCATTTGTCATAGACCAGCGCTAACATAATTCACACTGAATGGGGGAAAAAATTTCTCACTGTATTTGGCCTAGTTTTTAAATCCAGAGTGGAGAGTGAGAGTCCATAGAATAATATGTATTTTGGCTGAAATCGGACAGTTCAGCTGAAATAAATACAGATGACATTACAATCTTTTGCTTCAGGAGTCATTAACAGCAGGAAAAAGTTAAATGTAAAAGCAAGTTGCTTATAAAAACCCATTGCCATCGGGTAGATTCCAACTCTAGGGACCCTCTAAGACAGAGTAGAATCATCCCATAGGGTTCCCAAGGTTGTAATCTTTATGGAAGCAGACTGCGGCTGGTGGGCTTCAACAGCAGACCTTTCGGTTAACAGCTAAGTGCTTAACCGCTGCACAACCAGGGCTCCTTAAGCTCTTATAGGCTATCCATAATAAGTTTAAAAACGTGCAGATCTATCTGTTGCTTAGATAGTAAAAGTTGAAAAATACATGGGATTGATAATTACGCAATTTAGTTTTAGGCTTGCCTAGGGGTGGAGGTAGTGGGAGAAGGAGCATGACCTGAAGGTGTTGCGGGGTACACAGGGGACTACAACTCCATAGATAATGTTTTATGTTTAAATTGAGTAATGTGTATGTACTTGTTCATTATATTATTCTTTATACTTTTTTGTACCATATGTATGTTTAAATGTATTTTAAAAGAAAGAAAAAAGCCCATGTAGCTGTCTCTGTAATTTTTGTTTTACAGGGGCCCCATAGGAAGAATTTTCCATCAAGAAATTACTGTTAAAATTCATTCTTTTTGTGTGGTTATCTTTAGCATATGACTGGTTCTCACACCTGCTCTATTGAAATCTCTGAGAACGGGGCCTATGAAATGGATTTTTGAAAAGCCCACAGTTGGTTCTGATGGTTACCCAGGTTTGGGAACTGCTGTTTTATTTACTTATATAAATGTATTTTGATTCTTCGTCTAGATAACCTGGACTTCATTGTTACTCCCATAAAACAAAACAAAAAAAAGCCATTCCTGTTGCTGTCGAGTCGACTCTGACTCATAGGAACCCTATAGGACAGGGTAGAACTGCCCCATACAGTTTCAGAAGCAGCTGGTGGATTCGAACTGCTGACTTTTTTGGTTAGCAGCTGTAGCTCTTAACCACTGTACCACTAGGGCTCCTGTTAATTCCCATACTCATTCTTGAATTATTCAGGCCCTTTCAGAGGTTCCTCTTTACCCTTTATCCCAAAACCAATAATAAAGTAATTCTTAACATCTAAGCAACAGCTGGAAAAGTGAAGATTTGATAGCTGAGCCTGGGTCAGATGGTAACCAGCTTAATGAATAATCGACATGGGGCCCTGCAGAGCCACAGACAGGGAAGAATTAGAATAATGACCTTCCTAATGACATTTGAGTGAGAAATATTGTGTTGGTAAGAATCTGTAATGGCCCTCAGGCCAAACGCGGTGAGAAATTCTTCCCCCCATTCAATGTGAATTATATTAGTGCTGGGAAAGGGTAATTTTGAAATTTTAACTTTACATGTCACGAGGCATCAATCCTACACCTGTAGTCTAATTGCAGATCCCGTCTCCGGAGAAGGCCGTTGTGTGCCAAGATCAGGAAAATAGAGTCATACATCTCTGGAAGCCTTTTAAATCAGAATAATCCCAAACCTCAGGGGTATATATATATATGTATACATTAGTTTGAAATCCTTCTGTGGTCATTCAACATAAAAATAATATTACTGGAATCTAGTAATGAAAACTCCCATTTCTCTCCCCAGTAGTTTATTCTTTTAAATAAGCTTTCCTTGTTCCTGATGATACTTGAAAAATAAACACCAATTTGTTTAGGATGTTGACCTTGCCTGAAGTGGCTTAGAAGAATAAACATCAAGTGAACCAAGTGAACACACCAAATATTCTTTGACTTCGTGGCGAAATCCATTTATCCTAATGTCCACATTCAGATCTCCCACCCTAGGGTCTATGTATCAGTACCTGTTCCCTGAAAAAAAAAAAATTTTTTTTTTTTTTTAAACTTATCATGCTTTCTTTCCTGGTGCCCTGAAAAACAACCCAGCAGAGCCTTTTATTTGTGTTTCAATTCATCTGTTGGTTGTAAATGGTATACATTCCCAGATGTAATCAGGTCCTGGCGGTATAATTTCGATGCAGCTGTTCAGCCATGGAAGGAATAATCATGATTCCAAGCTCCGCTTTTCCATCAGAGATCACAGATGAATCTCACTTTTGAGGAAGGCAGTCAGAGCATGGGATAACTCAGAGGACCACAGAGGGGCAAGTGACCTTGGAAGTCATTTAGGATAGGTAGCCTCCTTCCTACTCTACACATAATCCCCTTTATAGCATTTAAGTTGGCCTTTTATCTTTCTCTCTACCAGGGAACCCAGGTATAGAGATAGATGCTTTCAGTTCTGAACAGCTCTGATCTAGGGTTGATGCTGAAATTTTTCTAACTACCAAAGGTACTCCATTCCTGCCTCCCAGGAAATGAGCGTCTTGCTTGCTCATGTCTCTCTGTCTAGCATTCATTCTTTAATTTAGTCTTTTAGTGCCTACTGTGTGCCAATTACTGTCCCAGGTCCTGGGAGACCAAGAAGAATGAGACATAGTCTTCTTCTGTGAAATAAATACTGTGATAGAGGAAGGCCAAGGGGGCTGTAAAAATCCTATAGTTTATATTAATCCCTTCTCCAATAAATGTCTATTACTCAGCAATTATTACTATGTGCTGGGTACTTCCAGGCCCCAGGGTACAGAAGAAGACAGGGCAGCAGAGAAACAATTCTCAGTTTATTGCCTTCCCTCTCCTATACCCAGAAACCGTGGTGGCGTAGTGGGTAAGAGTTAAGGCTGCTAACTAAAAGGTCGGCAGATCCGATCTACCTGGCGCTCCTTGGAAACCACATGGGGCAGTTCTACTCTGACCTATAGGGTCACTAGGAGTCGGAATTCACTCAGTGGCAGCGGGGTTTTTTTTTTTTTTTTCCCACCTACACCCAAGTGAACAAAGAAAATAATTAGAGATTCTGAGTAGTATTAGATAAGTATACCCAAGATGCTGTGAGAGGGGATTACATGTCGGGGGTGTAGGGATGGTGGTGGCCACTGCACTCAGGGTGATCAGGGAAGTCCCACTGATGTGGTAATATGTAAGCTGAGACTCAAGGGATGATGAGGACCCAACTAGGTAAAGAGCTAGGCAAGAAAGAGAATTACAGGCAGAGGAAACAGCGGTGGGAGTGAACTTGGCACATTCTAGGAAAGGATTAGAGTTCAGGTGGCAGGGATTTGGGGTGGAGAGAGGGATGGTGGAAGATCAGTTTGAAGAGGTGGGCAGAAGGCAGTCAGACCAGACCTGGTGTGCAGTGGTAAGGAGTTCAAATTCTATTTTAATATTTTGGTGTTTGGATTCTAGTCCAAGGCCAGAGGATATTTCACATGTGCCTAACATGATGGGTCGCCTTAATCAATTTGGTTTTTAAGTATCTAAGCCCACGTTTCCTTAACTTGAATAATTTTGTATAATATCTGGGCATCGTGGTTGTCCCTCAGGATCCTTCTACACTCCCCTACTTTTTAGCAGCCAAGAAGTTTGGGTGGATTTGAACTCATCTCTAGCTCCAGATATGGACCTTGTTTGGTCTAAGCCAGAGGTTGGCAAACTTCTTCTGTAAAGGGCCAGACCATACACATTTTAGGCTTTGAGTGCCAAATGGTCTCTGTCACAGTTATACAACTCTGCTGTTATATCCTGAAGCAGCCGTAGAAAATATATAAATGAATTTGCACAAATGGACATGACTGTGTCCCCATTCCAATAAAACTTTATTTATAAAAGCAGGTGGTGGGCCAGATTTGGCCTGAGGGCCATAGTTTGCCTACCTTTTATCTAAGTCAGTCCCCTTTGCCACAGTGATCACTTTAATTAATCCTGACCTAAGACAATTAGCGCATGGGATTCCCTCCATGCTTGTATCCATTGGTTGTGGGAAGGAAGGCTTTCTTTACCATGGCTTGCGAATGAGAACACAGGTAACCCTGACAGCTGCTGGCGGTCATCTTATAGTTCCTAGGGCAGCCTGCCTGAGAGTGAAGCAGACACTGAGGCTGGAGTGACAGAGATGGAGAGAAGCTGGATACATTATGGAGTTACTGAATCAACTAGTCCTGAAGCCTGAACTACCTCTAGACTTTTTGGTTAGGTAATCCAATGAAGTCCCCTATTGCTTAAGGCAGGCAGAGGTGAATTTTCTGCTACTTCAAATGGAGAACATCCTCAACTAGATCATCTGCTCTAAAGTATTTGGTTATTGTTACTCCTTAATATGCTTAACTGGCAGTTTGAGTAAATAATTTCTAAAGAACTTCTGCATATCTGCTATACTCATCAAATGCCAATGAGAATCTTTGAGTGAAAGTCTGCAAATCAATGGCCCTAGAAGAGCTTCACTTCCAATGGGCTCCCTTTGGTGCGTGACCACATGGTAATCCCATTAACTTTAATGATGGCGGTGCTGCACAAAATGGGCCCTGTGAGTCTATTCTTCCCCTTCTTCTTAAAAAGCATTAAATCTTATCCTGCAGCTAATTCTTCAGGGTAAAGTATGGGCACTGATGCCATGCATTTCATGGCCTTTATTAATATATGCAGGACTCTCTCCCTAGTGCTAAGTGAGTACATTAAAAATGAATCCATTGCCCCATTTGTCGACTGTGAGAAAACCCCAGAGTCAAGGACATCAGTGAATTATTATTGATTGTTGTAAGATCCAATAAAATCATAAATATGGCTCAAAACAGTTACTGTGGCCACATTAGCAAATTATGGAATCTGTAACGTGCTCTGAGCCTGGCCTCCAAGATTTGAATCAAATACCAGAGGGAGGAAAATTGTATTTAGGAATGCGATGGCCAGGGCTGGGATAGAGAAACGTATTACTTAATTTGCTGTGCAATCTAATTGAGAATAACTATTGGATTTCTAAAAGGTGAACTTTGATTAGGTTTAGGTGTCAGAAATAAAGTGGAAATATGGGCCAGTGTATACTTTTTCTGAGAGCCTGTTGGGAGTGAGACAGGAAGATATTCATTGCGAGGCCTGCCTTTCCTGGGTGACCTTCTGCCTGCCCCTCTGTGTTCTCATTTCCTGTGTCCAAGTAATTGGGTTATACCTGAGACTGCCAGCTCTTCCCAGAGACGTGCTTTTTTACTTTCTTCACCAAGGGTCAATTTTCCTCAGTTAGAAATAAAGCAATTCAAAATGAAATTACCCAGAGCATTCATTTTTTTACCATCTAGTAAAGGATTCTCTCTAAAGAACACAGGGCCCTCCCTTTTCAGCTCAGGCTTAATAAAATCTTCCCTTACACAGACGTGGCACGGAGTTGTGGTCTCTGCCTTTTCGAGGTTTTCCTCTTTGGTGGATGTACTAGGCAGTATTTGCTCTGGCAAACGTGCATTGGTATGTTCTCAGGCTGCGGTGCATATTTTCTGAAGCTCTAACCTGCAGTCAGGCTGCCCATTTACATTACTAACCACCAGCAGGTTGGAACACAGCCGCCCATGGCGCCCTATCGCCCGTTGGCCATTCCAGCGGTCTAGTTCACCTGGGGCCTTGACCTCAGCTGTGTTCTGATGACAAGCACACCGGTGGCTAGGTTGTCAGGAATGGGTGGCTCACCTTTCAGCTCACTTCAGTAAAATAGAAAAACAGTTTGTGGAAAGACACAGGAGATTTCGTAGTGGTCTGCGTAGAACTGGCTAACAAACTTCTTCACGCAGTCAACAAAAGCTTAAAAAACCCAGCCGAGAAATGATAACTGCTGACTGTCCGAATTATCCCTTGACACTCTGTGTTGAAACTTGACTAAATTTTGCTGAAACTTACAAATAGAAAAGAAATTTAAAGTTTAATAAATTATCCATAATAGAATTGCTTAAAAAAAAAAAAAAAAAGATGGTCACAGCAAATGGGTTCATATTTACCACCTAATGGTCTCCTGAGCCTTATGATGAGGTGGGGATCGTTAGAGAGGGATGTGTTAGATAAATTGTAATTTTAATTGAAACCTAATTGATTATATTTTGAATGCGCATTAGGTTAAGAGAGACTCTGAGTCAACTCCCACGATCATTATATTACTACACATGGCGATAAGATGATTTGTAGTAAGTTGATGTGTGAACATCATATTCTTCTCTGTACACAGCGTAACCGATGTTGTAGCTGTGAACGGTCCTGCACTGGCTAAGTGTGTTTGTTCCTTTGTATTTTGGAACAATCATCTTGTACTGACCCACCTTTTGTGTCTCATAGTCTTAGCTTCAGGTCTTCTAATGCATAAGTCCAGGTTGAATTTCTCCACTGAGGAGTAGCTTGCTTTTTAACCAGCTGTCTCATTCCATTGTTGGACCACTCCAGTTAGCAGGTGAGTCAAATGGAACCCAACGTGCAGCGTTCTTTAAGTTGAAAGCAGACGTCCGCCAGGCATTATGGGAGGGGTGGAGTGGGGTGAGGTGGGGAGGTGAGCGGAACCTCCCCTCCAGGCACACAGGTTATCTGCAGAGCATAGCTTCCAAGCAGAGGTAAGTGTTTGCTCCATTGAGGAGCATTCTGTAATATTCCTTGGATCCGGTTTCTTAAAAAAAAAAGACAATAGTATGGTTGAGAAACTGTTTTCTTGTACTTCCCAGACAAGACAGAACCCTATTCTGATGTTAATTTGTGTAATAGAAAGTGAGGATTTTCTTAACCTCCAGAGACAGGATGATAAATCTGGCACATGATCCATAGGAATGTATTGCAATCCACTGTTGAATTCAATTCCCTCCTCTTCTGCAGAGACTAAATTTGACTTTAAGTTAGAATTAAGAAATGTGAGAGTTGGAGCTGAGACTTGAGAGTTAAAATGGTATGAATTAAGAGAGTTAAATTTGAAGTTAAATTTAAGAGAGCTAAGTTGGAAGTTTTGGAGCCCTGGTGGTGCCCTGGTTAAGAGCTCTGCTGCTAACCAAAAGGTCAGCAGTTCCAATCCGCCAGCTGCCCTTTGGAAGCCCTATGGGGAAGGTCTATTCTGCCCTATAGGGTCACTATGAGTTGGAATTGACTCGATGGCAGTGAGTTTTGTTTTTTGGAAGTTGGGAGTTTAGTTACAATTGAATTTGAAGTTGAGTTTTAAGTTTGGTATGTGTGTGTGTGTGTGTGTGTGTGTGTGTGTGTGTGTTTGTTGTAATGTCCATGTGTGATTTTGCTGTAGTTTCCTGTTGAAGCAGCTGATTTTTGTTATCCAGGCCTGATTGACAGAAAGGAAGAGCAGGGCTAGAACATTCAAAGCTCAGCAGTATCTGGGCCCTCACTGGGTGAGGAGAAGTTTCCTCTGCAAAGTTAGGGATTGACGGCTGCTCTGCACCCCTCAGAGAGAACCCCTGCCAACCCCCTTCCCTGCCCCCACCAATCCAATCACCACCTTCTCCGAGCAACCCGAGGGAACGTTTGTAAGCAAACACTCCGCCATCTGTTGTGCTACCCAGACATCCCCGGTAGAACAGAAACAGGTGCCGGTCTGTCAGAGTAGCTCAGTGAGTAGACAAGTCCAGCGGAGGGCGTGGAAAACTGTGTGACGTGAGGAGCTTCAGGCATTGGCCTTTGGAGTCTGGCTGGCAACACCACTCCTCATCAGTGGCCGACCCTTTGTAGACCAGTGTTTGGTACTGGATGGGTGGATGGAAAGACACTCAGGACTGTCGCTTGGCTTACAGATGCAAACAGGCATGGCGTGGGAGTCCCTCAGTGGGATTTGTCCCGGACGAACATGTGCCGGCTTGCAGTACCCGCCCCCCACAGGTCACCAGGATAGCCTCCACAGTGGAAGCATCTTCCTTGACCTGTTCTTTCAGAGGTGTTGCGTTGACAAAGTAGAGCTGTGAGAAGAATTTTTTCCTGTTGACAGATGAGGCATGTAATTTTTTTTTTTTTTCTTTTTAAACTCTAGGGAAGAATTAGTTCTTTTGTGATAATGTGCTAATGTAATTCTGGTTTCTCTCTGGATGGGTTATAGTGGTATTATTGAGAGATGTGTGGTTTTACTGAAGGGGTTAGTGACTACCTAATCTTTCAATAAGTGTAATAACCGTCTATGTATATCAATGATACACTAATAATACTTTACACTTTTAAAACAATTTGCAATGTACAAAGTGCTTCATGTCACAGGCATTATCTTACTTGTTTGGGCAGAATAACAGAGGGTAAGGCTCTGGAACTAGAATGCCTAGGTTCAGATTTTGGCTCCGTCCCTTACTAGGTGTGTGCCCTTGGACAAGTTGCTTAACATCTCTAAGCCTCAGTTTCCTCATCTGTAAAAGGGGAATGATAGGACCTGACTTCATAACATTGTTAAGGGAAGTATAGGAGTTATCACAGGGCCGGTGTGTGGTACTTCTCAGTAGATGTTAGCTATTACTGTTTAATTATTAAGACTATCATCATTATTGTGACTCTGATGGCACAGTGGTTAAGAGCTCGGCTGCTAACCAGAAGGTGGGCAGTTAGAATCGAATCCACCAGGAGCTCCTTGGAAACCCTATGGGGCAGTTCTACTCTGTACTATAGGGTTGCTGTGAGTTAGAATCGACTGGACGGCAACGGCTTCGGTATTTGCTTTTGGTATTATCGTCATCATATTATTTTCTAAACATTGTGTGACGTAGATACGGTACCAGAAATGTTATCTTTATTTTAAAGATGAGGTAACTGAGGCTCAGAGGGAAAAAAAACGAGTTGCTCAGGAGCTTGGCCCAGTCAGAGGCAGAGCTGAGCAGGAACTCAGACCCATGACGTCTCAGGTACCAAGAAAATATTGGTTGAGTTGGTCCGAATCCACTCAGCCTGGCTTATGTAACCCTGGCCTCATCAGACTCTAGCTGATAAGCTCAGCTTCTAACAACTTCTAAACCAAAACATTTAATTTTCTGTAGTAGAGTAGAATGGAATCTGGAAGTCTCCTTTAGAGAGACACTAAAAAACCAAAACAAAACAAAACAAAAAAAAAAAAACACCTGTTACTGTTGAGTTGATTCTGACTTATAGTGACCCTATAGGACAGAGCAGAGCTGCCTCATAGGGTTTCCAAGGAGAGGCTGGTGGACTCCAACTGCAGCCCAGCTGTCAACCACTGCACTACCAGAGAGACACTAGTAGGGAAATAGTTGGGTTTTAGTGAAGACTACACCCATTGATCCAATTGACATATTCTACAAATTGATTTTAGTCCTAGTGTTTCTTTAAATTAAAACTGGCATCTCTACTCGCCTTGGGAGACTTAATTACGAAAGCAATTCTTAAATGTATGGTATCAGGAAAACAGAATCTAAGGCATTCAGGACAGGTAGATGTCTTACACCTGTGGGGTCTTGATGATCGTTCTGTTCTCATTTGTTTGGTTTCAAAGATAACTTCCTAGAGAAAAACCTGATAGCAGTGAGTGGGATGAGACTGAAGACTGAGCTATTAATGTATCCATCTTCTTGAGATTATAATAAGAGCCAGGATGAGGCAATGTGAAATTTAGAAGGAAGTGATAAATATGAGTTAAATGCAGGATTCCATTAGCTAAAGGATGTGGTAGAACTGATAGAACCTAGATTTCTATCAGGATCATTTATGCTGTAGGTCAAATAAGGTCAAACACACATAACAAATGCTGGGCGAAATATCTTTCTTCCTGGAGAAAGTCTTAGTCTTTTTTTAAAAAATATCCAGATATCATTAAGAGGCTGTATAGTATTGCATTTTACCCTGTAAGCTTAAATTAAGAAAGGCTGTGATTTTCTGTTTGCAAAATCAGACAATGTTATAAAATATCGTTTATCCATTCATTTAGTGGTCCCTGAGCACCGACAGAATAGCACCCAATGTCGCACACAGCCTGGTGCCTCCTGTGCGCTGTTAAATAGAACAGATGTCCTTGACCTCATGGAGCTTAGAGTTTGCCAAAGTCTGTTAATCCCGAAGTTTACTTAAAATAGCTAATCTTGATTTTTAAAGTTTGAACTCATGCTGTTGTTAGGTGCTGTCGACTCAGTTCCCACTCATAGCAACCCTATGTACAACAGAACGAAACACTGCCCGGTCCGGCGCCATCCTCACAATCCTTGTTGTACTTGAGCCCATTGTTGCACCCACTGTGTCAGTCCATCTCGTTGAGGGTCTTCCTCTTTTTTGCTGACTCTCCTCTTTACTGAGCATGATGTCCTTCTCCAGGGGCTGATCCCTCCTGAAAACATGTCCAAAGTATGTGAGATGTAATCTCACCATCCTTGCTTCTAAAGAGCATTCTGGCTGTACTTCTTCCAAGACAGATCTGTTCGTTCTTTTGGCAGTCCGTGGTATATTCAGTATTCTTTGCCAACACCACAGTTCAAAGGCATCAATTCTTCTTTGGTCTTCTTATTCATTGTCCAGCTTTTGCATCTATATGAGGTGACTGAAAACACCATGGCTTGGGTCAGGCGCACCTTAGTCTTCAAGGTGATGTCTTTGCTTTTTTAACACTTTAAAGAGGTCTTCAGCAGAGTTGCCCAATGCAATGCATCTTTTGATTTTTTGACTGCTGCTTCCATGGGTGTTGATTGTGGATCCAAGTAATATGAAATCACTGACTCATAGAAGGATCATTTCTAGGAAAGAAAACCGAAAATCTAATCAGTCACCCCCTTTCAACTCCTTCTCAACATAACTTTGTTTTAAAAGTTTTCATACTAATTATTTACTGGAGTCTTTTGTTCTTGATTTATGGCAAAAGCCCTATCGTGACTATTTTTAAAAAATGACTTAATAAGTGAACAGTCTTGCTGCTGTCCAAGTATGCCAGTAGATCACTTAACTGTCATATGTTAAGCCACTTTGGTCAAAAAAAACCCTTTCACTGTTTTTCTTGGAGTGGCCGTTGAGCCAGATAACACTAACCTAGTTCTCTGCTCATGCTACTCTATCTGCTTTGGGCTGGACTGAGCTATTGTTATTTCCTCACAGACTATTAGCCAAGAGTTATCCTGATGCAGTGATGGTGAAGGTTCATAAAGATGAAGTGCTCTACTTAGGGAACAAAGTTGGAGGGTAAGCCGTTGTTAAAGTGAATTGTGATGTGGTCAAGTGAGAGCTCGTTGCCCTCATACGCTTGCATACAATTTGAAACACCAACTGCTTGCTTAATTTGTAACAATATACCTTCTCTAAATGTATTTTGTAACATTTCACATTTATTCACTTAATAGCCGATTTAAATGAACTAGCAACTTAAGAGACTCCACAGGAGGTAGAATTAGAGTCCGTTTTGATTGAAGTAGCCAAGGGGCTTTGTACCTCAGACACTCATGTCATCCGCCTCTCTGTCTCTCCCTCATAGTGCCAAGTAGCTCCCTGGGAGCAAATGGACAGAAGCATCATTTGGGGGATTTTTATAGCTTCTTTTCTAATTACAGAGATAACACTTGTTCATGGTAGATATTTTAGAAAATACAGAAACCAATATAAAGAAATTAAAATCATTCAAGGTCTTATGGATTGATTGTGTCCCCCCAAAACATGTGTTGTAAATCCTACTATACCTATAGGATTATAATCCTGTTTAGGAATGGGGTTTTCTTCATTATGTTAATGAGGCATTATCAGTGTAGGACGTGTCTTGAGTCCATTTTTTTTTTTGAGATATAAAAGCGCAGATTAAGCAAGCAGCAAGTGAAAAAAACAAAAGCCTAGACAGGGAAGATAAAGACCACGGCACATGAGATCTCTAAGGAACCAAGAAACAGAAGCTGAAGAGAGACTAGGACCTTCCCCCAGAGGTAACAGAGTGAAAGCCTTTCCCTGGAGCCAGTGCCCGAAATTCAAATTCTAGCCTCCTAAACTCTGAGAAAATAAACTTCTGTTAAAGCCACCCACTTGGGGTATTTCAGTTATAGAAGCATTAGGTAACTAAGGCACATGGTTAAATTTATATTTTAGCTGATGGCTCTTTAAAAACTGTCACAAAAAGCAGCTCTCATAGAGTGTGAGGTGTTCCTGTTATTTCTCCCCAAAGGGTAAAATCAACAACAACAACGTAACACTTGGTAAGTTGTCTTACCCATCAATTTCCTCGCCCTTCCTTCCACACTGTACCAGAGACAGACGTGGGAAATCCTGCTAATGGAAAGAAAACTTACATTGTCTATCTGTCTCTCTCTCTCTGATGTTGGGGGGGAAGCAATTTGTCGTCTGATATAATAGTATCTGGGAAGGTTGGAAAAATTTGATTAAAAGCTAGAAAATGCCATGTACTGTGAAAATGACACCAAAGTCTATGAAGACACCTAATTCTGTATGGATGTACTTCTTACTGAATTAACATAGTAAGGTCTCACTCGTTTCCTTTTATTTAGATATAGATTGTAGAATATAATTTTTATGCAAACTAGAAAGTTATTTATACCACATTTCAATATCTCAGATGCCAACAAGCCCAGCTCTCAGAGTCCTGACAGTGCCATGGTGAGGTGGTTATTCAGAATGACTCTTGTTTCCCATGGTCACCTGTGAAACGCCTAGCTGACGGAGTAAATGTTAACCTGAATATGAAAGAGTGTAGTCTTACCAAAGTAGAACCAAAGCTAAGTAAAGCCTTGCTTCCTTTCTCACGCTGTGGCCAAGGTGCAGACTCAGAGCCCTGTGTGGGGGAGGGCAGCCATTTCATCTCTCTGCAGCTAAACTGACCTAGTAAGAAGGCTGTCT
>NW_004443937.1:39031297-39039718 GCF_000243295.1 Trichechus manatus latirostris | reverse complement strand
TCGCTAACATTTATTTTTTTGTGTGTTTTTTTGGATTAATGCTAGCCTTGTTGGGGTGAGATGATATCTCATTGTTATAACTGCGAACTCTTAATTGACAGGTTTTTTTTTTTTTTTTTTTTTTTGGCCTTACAGTTTGTGCTTAAAATGGAGTAGGCTGTGTATTCCTTGAGATGTACAGGGAGCAAAGTTTCTCTTCCTCCCTCCCTCCCTTCCTTCCTTCCTTCATCCTCCCCTTCCTCCATCAGTCCTTTTATCTGTTCTTCAGTTCATCCTTTTGTCCATCCACCTGCCCTACGTCTCCCTACCCCTCACTCTGTCTCTCTTTTTTTTCCTTTTGATGGTGGTGGGAGGGCATGGCGTTGAGGGAACCAGACTCTATAATTTTCTCTTGAATGGCAAATAGATTTCATCTTGATTACTAGCTCTGGAAGATGTCCCATGGCTGTCTGGAAAACTGTCTCGTGACGTATTCTGAGGCTTGGTTTAGGCTAGGTGGGAGAGTGAGCTGTGACATGAGTGACTAATGATGTCTGTTAAGGGCATGTCTACATATATTTGCCCACCCTCCTGTAGTCCAAGCCAGACTCATTTCAATTCCCACAGATACTTTATTTTCTGATTATTTATTCTGATCGTTTTTAATCAAATAGACTAGAGTCCTCACGGCTAAGCAACACTTGTGAAGTGTAAATCATTGCCCTGAGATTGGAAATGCCAAATGGTAAAGATAATCAGAACAGATAAAATGCCTTTTAGCAAATTCTAAATTATCAGTATAGGTATTGAGGACATAATATAAAATCTACTTGTTTATACTTTTTTTTCCAGAAGTTATAATTTAGCTTTTACCAAAACCACCATAGTTTATTACTTCTATATGGGTGTAAGAGCTTGGCTGCTAACCAAAAGGGCAGCAGTTCAAATCCACCAGCCACTCCTTGGAAACTCTATTATAGGGCAGTTCTACTCTGTCCTATAGGGTCGCTATGAGTCGGAATTGACTCGACGGCAATGGGTTTTGTTTTGTTTTTTTTTTAATATGTGTGTAATGGTTTTTTTTAAAGCAGCACTTGATTATACTCTAAGATATTACAAATAACTTCCAGTGTCTAGAATTTTGGTAAATACTCCACTCTATCTGGCCACTGTAGATAAAATAGAATTCTATACTATTTGGAAGGCAGAGTACTTTGTGTTTGAAATTGAGATCAGGTGATTTCTACAGGGCACATTTGAAGTCACCTATGCCAGTTCAATCCCCGGGTAGGCAAATTAATTTTAACTTAGTCTCTGCCTCGTCCAGAAGCTGCACACCTGGCTCAGCTGTCACAGTTAGAGCAGGCAACTTTGAAGTGCCTCTGGGCACAGCCCACCACAGGGCAGATGTCCCAAAAGGGTCGAAAGTGGAATTTATCTCACTCTCCTGTAGTGGAAAGTCTGCTCCCTTCCCAATGCCCTCTTCCTGCTCTACTTCCTGATTCAAGTTCACTGCCAGATCATAGACTTCAGTGCACCGGGATTGGTGATGGGGAATGCCCAATACTGATGACCTAGCTACTCTTGTTGAGATATGAGAGGCCACACTTGATGCTGGTTTTGTAAATATGATTGTGACGTGTAGTCCATGGAATCTGCCTCTGTGCAGCCCAGTTGTGCTGGGTATTAAATAAGACTGTAATCTTTGTTTTATCCTTCAATATATTCCTAGCACCTAGAAGAGTACCTGGCACATACAGGGTATGAATAAATGAATGCATGCTCTCATAAAGATGTGCGACTTGTGATAGAAAAAATTGTGATAAAGCCAAGGCTATATCTCCTTGGGACTCACTATTCCTGTACATGCTGGGGACTTTCTATGGCAAGTGCCTCTACTCACCACTGGAGGTAGAGGCAGGAGGTTCTCACCAGGGAAGAGAGCAGTCCTAAAGTGCTGTGGAGTGAATGACCCTAGGAACAGCCCTCAGCCAATCACAAGTGGGAGTTAGAGGATAAATTCCCCAACTTCCTGACCCTCCAGTGGAAAAATTCCGAAGTGTGTTCCATCCTGTCTCCTGGAGATCCCTGGTGGGATTGAGCCCCAATTGCTTGCAGTTGCAACCTGCTTATGAATGCATATTATATTAGCTTTCTTCCCGTCCCTGTCTTACTTCCCCCAACTCCTAATGGTGCTTTCTGGGACTGTCTCTTAAATAATCCATTTGCACTCAAATTCTTGCTTCGGGGCCTTCGCTGGGGAACCCAGTCTAATGCAGAAATAATAAAGCAATAAGAAACAAGGATGAGAGGTTCCACCTATCTGCCCCTACAACTAGGAAAACAATTTGGCACAGCATGCCGAGCGATCAGTGAGTGTCTGAGGCGATTCATCTTGCTATGTTAAGGATAGCATGCTGCTTAATAAGAGGCAAAAGAATTATTCATGCAGAAGACATGCAGTATTAGTGCTCTAAGACTTCGAATACACTGTATACTTGGTTGAAGAATTCATAAACATGTGTCCTATGCCCTGCCATTCCCATATACGGAGGCTATTGTTTTTGCCTGTCCAGAAACTCCTCCTTCCTCATGGCCAGGTCACACAATGCCCTCTGGCCCTGGAGTTGAAACAAGAATAGACACTAGACCCAAGTCAGGTCCCTCTCTTAGCTTATTTTTGGCATTGCTGGTTCTAATGAGGACATTCTCCCAGTCCTCTCTGACCATGAGATTGACATCTGCCTGAGGCCCTGGAAACCAGAAGCTGCTCATGGCCAAGTTAGCTAGCCAAGCCGCTGTCTTCATTCTGAGAGGGTAAAGCCAGACCCCAGCTCTGTCTAGCCATTCCTGGGATGTGTTTATATGAGTCAATACCTACACATCCCTTTTTGTCAGAAAGGGTCCTGACTAATGCATGATGCATAGGACTTAATCTATTCTCTTTTGCTTGCTGCAATCTCTAATTTACTAATAAAACTCTCAGGATTTGATAATTATGCCAGTAACATGTAGAAACCACTGGAGTGTTTCAGAAGAGAGTAGGGACTGTGGCTGATGTCGTTGTCTAGAACTTTCTCCCCTTCTGAGTGTAGTGTTGCCTCATAAACATGACTCAGTTTGCAGCACTGATTACCTTGTCTTAATATATCAGTAGTCAGCCAGGAGTCCCTGGGCGGTGCAGTTAAGCGCTCGACTACTGGACCAAAGGTTGACAGTTTGAATACACCCCTCTGGAAGACAGGCCTGGTGATCTGCTTCTGAAAGGCTACAGCCATTGAAAACCCTATGGAGCAGTTCTGCTCTGCACACATGGGGTTGCCGTGAGTCGGAAGTGACTCGTCGGCGACTAGCAACAGTCAGCCACAGGCACTTGTCCTTGCTGAGACGTTCTTTCCATTCTGCCAGAGCTGATCCACACTGGAAACTGAGCACAGAATGCTAAAAGAAGATTAAAGAGGGGTCAAAATCTCATTCTGAAATATTCCCAGAGCAAAATTAGTTATTGATAATATACTTCACTTTAGCCGAATTGGTTTATGCTAATTCTATCGCCTTCGAAAGCACTACATGGCCTTCATCCTATTTCCCGTGGATACTGCTCATAAAACAGTAAATTACTTTTTTTTCTTTTGTGATTCCACTTAGCACCTAACTCTCAAAGGTTTATTGTGGGCTTTTTGGTTCCCCAAAAGCTACAAATAAAAGACAAAATGTTCATGTCTTTTTTCCCCCCTTTTTAAACACTGATCTTTAGGGAAGTTATTTTGTGCTTCTTTAAATATTCTAATAGGATCTATAGGCTCCATCTTCCTCATTCTTATCTTTACAAGGTAAGGCAGCAGTTGAGAAAAGAAACCCGTACATCACTATTTATTCCGCTAATGTGATGTGAAGAGCTCTGTTTGAATGGTCTATTTATCTCTTCATGTTGTCACCAGAGAGGGGTAAGCCTGGCCAGCGCTCAGCGGCAGGAGAATACCTGCTCAGACAAAAGGGAAGTCAACTGATTTTTAATAGCAGATCAATAGTGAGGTTTTTTGCTGACCCTGGCAAGAATGCCGACTAATACATTAGATACCTTGAATCCTGCTCTCTATCATAAAATAGAATTTAAAATTAACCACATCAGGCTTTTCCTTGAGTTCTAGAAAATGATTAATGTCAATTCCTGAGCCGAAGTTCTTTTAAGTTCATTTAAGGTTAATTTGGCATATTTGGGCCATTCCACATTAAATGTTTTATGTTTATTTAACTTCTCTATTTGACCATTTATCATTCTAGAGACTCCATAAGAACTCTTAATTATCATCGGTATCACTTTGCCTTAATTTATGGACATTAGATATGTTCCTTACTCTGGAGCGAAGGGGATATGGGCAGGTGCTGGGGTGTTGTCTGTAGGTTGGGTAATGCCAGCCAGGCACTGCCACTGAAGGGATCTGTGTGTCATGAAGAGATTTTTCAGGTCCCCACTGATGACGTACTTCCTTGCAATAGGAAATTGGAGAGCACAGTTCAAGGACAGCAATAGTTTTGGGATATTGAATATATCACATATCACAGCAGCAGTGGCCCATTTTCCAGTTGCCTTGCATTGACTTCATCAAGTAATCAGCTGGAAACATGAGGATTATCCTGAAACTTAGAAGAAAGTTCAGGACAGGACAACACTATGTCTTCTCTAACGTAGGGCCATTCTGTGTGTGGGATTTACAATTAACTTTCCCCTGGGCTACTGAGAGATAATGTCTAAAACCTTGGGATTTCCCCCGAGATTGGTGTCTTTGTTATCCTGGAGGGCTTCAGACCACATCTGAGGGTTTATGCTAATGTAGGACTGCTTGATGAAGACTGGCCAGGCCAGAAGGACCCACCATGTGGTATCAGCCCTACCTCTGGAAAGGGGGTTGAAAGTTGAGTTCAACCATGTGGGTAATGATTCAATCAGTCATGCTATGTAGGGAGACCCCAGAAAAAGCTGTGGACACTGAAGCTTGAGCAGCTTCCTGTTTGGTGAAAGACATCGGTTCTCGAGAGGGCAGTGTGTCCCTTTCTGATGTGGAAGCTCCAAGTTGGGGACCTTCCCAGGCCTCGCCCTTTATGAGTCCCTTCATTTGTATCCTTTTTGCTATAATGAAACTGTAATCATTATAAGTTTAGTACTTTCCTGAATTCTGTCAGTTGTTCTAGCAAATTATTGAACTTGAGCAGGTAATGGGAATCCCAGCAGGTCAGAAGGGAGGGAGGCCTGGGAACCCCAAGTTTATAGTTGGCATTCTGAGAGGATACAAGGAACCCCAGAATTTGTAGCCAGCAAGTCAGAGGTTAGAGTGTAGTGGGGACCCTCAAGCTTGTGGCCAGCATCTGAGGTCTAGGGCAGACTTGGCAGTCTGGACAACTGTGCCCTTAAACGTGTGCGGTCTGACCTAGCTCCGGGTGGTTAGGGTCAGAAGAAGTGCTGCCTGTGCAGCTGGTGTCAGAGAGGATATTTAGAGTTAGTTGATGTGTCTCAGAGAAGAGAGACACAGACAGGGAGACACCCTTTATGCCATACATGGAAATTTTACTACTTTGAAATGAAATAAGAAACATTTATTTGGATTCAGGAATAATCTAAAGCTTAGTGGTCTGCTAAGCTCCACTCCCATGAGATGCTCTAGGAAGCTTTAGTTTCTGAAGTATAGGAATTTATTTTACTTTGCTGAACTAAACTTTTCCAAACTTATTTTACCATGGACCCACTGTGTTTTTATTGTTGTTTTTGTAGAATAGCAGTTACATTTCTGCAGATGCTTTGTCTAGAAATATTTTTAGGTAATATACCCATGGAAATTTTAAAGATAAACTAGTGTTATTTTCATATACTTCATAATTTCAGGTTTATAATTAGGATTATACTTAATTTCAACACACACTGAAAATTATGATCACCAAAAACCATTACCTTTGAGTTGATTCCAACTCAGAGCAACCCTATAGGACAGAGTAAAACTGCCCTATAGGGTTTCCAAGGCTGTAATCTTTACAGAAGCTGACTCCCACATCCTTCTCCCACAGAGCAGCTGGTGGGTTTGAACTGCCGACCTTTCGATTAGCAGCTGAGCACTTAACCACTGCACCGCTAGGGCTCCTTGGAAACTATGATAAATAGCCATTACTACCCTTTTAAAACCAGAATCAATTTTTTGTTGTCCCTCTGATGGCTTCTCATATTGGTTAGAATAAAGCACACCTTCCAAATTGTGGCCCAGCCCTGCCTCTTTCTTGGCTTTTGGCACTTACCACTCTGCCTCTATTATTATACTGGTCTTTTCTCTGTTCCCTGAACACATAAATTCATTCCCTTCTCCTTAGCACTTGCAGCTCCCTCTGCCTGGAATTGTCTTGCACCAGATTCCTATACAGGGCTGCCTCCTTCTCATGAGCCTGCCTCAGCTTGTCACCTCCACAGAGCTTTCTCTTGCTCCCCGAGTTGAAGTACCTCCCTGAACCCCACCCTGGTAGCTGTCCACTCTGTTTCTCTGTTGTATTTTCTTCAGAGGAGCACTTGCTGTCAGAAAATGTCCTGTTTATGGTATTCCTCATCTCTACCCCTACCCCACACACTCACATCCCAGAGTATAAGCTGTCTGAGGACAGGGACTTTATTTCCACCAGCGGAATAGAAGCGTGTGGTGGATGTAAGCTTAACAAAGTAAAAAAGTGAGTAAGTGGAGAAAAATGCCCACATTGTGGGGTGGAGGCCCACACTCAGGGACCATTCTTTCAAGGAGGGATCTAAACTAGAGGGACCACCGGTAGGATGGAATTCCCTACCACTTCAGCCCTGGTAGCACAGTGGTTAAGAGTTCGGCAGCTAACCAAAAGGTCGGCAGTTTGAATCCACCGGCCAGTCCTTGGAAACCCTATGGGGCAGTTCCACTGTGTCCCATAGGGGTGGTATGAGTTGGAAACGACTCAGCAACAATGAGTCAGAAAGCCAAAAGGAAGAATCTGCCAAAGCTGGATTCCTAGCCTGACCCGCAGTCCATCCATGAATCTCCCATTCCTGCTTGAAGCTCTTCTGCCGCATCCCTCAACAGCTGATGGCTGTGACTTGCTCCCTCTGGCAGTGGTGGGAAAGGACTCCTCACCTCCTGTGGCAACAAGCTGAACTTGAGTGACACTGAGGTGGCCTTAGACAGCCTGGCAGTCCAGGGAGCTTTACCAGCGCCTGATGCCCTTTTCTTCCCCCACCCTTTCCTCCTGACGTACACCAACCCCCTACAAATCCAAAGCACGATGGAGACTGTGGAGTTATGGTCATTATAAAAACATCCAACTAAAGCAGAGGCGTCGGGGCATTGGGAATGTGCTAAGCTAAGGCCCCTTTCCCAAGTGACGTGTGCAATCACTCTTTCGCGTGTGATTTCCGAGAGGCATGGCATCTCCTGGTGCTGATTGGTAGACTTTAGGTAACTACCCTGGTCGAAAGTGAGACTTCCTCACTGTTAGCAAAAAACAGGGAATTCACAGTTGGTCCAGTGTCTGAATTTGCGGTGATCATGGAGAGCTGGGATGATGAGTTAATCTAGCGAGTTGGTTTCTGTTTCTTTAGGCAGCATCAAAGAAAACGTGAAGAGGGAGTGTGAGGGGAAAGAGCAATGTAAGCTTAAGTAGAGTTTTAGAGTATCTTTTCACTGGAGAATGGAAATTGTCAAAAGATTCAAATTGGTTCAATTAGGAAGAAGAGTCAATATGGTGTATTTGCCGTCTCTCAGCCACATTAAGTCTTCTCTGTCTAAGAGCGTTGTCAGCCGGCCTTAGTATGTCGGCAAAGACTGGAGAGGAGCTGCTGCTTCATCTCCTGGACTTAGCTGGGCCTTCCATCAAGCTGCCTTCAATTCTCATTTTGCTATCGCTCTTTTATGTGGAAAGAGGGAGACGCTCATTTTCAGTTTATTTCTTATGAAAACATGTACTGCTGTCACGTAAGCTCACTCACCTGTGGGCAAGTTGAGAGTATAAATTACTAACCCATTCCCCAGTCAGGAAGTAAAGCTCCACATCTTGGTGTAGAGTTTTGACATATCCCATTGACTTGGAATGTTCTGTGAAGGCATGCAAATCCTTAAATGGACTTCACCAGCACTCTCTTACCCTTGCTTGAGATTTTTCTATTTAGGAAGGATTTCAATATTCATAGAAAACAAAATGACCCCAAGGGATTCTCAAAAATATTTTATCCCCGTAGCTGGTATTTTGAAAAATGCTATCAAGTAATTATAAGGTCTCCACTGTAAACATTTTCAACAAAATATCTTGTTTTCCCTTAATCTTGGAAATAGAAACATGTGCAAAATATGTGATTAAAATGCAATGAGGGGAATACTAACTTGTAAAAATGTCTCTGGCTTGATGAGTTAGGTGTTAATGCAGGTATCTGTACAAATAACCTGT
>NW_004443937.1:39023725-39030839 GCF_000243295.1 Trichechus manatus latirostris | reverse complement strand
ACATAGTCTTAAAAATATCCAGGCCTCTGATTCTTAGTTTTCTTCAGGTCCAGGAGCCTTTTGAGAAGGTTTGGACCTTCTATGGAGAAAACTGTACACATGCCTATCCTACAGTTTTTCAGTAATTTCTGAGGGTACAAAGTTCTTCCTTCCCCACCCCTCAGAGTACATTCAAGGACCCCTTGGTTCTAAGCTTCCACTTAGATAGTAATTTAGTGATTTAGATTGTTTTAGAGAACAAGTAGAAATGCTGAGAAGCTAATAGAATTGTTCTCGCTAGTCAATTTAGCTATTTAACCACGCCAGTCTCTAATATTTATAGTAATGCTTTTAGTGATATTTTAAAAATTCTGTGATATTTTAAAAATTCAGTTTATGGGTACAACTAATTATATGTCAGTGATTTTAGGGCTCTGACTAAAACATAGTTATGCTGTAGGTGTCTCAAGTTTTATTTTTCTTTTCAGAATTTAAAATTTCAGTTCTTTGCAGGATTTTCAATTTAAAATAAAGTCCTAATTGGCATTTAAGGTGGCGCCATGAACACAGGTTTATGGAAAGCCTTCCCCAAGTTGATTGGTTAAGACCATAGACCGTGGCGGTTAAAAGTATACAAGCTTTGCAGTATGGGTCCAGGTTTCAGTTTATTAGTCACGTGATTGAAGCCAGGTGCTTAACCTCTCTGGCGCCTCAGTGTCCTTATCTGTAAACTGGGATTAATAATAGTACTTACCCCTAGGGTTCCTGTGAAGAGGAACCATCTCAATTAAGAGGGTTAAATGGATGGGACAAGAAAAGCCCATAGCACAGTGTCTGGCACATAGCAGATGTGCAATAAATACATTTTCCGTAATAATACTTTGTGATTCCTTAATGACATTCTTAGCTCATAATTTCATGGCTGTCTTCTCTCTATAAAAGAGTAATACTTAAGAAGAAAACATGGCCAGTTGACCGCCAAGCTAAGCCAATGGCAATCTTCCATTTATCTCTCTCATTCTTTTGCCATTGTTTGTCCATTCATTAATAGGCGGGACAACTTGAGCTATGAGAAACTTGGCTAAAAAAGTGCTTTTAATTTATTTGGTTTTTTTTTTTTTTTTTTAAAATGTGTAAGTCTTTTGTCCTGGGACTACAGATGGAAATCTATAAATACGTTCAAATCTGGCATGAGATATTGTCTTTGCTTTAGATTTAATGGTGACTGTGGGTAAGAAGAGCTTCATAGTCCAATTTTAGTTGTTTCTTGCTGTTTTTAGGTGCCATTGAGTTGATTTCAACTCACAGCGATCCCATGTGACACAGTAGAACAGCCCCATAGGGTTTCCTAGGTAGTGATCTTTATGCAAACAGATTGACAGGTCTTTCTCCCACGGAGCCTCAGGCTGGGTTCAAACTGCCAACCTTTCATTTAGCAGCTGAGCTCTTAACCATTGCGCCACGAGGGCTCCTTCCTTGAATTGTTTAGACGACACAATGACCGCACCTCAGCTGATGTTATCAAGTGTGAACTTAAATTCACTGTGTGTGTTCAACCTCTGCGCAGACTGCAGTCCCTGCCATCGTTGGAATGACTGCTTTGACGCTTGAAAACTTGAACGTGTTTCTTTTTTCTGACCCCTTTTCTTCGCTGTTGTGGCTGATGGTGGATTCTTCTGCTAGGGCTGTACGTCAACACTGGTTTGGCAGGCTGGCTTTGTTTTAAGTAAGCCCTCCAGGGCTGCTTACTTTTTCACTGAAAATAAATCAAAATGTTGGGAAGGAAGTGTAAATCGCAGTCATCTTAGCAAGGAGAGCCCTCCACGTAGCATGCAAAGAGGCCTTGGTAGATGGAACAAACAGCAGCCTGCGCTCTGGTGGGGACGTGTCTCCTGGTGGAGTGAGGACCATCAGCAGATGTGTGATCTTGAGAAAACTGCTCCCGTGTTATGTGGGACTCAGTTGCACTGTCTGTAAATGGAGGGAGTTGGAAACACATCTAGGTTCTTAACCTTTTTTGGTTCTTGGGCTTCTCTGACCAGATGCTAAAAGCTATCCCAGCTCTGTGGAAAAGTTCACATTTCCAGATAGTTTCTCCAGGCTCTCAACCCTCTTAAAGTCTACTCAGAGCCTGCCCCCCACCCCCATTGTTAGAGTTCTGCAGTTAAGAGACCTCTATTAGATGTACCTTCAAGCCATGTCCAGCTCCAGAATAATCCCGGAAATATCTTGTATACTTGTTCTCTTGCTTGAATGGCTGACCTCTGTGGGTCAGGATTTCTTTAGCGTGAAAGTTTATGAGCATAGTGGAGGACTAGGGGATGCTATTTTACTTGATATTTTGGAATGACTGTCTTTTATTCTAACTGAATTCCACTGTCTCTTGTCACTATTTCTAGGGGAAAGCCCTGAAATGAAGATATTTGGAAAGGGCCAAGGCAGATCTAGATTTTGAGCATCAAATTGTTTCACTGGTTGGGGCAGAGCTGGTGGGGAGGGAGAATGTTAAATAGTAAGATTTGACCTTCCTTTCCTCTTTCTTTCTGCTTTCCCAATTCCTGTTTCTTTTGGCCACTTCCTATGACATAAACAGAGTCTGCCTTTGGTACTTCAGCAAAGTTCCTAAAAGCTTTCTCGCTTGTCTTTGTAAAGTATCGAATTACTTGAAAACTTTTTGCCCAAGACATAAAGAATGTTGCTGATTTTTAACATGCTTTTTGGGGTAGTTTTGGATTTGCCTGTACTATAAATTACTATCTTCTGAGGAGTCAGGGGAGGGAAGATAAAACAGTTGGATTTTACAGAACGCATTTGCTCTCTGTAAAAATAGTTAAATACTACTTCTGGTATTATTATTCTTTAACATTTCCTTTGCCCACACACTGCCGAACACTTTACAGGAACCATCTCATTGATCCTCAGGTCAACTCTGTGAGGTAAATGGAGTTAATACTCCCATTTTTGGGGCTCCCTCTACATTACCTGAGCCTGTGGGATTCAGTGCTCAGACCTTTGTGAGGAGTCCAGCTCCTGGCTAAAAATGCGTGTGTGATTTTTCAGGTCTGACCAGAGGCAGCTACAAAGGCTTCACCTGGCATGCCTCAGGGGAAAGCAGCCTTCCCTAAACGGACTCGGTGCCCAGCGATTGCATCGAGTCTCTGAAGGGAGTCAGCCAAGGACTCGGTCATGCTCTTTGGCAGAGGTTCAGAGGTCTTAGGTAACTTGCCCAAGGTCACCGAGCTCATAAGTGATTGAGTTATACTTGAACCCACATCTGTCTGACTGCAGAATTGTACTCTAATACCCTGGTGGAACAGCCTAGTGCTGGGAGAGGAGCTGGAGCTGTTATTCCCTTTGAGACGAAGAGATGGAGACAAGGAGTCAGTTCAGAGTTGTACAGCCTGGACTCCTAGCCCAGCCCAGCCCGCTAGTCCCTGCCTCACCCTCTGGCTTCATACCTTTGATGGCCAGCTCTGAACCTGCTAAGGTATATATATGTGAGCTTTGTCCCTACCTGGCTGCTGCATGCTCATGGGACCAGCCTCATCCAAAATCTCCAAGATGAATCCCCTTATTTCTAGGTTAACAGCTCTTTCTTCTCTCTTCTGCGAATCTCTCTGTCTTACTCCTCTTCCATCCCTCCGTGTCTTAGTTTCTTAGTGCTGCTGTAACAAAACAATAGACCACAAGTGGGAGAATTTATTTTCTCACTGTTTTTGAAGTTCAGATGAAGGTATTTGGCTCTAGGGAAGGCTCTTGTCTGTTTTTCCCATGTGTCTCTGTGTCTGTTCTGCTCTTTTGATAAGATACTATTCAGAAGTAATTAGGTTTAAGATTCCTCCCCCTCTGGAGAGACTTCACTAATACAACAGAAGAAAATCCCTGTTGCCAAACAGGGTCATATTTACAAGTACAGGGGTTAGGGCTTCACCCTAACTTCTTGGGGGACACAATTCAATCCATAGCACACCTTCTCTCTGATTTTTTTTCCGACTTTTCACCATTTTCTATCATTTTCACCGTTTTCTCTTGCTCGAAGTATCAACTGTCGAAAGAGAATAATGGTAATATCCGTAAAAATAGTAGGAATATAAAATAATAGCTAACATTTATTGAACTGTGCAAAGTACTTTCTACTTATTATCTCATTACATCTCATAACTAACTTTTTGAGACAGTAGTCTTGTTATCATCCCCATTTTAGGGGTGACCGCTTGGGGCAGAAAGAGGTGAAATGACTTGCCTAAGATAAAACTCTAAAAAGGTTTGGGACCCAGGTTACCTGACTCTCGAGCTCAAGCTCTTGCCTATGTATCTACGCTGCCTTCTTCTGATCAATTACAAACGATAGGAATAGTGCCTAGCAGATGGTAAGAACCTTTCTTCGTTTGTTTGTTCTTTCTCTTTCTCTCTCTCTTTCTTTCTTCAAGTAACCATAGATAGTCTATTATGTTCTAGTTGCGGGGATACAGCAGTGAATAAAACTGACAGAAGTCTTTCCTCTGGTGAAGGTTATATTCCAGTTGGGGTGGGGCAGATAAAAAATAAATACAACGTGTGTTAGTGGTAGATGCAATGGAGAAAAATAAAGCCAGAACAGGGACTGGAGAGTGCTCGCATTGGCATTCGGTATGATTAGAATTGTTTTCTGGGAGAAGTTATGGTAGAGACAAAGCATGCTCTCCTTGGATTAGTATAGCCATCCTGGTAAGGTAGTATACCCAGCCCTCCCAATGTCTGGAGTTGGCTTAGTACTTTTTCTCTCTGCTCTAGAGTCAACTTCTACAGCCTGCTCTAAGCCTTTGAAGATTAAGGAGCTCTGGAACATGAAATTGCAGTTTACCCGCCTGAAGTCTCGCGCAGCTTTCAGCGTGAGTTCTGTGATGGAATATTTATTGGGGTTGGCTGCTGTGCACAGCGCGGTCATTCAGATACGTGTCAAGTCGATCCTCTGCCTGCGAACATGGTTGCTTTTACACCGTCTCATCCTTCGCTCGGTTTGCTGATTGTGCTGCTGCCACTTAATATGTGGCAGTATTAAGCACAAGCAAATGCCAGGTAGGTGAGGTAGAAAATAATGTCTGCGTTTGTTTCTCGAGTTGGGTGAAGGCATTTTATATGCAGTGGAATAGTTAGTAGAACTAAGCCGAAATGGCCTAAGTCCCTGGCACCAGGGCCATTCGGTAGGTGTTTAATTGCAAAAGTGAGGTATCTGTCCCTCACATTTAAGAGCAAGGCTTAAAAGGCAAAGTTGGTTGGTTTTTTCCCTTTGAAAAATGGGGCTTCTAGCCTGCCTGCACAAATTCAGGTAACACCATGCACAGCGTGAGAACACACCTTGTATTCTTCTTTCTTTTCTTGGGCACTTTGTAGCAAGCCATCCGTAATTTGAAGGTACAGCTTGGTGGACCAGACAGGCCGCGGTAGCACCCTGGGGTCACAGCAGTTCCCTTTGGCCTGCCTTTATGGCCAACATGGATTGCGGTGATGGTAGCAGTTACGAGGCAGTCCATACCAGTTGTTGATAAATGCCACTGTGACCCAAATGGACCATATTCCTCTTTATGTATGGCACAGACTAGTTTTGCTTGTGTGTGTGAGCGAAATATTGTACTCAAAGCCTCCACGGTGCCCCTTGAAGTACTGATGTTCTAGTTCTGCTTAACAGTGGTACTAGGAGAAGCAGGAAGCTTTCAGATAATATATTTTTGTTGGTGAAGGGCAGTGAGAAAGCCTCTCTTGTGTGCTAGGAATTGGTGGGATAAGAAGAAAAATGAAACCTGACCTTTGGCCCAAACAACTCAGTCAACAAATACTAATCGAGAAGCTATTATGTGAACTGTGTTAACCACTGGGCATGAATTGTTGAACAAAAGCTAACGTGGTCTCTACCCTCAGCAAATCCACAGTCTACTTGAGTACCCGGAAATTAATTTAAAAACTAACATAAAAACACAAAATTGTATCTGTGGTGAGGGTTACAAAGAAGACATATTAATGCTAAGAGATCTTAGATCACAGAGAATACGCCTGTTTGGAAAGGCTAGAAGAGGTCTATTTTAAAAATCGATGATTGCATTGAGTGGTAAAGGATGAATAGTACTCCTTGGGTGGTGCAAATGCTTAACTCACTTGGCTGCTAATTAAAAGGTTGGCAGTTGGAGTCTACCCAGAGGCAACTCTGAAGAAAGACCTGGCAATCTATTTCAGAAAAATCAGCCGTTTGAAAGCGCTGCTTTACTCTGACATGGCTGGGGTCATCATAAGTTGGAATAGAATCCATAGCGACTAGTTTTTGGTTAAAGTAAAGGCAGAGATGAGGAAAGTGGTCCTACAAGAGGGAACAGCATGTGCAAAGGCCCTGTTGCAGGGGAGAGAGGTTGCTATGAACAAGACTAGGGAAGACTGGAGATGTGTGGTGAGGCTGTGAAGATAAGCAGGGCCAACTAAAGCCTTCTAGGTTGTGTTTAGGATCTTGGTCTTTATCTCAAATACAGCGGGAAACCACTGACAGGCCAGAAGCAGAGGGGATCATATTTCTGTATCAAGAAAGTCATTCTAGCACTGGAGTGGAAAACAGATTGGAGAGGATTTGAATGGACAAGGAGAGAGAAGTTTGGAACACAGTCAAGGTTTAGACAGAAAGATAAGACATATCAATACTTAGTATCACAGGGAGTGCCAGAAGTCAGGGATAAAGTACTTTAAGAATTAGAGGAAAGAAATATACCCTGTCTGGCTGGCGTTCCTGGAAGGGTTGGCATTCGGTTGGGTAGGTTGCACTGAGCAGAGGAGTTGGGAGCGATGGGTGGGTTTGAGGAGAAGGGAAGCTAGGAGCAAAAATAGGACAGTGGGAGAGCCCAGGCAAAGAGCAGGAAGTAGGTCGGTTTGATGAAGCATCAGGCAGGGATCAGCAAATACTGGTTTCTTTCTGTACCCTAAACAGTCTCCAAGGGACAAAGCAGAACCCCAACCCCAAAAGAACAGGAGTTCTGGGTATGTCTTTGAGACTTGGATGGAGTAAAAAGACAGGGACTCAGTTACCTAAAGTGTGGTACAAGCAGCTTAACCACGAAGAACATGGTAAGAAAAGCGTGGGATCAGCCACCGGGCTGACCTGCTGCTGAGACCTGGA
>NW_004443937.1:39020078-39022820 GCF_000243295.1 Trichechus manatus latirostris | reverse complement strand
ACTGACAGCGCTGATATTTATGATTATTTTTCGTTGCCACTTAATATGCCTTTGCTGTGTAGCATGGAGTCCCTTGGTGACACAGTTAAGCTCCTGACTACTAACTGAAAAATTGGTGGTTTGAACCGAGCCAGAGGAGCCTCTGAAGAAAGACCTGGTGGCCTGCTTCTAGAAGGTCACAGCCTTGAAAACCCTGTGGAGCATAGTTCTAGTCTGAAACGTATGGGCTCACCATGAGTTGGAATCGACTCTCTGACAAAGGTGGTTTTTTGTCTTTTGGGTTTTTTGGCTGTATACTAGGCCCTGTGGTAACTCATTTCATCTGCACAGTGACCCCATGGAATGAGAATAATTATGCCCATATTACGGATGAGGAAACTGAACCATGAGAGTGTGTGGAGCTTGCTCAGGGTCATACAACCAATGAATAGGGGAACCTGGATGTGAACCTAAGTTTGCCTGCTCCCAGAGCTGACCAAGGACCGTACCTGGCTTCCGAGACCCTTTCCTGTATATGTTGTGGTAAAAATACTGGGCATTATCTTTCTCTCCCAAAGGGAACCCACAGAAAGGGATGACTTCAAGGGTGTTCCCTACAATATATGAATTTCTCGAGGTTCCTCAGCTGATCATGGAGGGAGGTTAGCCCCCCTGCACCCCAATGCTTTATAAACAACCTCAGGTCCCATCGAAGGCATTTGGCTAACCCTCCCCGGCACCAGGGCCTTTCCAACACAGCCCTTGTTGCTCGTTGTCAGACACAGGTGATTCTCATTATGTGGCCTTCCCAGCCAAGATAATAGTGATGCCCTCTTCCAGGCGCATGCTGAAATTTTCAAGAAAAATATTCTTGCATCTCTCAAAGCACCTGCTATCCAAAGATTTCCTATTCCGTGTAAATTTTTTTTTTTTTTTTAATCTTGTGAAGCCGACTGCTTTCAAATAGGTCTCAGATTGCTGAAGACTGAAATTCATTTCCTTGAACTTTATTTAACTGGGCCACAGAATCATTCTGAGAGAATCATTTAAATTAATATGTGGCATTACGGTGTTAAAGGGAAAAAAAATTTCTCCTAATTCCCAATTTCAGAGTTTCTCGAGACTGCCGCTCTGGGCTCTGACCCCCAGCTGTGTGCAGCTCAGGTGGCTGACAAGTCCACAAATATTATGGAGTCCCATTTGCAGGATCTGGGGCTCCAAGGACTCACAGAGAGGGAAGATTGATTTATTTTTCTTCCCTGGTTAACCCGTGAAGCACAGTTGAATGCAGGGGAAAGAAAACAAACCTAACTCATTACGATGAGTCAACTCTGACTCCTGGCGACCCCGTGTGTTACAGAATGGAACCGTGCTCTGTAGGGTTCTCTTGGTTGTAATCTTTATGAAGCAGATCGCCAGGCCTTTCCTCCGTGGCACCACTGACACCAGCCTTTAGGATAGTAGCTGTGTGCAAACTGTTGACACCACCCAGGAACCTTTGAAAGCAGAAATAGTGGGAAATAAAAAAAAACGCTGGGGTGGGAGGTACAGGTTTTTGCATCCTGAGCGATGAATCCACCCCAGGCTGTGTTAGTGCCGGATGAGACAGCTTGTATGAAAATGTAGGAGTCCTGGAGGACAACAATAACAAAAATTAACAAATGGCAGGCTGAGTAGCAGAAGGGAAAATCAAACATATGCTGCTCGTTTGAAATGTAGTTTCATTAAAAAGTCTTTTCCATTGCACCCTAAAACAATCTGTCCTTGCCAGATAACACACTGGACACCAGAACGCTGTTGCCTCCACTTGCTCTCTTCGTTGTACGCCGGCCCTTTAAAAATAGGAACCCAGCTGCTGGTGACAATAAATTTGTCAGCTTGTCTTTGAAGGTAGAATACCGAGGGGGGGCCCTGCCGCCTCCCGCCATCACCGACAGTAGCAAGCAACACTCGGCTGTGTTTGTGTTCAGTCAACACTAATCAATAAACATCTGTTGGATGAGCACTGGTGCCTCTTTACGATTCATTATGCTTCATTAGGAATTGGTTTTATCTTCAAGGGAAGAGAAAAAAAAGAAAAACCCATGTAATTAAAGAATAGTATCTTGTACTCTCATATTTTCCCCTTAAAGACCTAAATATGTTCAAGGCCATTATTGGCAGGACATTTATCTGTATTTAAATGCAACCACTTTCCTTTGAAAAGACCATCTGTTCATAAAGACCATCCTTTCTTGGCTCTCCAAGAGGTGAAGTTGGAGCTCGGCGGTGTTAGCAAAGGACTCTGTGGTTCCATGAAAATGTATGAGGAGCCGGGTGGGTGAAGAGCGGCTCGGAGCCCAGCGAAAGGATACTCAGTCCTGTTCTGGGTGGGCGCAAAAACAACAGGTAAAGTCCACTGGAGGGAGATGTGCGTTTGGAATGACGATCTTTGGTAACTGTTTCACGAAAGGAGAAGGTGTTATATCTGAACTTCTCAAGGCTAGTTAGGTTCAATGATCCTTTTGTCGGGCTTATTATAGACAACTGAAGTGAGCTTTGCAGTATCTGGCATGCGGTCGTGTAGTTATTTTACTTTTAAGAAAATAGCTCACTTTTGAGGGGGTTGCTGGAAATATTAATGTAAATGATGAGGCTGTACTCATATAGGTCACCTTAAAGGCACTATGAATTTATTCCCGCTGAGGGAAGTATCCATAGGTGAACTTAACAAAATGCATGTAATACACAGAAGTACACAAATAAAGCATGAAACAGCTGCTA
>NW_004443937.1:39014628-39019465 GCF_000243295.1 Trichechus manatus latirostris | reverse complement strand
CCTTTTGGTTAGCAGTAGAGCTCTTAACCACTGGTGCCACCAGGGCTCCAAACCCAGCTACATGTATCAGGATATCTACAAGGCTAAAACTCTATGCTCATTTACTTCTTGAACCTTCTAACGCGCTCTGGTGAGAGCTGTCATTGTTACCCAATCACAATGATGCTTCAACAATGTGGTTTCATCTGCTTGTGCTACAAGCACATGCTGTTGTTTTCCTTGTTGCTGGTGTTTTTATAGTTGCTGATTTTGTCAAATTTTCTGGTGTTTTAGCTACAGTATTGTGGTAGTTAGCATGGGGGGGTGACACCATGAGTTACTGCACTGGGTGACACCAACCCTAGTGATGCCCCTGGCTCCTTCTTTCATGTAAGGGAGGGATAATTGCACAGAGCTTTTTCATCTTGGCTAAAAGTTTTATGTGTGAGCGATAAATGAAACATGTATTTCTCAGGCCATCTAACTGACGTATTTGTGTATATATTTCCCAAAATATGTTCAGTGGAATGATTGTCAAGATGCTTAGCAAAATGAAAAGATTCAGATGGCCTGGTCCCGAACAGCTGGGAAATGTTGCATTATTGGTCTCTTAGCCATTGGGAGATGCATTAGCATCTTAAAGGATCTGAGAAATCTACTAGTAAGTAGACAACTTTAACTAACTCCAGCGTGTCTCCAGCTTATCTGACAACAATCCCTTTGATTCACAGAGTGTGTTTTCACATCTAGTGGCCCAAATGCTTGTGGGAACACACTTTGGCAAAAGCTGACCTATGATGGTATTTTCTAGGCTCGTGCGTCTAATGCGCTTAATAAGGACTAATGGATTCAAAGTTCTGAGACACCATTTCTGTGGGTCTCTTCCGAGGTTACAGGACTTTGATATAAAACTGCAGAGATGCTGGTGTTTGACCTCTGGACTCAGGAGATGAGGGATTACGTCCTGGTGGAGTAGCCTCGCTCTGAGAGGGATCTAGGGACACGGTTGTTTGCTATTGTTTGTTTCAGTTTGTGTTTGTCTGGTAGCCCCCTTCTCTGAGTCCAAGTAATATCTTACACAGGTCGGGGTGTTCTAACCCGCTCGTGGTTTATATAGGCACTGCCCTGTTTTCACTTTTTCAAAACTCCCCATCACCTGCATCTCATCGCCCACAGCTGAGAGCCCTGGAGCCCTGGTCTTTGTAGGACAGTGCACAGCTGTAGGGTTGCTACGAGTTGGAATTGACTTGTCGTCGATGGGTTTGGTGTTTTGGCAGAGCTGAAGTCAGCAGAAGGCACGACCCAAGGTGAGTCTGTCCTTCCAAAGCCCTGCTCATATGTTGAAAATGCCTCCCTAGAGGGGATGGTGTTTTGTCTCCCTTCAGAGTCCCTCTAAACTGAAAGAGGGGAAACTGTCCACCTACTCAACTCCTGCCAGAAGAATGAACGAATCTGTCTTGGAAGAAGTCCAGCCAGAATGCTCCTTAGAAGAAAGGGTGGCGAGACTACATCTCACCACTTTGGATGTGTCATCAGGAGGGACCAGTCCCTGGAGAAAGACATCGTGCTTGGTAAAGTAGAGGGTCAGCGAAAAAGAGGAAGACCTTCAACGAGATGGATTGACACAGTGGCTGCAACAATGGGTTCAAACCTAATAACGGTTGTGAGGATGGCACAGGACCGGGCAGAGTTTTGTTGTGTTGTACGTGGGGTCACTATGAATCAGAACCAACTCGACAGCACCTAACAACAACAACACCTCTAAACGAAAACCAAACCCCTTGCCCTGGAGTCAATTCTGACTCACAGTGACCCTATAGGACAGAGTAGAACTGCCCCCATGGGGTTTCTAAGACTGTAATCTTTACAGAAGCAGACCGCCACGTCTTTCTCCCTTGGGGCAGCTGGTGGGTTTGAACCACCGACCTTTCAGTTAGCAGCCGAGCACTTAATCACTGCAGCACCAGGGCTGTAGTTAGATTTTTTGATAAAGGGGTTGACATGTGTGGGTTATACAGGTTAATGTCCTGCACAAAAGTCCCTGGTCAAAGGGGAGTGGGGATGAAAATCCAGCCCATGCTGCCATTGCAAGCCCCGTGCCTTGGGGCCAAGAGAGGGGTGCTTTCTCCCTCGAGTGCTATCTTCTAATTTGTCCAGTGGCCCCCAGAGTATTACAGCCATGCCTGCTTAGATACCTCTGCTGATGATGGTGACTCTTCAAAGGCCCCCAAAAGTAGTCTGCAGTTTCTGTAAGTTCTAGAGTCATTCCCTGTTCGGACAAGTCTGCGCGTAGTGGTACTTCCTTAGAGGACCTCAGAGCACTTCAGCAATTTTATCTGCAAGTTGTTTTGGTTATTTCAGCCTAGAAGGGCCTTCATAGCAGTATGTGCTCCCTTGCGGTTTCATTTCCCAACCTCTCTCAGCCACCAGTCCTTCCACCAACCAGTTTGACTTGCTCCTCCTAACTCGATCGTCCTTCTTGGCAGAGCAGGGAAGGAAATTAGATGGTGAGCTCAGCGTCCTCTCTGGTGGTCTGGCTTTACTTGTAGGTAATAGAGATAGATGGCTGCCATCAATTCATGGCAGCCTTGTGTACAGCAGAACAAAATGCTGCCCGGTCCTGTATCATCCTCACGATGGCCAGTTCATCGTTGCGATTACAATGTCAGTCCACCTCACCGAGGCTCTCTCTCACACTTGTTGGGCCTCTGCTTCCCCAGACATAATATCTTCCTCTAGTAATTAGTTCTTCCTGATGACATGTCCGAAGCAAGCGAGTCAGGCAGTGTTCTGCTGTGATCCATAATGTTTTCACTGATGAATTTTTGGACGTAGGTTGCCAGGCCTTTCTTCCTAGTCTGTCTTAGTCTGGATGTTCCACTGAAACCTGTCCACCATGAGTGACCCTGCTGGTATTTGAAGTACTAGTGGCATAGCTTCCAGAATCATAGCTACCACGGTATGAGAAACCGACAGACGGGTGGTGATTTGTAGATAAAATGGTTTTAAATATTGATAGTTTTGAATATCAGTGTAAATATGAATTTAGTTCTAGTCATGAATATGCAGTTTGCCAAAGTTGGACATAATTAATTCCCTTTAAAAAGTCACTTTTTAACAATCACTTGGGGGTCCTGGCTTTATCTAATAAGCCTAAACGAGAGTGCCAGGTTAAAAGTGTCAAGGTCTACCCCTCTCCGTTGTAGGGGAATGAGAGGGTGGGGGAGGGGGGAGTTGCTCACTCATGAGTATATGTGCGTGCAGAATCTTTGAGTGTGTTATGCTACCAAGAGATTTTATTCTCTTGAGATTTGTGTCTCTAGATACAAAAGGACATAATCCTTCAAGAGAAAAAACAATTCAGGTTGAACAAAGGAAAAAAGCTGCATCTCTTAAATAATATTCTCCTAAAGCAAATGGATAAAGCTAGCAGGGAGATATCCATATAGCAGTACAAGATTTAGTATACCCTTGGGTATATATACTCACATATATATACATGTGTGTATGTCAGATATATCACCTTAATGTCCTATAGACATAGATACCTGCATCCGCACATCATGCTGTGTTCTGGTAAACAATTACTGATGGTTTACTGCGTGTTACTGATTTCTGTCATCAGAGAAGCATTGTTTTGCTAGCCCTCTGATCTGTTTGGCTTTAAACCTGCCTACAGTTAGATATTTCCTAGGAGTTGAGGTTGGTGACAGCAGAGGACCACAAACCACTCCCCACCCCGGGAACACCATTTTCCCCTGAGTAAGACTTTTTGCTTTAATAGATTTTATCCTAATCTTAATTTGATTTATGGAACTGATGTTGAATTTCTTCCTTTAAAATTTATGGTCTAGTAGGTTTCATGCTGAGTTTAAGAAGCTGAGCCTAATGATATTCACATTGGGGGCATTGTATTGATTTGTTTTGGTTTGATATATAGGATTTTAAAAAATAATAACACTGAATAATTATACATATACCATGTGCTTTTTCTCTGTTTATGCCCACTGGAATTAAGATTTATGTTCAGCCTCGTGAGATTAATTTTATAAGTACCTAAATTCAGAAGTCTAAACTGACGACCCATGTAATTGAGAATCGGTAGAGATGTGTGTCCTCTCTTGTTACTTCCAAAATGGTATTTGAGCTCTGCATTTTATCTGTTTCTATTGGCCAGTTTTCGGAAGTAGCCCGCCAGGCCTTTCTCCCTAGTCTGTCTTAGTCTGGAAGGAAGCTCCACTGAAACCTTTCCACCATAGGTGACCCTGCCGGTATTTCTGCTGGTATGTGGAATACCAGTGGAACCGTTCCTAGCATCGTCACAACAGGTAAGCCAGCACAGTATGGCAAACCGACAGGTGGTGGAGGGACCAAGAATCACGAAGGCAGAACAGGATGGGCAGCATTTTATTCTGTTATCCGTGGGGTCGCCGTGAGTCAGAGCCAGTTCCGATGGCCACTGACGACAAGAACTTATCTGTCGCAACTTACTTTGTGAGGTTTGTTGAAGGTATGTTATAAATAATTTACAAAGAAACATGAGGGAAACTTTGCTCTTGTTGACTAAACCCCAGAAAAAAATTCCTAAGTAACTAGCCTTCCAGGTGAAATATAAACCCCTTTACTTTCATAATGCACTCTGGAAATTGGTTCAGTATTCCATCACAGAGGATGATCGATATGAACGTACTTTATCAACTGACATGTGTTATACAGAAGTAATGGATTAATGTATTGGCCCACACAGCTCATTGTTCATGGAGAGTAGAAGGACAAGTGAATATGAATGGAATTTCCTATGTGAAATACACCCACATTTCAAGCTAATTTCAAATGTTCCTTTTTCATATCTCTGTGC
>NW_004443937.1:39005382-39012829 GCF_000243295.1 Trichechus manatus latirostris | reverse complement strand
TGTCATTTCGGAACTCATTTGTTCAGGACAATAATAATTTAACTTTACTAGCAGGCCCCCCGCAACCACATGAATGTCATATTTCCTCTCTAGGGCCTTCAGCTTTCCAGCACTTTTGACTGAGACTTAGATTTGGCTGAAATAAATTAAGGTGATCTTGGAGAATATAGGTTTACTGTAAATTGATTGTGTTTTTTTCTGGCTTTGACTAAACTTTGAACAAAGTAGCTCTTAAGAAAGAAAGTGAGAAACGGCAACACCCAGTATTTCCCAGGAGCCCCGGTTCTAGTTGATGACGTATTTGTTCAAAAACGGAAAGCTAATCCTATTTCCTTTTTTAATATTCCTGGCTTTTAAGAGGAAAATGTGAGTGATATAGTCCCTTGAGTTAATGGACTAAATTAAATTGTGGTTTCTAAGAAGTCTTTTAATGGCCCATCTCCACAGTGCCAAATTCTTTGGAATCAAATGAGTTGTTTTGTGGGATGATTCTGCTGTGTATTGGGAAGATTTGCTGGAGTGGTTGCATCGAGTCATTAGTCAAGCATTTCTTCTGTGCCAGACACTGTGCTAGGTCTCAGAGATACAAAAAAAAAAACAAACAGAAAAACAAAAAGAAAACAAAACCACCACTGCCGTGTTTCTTATAGGAAGCTCTCCGTCAGCCTAGCGTGAGAAAGATATGAGAAAGCAGTCTCTAATATAACATGAAAGACATAACAGAGGGCTGGGGGAACAATGAAATTAAGTGATTTTCTTCCTTGTGAAACGTGGTATTGGTTAAATTTGAATGCTTAGTATCTAATAATTAAGCTCATTATTTGGTACATATGTGGTATTTATATGTCCCTGGGAGTTTTTGTCACTGGGGACTGGTTCATCTTTACATTTAAATTTCCATAACTGCCTATCAGTTCTAGCTATGAATCAATCAAGCATTAAGCTCGAAGAAGAGAAAATTGTCCCTAATGGGTAGTCTGTCCTAGCATCTTTGAATCCTTCAATTTGCCATGGAGAACTTAATCCTCCCTAAAACCGAACATTGAGGAATCCTTTAGGCATCAAATTTTAGATTCAGCACCCCATCTCCCTGCCCACCACCACCTCTACCTGAATGGTTTTGCTTTTATGAAATGAACGCGTCAGGAATCATCTGGAAGTCTCACAGACAGTTTCTTTGAATGCACTGTGAGTGAGGGAATTTAATCTATTGCTTGCTGTGTTAACTGTCAGGGTAGTCTAACTAGGTGGAGTCTCGCCTGGACCTTCTGAAGGCTAATGATTGATCCTCTTCTCATTCCTCAAAAGATGGAGTGGCTATAGAATAGATATGCAAAATAATTAAAACATAGAACCAAGGGAAATATAAATGAAAATAGAAGGTTCTGTTGAAGGGGGAGAGAAAGGACGGAGATAGAGATTCATAAAATATACACGAAGTGGATTAGAGTACAGTGATCAATAAGTGTGTTCTGCCGAGTTTTCCAAGACATGTTGCTTTCAGAGCACTCCTCCTCTGTCTACCCCGCAAGGCCTCGCCAGTCATCTGTCTCTATACAGTTGACTCTCAAATTGCTGTCTCCATCCCAGACCACCTCTTTCGACTCCTGACCTGCACATACACCTGCCTCCTAGGCCATTCTACTGGGGTGCCCAAAAGATGTCTCACAGTCAATGAGGCCACCTTCTGGAGTTTCCAGTCATCGAGAGAAACTGCCTAATGGGCCAAGTCAGAAACCTAGGGGTTATCCTTGGCTCCTCCTGCTTCTTCATCTTCCCAAATCCAGTTCATCAGTAAGTTCTTCTGATGTGAGTTCATAACGTTTCTTAAATCTGTCCATTTCCCCTCATCACCACTGCCACAACCTAGTCCAAGCCACCCGTGTCTCGTATCTGAACCACTAAGTCACCGACTTACTGGTAGCTGTCTTTCCATCCTGGTTCCTACTGTTAAAAATGATCAAAACTCAAAGAAATTGAAACGTCAGATTTTTTTCTGAGCAGTTGTCCTATATGCATATAGGGAGACCATTCTGATTTTTTAAAAAAGCAAATGGCTCGAAGAAGGCTAGTTACAATGAGGCTTATAAAGCAAAGAGGAGGGAAAAGAATAGAATATCGACCACTGGCTAATCTTAACATGATTGATTGAACCCTGCCCTCCCCCTTTTACTGAGATCAGCTGATACCTGGTCACAAGGTTGTCAATGGCCCACCACCCACCTGCAGCCAGGACATCTTTTGAAATTTAAGTAAGCCTGGCTTCAAACAGGAAAGAAAATGTTAGTAACTTTGAAAAAAGGCACTGTCAGGATTCGGTCAGGAATTTTTACCATTAATATTTGTTTTTGTGGGTAAGAAAACCCCCGTTGCTGTCAAGTCAATTCCGACTTATAGAGAAACCCCAAATCAAAGTAAGATGCGTGTTACTAATTTTTCTCTTTAACAGCACTGTGTTCCCCATGTTATTTGTGCTCCCTGAGGTCTGATTGGAGCCCTGTTGGCACAGTGATTAAGAGCTTGGCTGCTAACCAAAAGGTCGGCAGTTGGAATCCGCCAGCGGCTCCTTGGAAACCCTGTGGGGCAGCTCTACTCTGTCCTATAAGGTCACTATGAGTTGGAATCAAGTCAGCAGCAACAGAGGAGGTCTGATTGACCATGAAACGGCACACTCGTTCTTTCTCCTCCTTTCCACTCTCTTTCTGAAACCCTTCAATGGTCTGTCCATGCTGACCACCCCCTGGCTTTTCTCATACCACTGTTCCCCTTGCTGACTGCCTCCAGCTGTACTGGCCACCTTTCAGCTTCTGCACCACTTCCTGCTTCTCCCCTCCTTGGGCCTTTGCGGATGCTATTCTTTCTTCAGCCAGGTGTTCCTCTTTCATTCCCCCACCTCCCTTTCACCTAACTGATGTTGATTCACCTTCAGTTCTGAGTTCAGCCTCATTTTCTTAGGCCTGACCCCCATCCTAGGTCATGGGCTCCTACTGAGCTTTATTCCTTTCTTTCAGAGTGCTATTTCAATGTGTGATTATAGAGTCATGTCATTGCTTGACTGATTTATGCTCTTCTATTAGACCATGTGCTCTGTGAGGGCAGGGACCTTGCCTATTTTACTCACCACTGTGTCCCCAGCACCAAGTGCATGATAGGAACATGGTGAATATCTACTGAAGTGATGAATAAATGGATAGATGGATAGATGCATGAATGGATGGATGAATGAACAAATAACCCAAATTATCTCCTCTTTAAGGAGCCTTGGTAGTACAATGGTTAAGTGCTTGGCTACTAACTGAAAGGTTGACAGCTGAAACCCACAGGCTCTGTGGTAGAAAGACCTGGCGATCTCCTCTTGTAAAGATTACAGCCTAGAAAACCCTGTGGGGTAGTTCTTCTCTGTCACGTGGGGTTGCTGTGAGTCAAAATAAACTCAATGGCACCTAACAACAACAGCAATCTATTCTTATGCCTTCCCCAGTGTTGCCAAGTGTTTCATGTTTTGAGATGAGAGCTGGTGTCCTAAGCGATTAAGAACATGGGTTTCAAGTCAGACCATCCTTGTTGGAATCTCTACTTACAAGTTACTTAGCCTCCCTGAACCTTATTTTTCTATAAAGTAGAGGCAATGATATCTCATAGGTGGGGTTGTTTAGGGGGTTAACTGAAATGATCTGTTACGTGCTTGGTATCTTGGCTATTCACAGTGACAAGTCGTTAAATGGTAGCTCTGATAGTGACTGAGAAGCCTTAAAGCACTGGAAAGGGAATTTGGTAGCTTTGATGGTAATGACAATTTCCATCAACGTCCTCATATGTAGAGAGTACGGGACCATCCTCATTGTCACCACTCTCTGGCTGCTGTAATTACACATGCAAGTAGGAACTGCACTGCTGGCGCCTCATCCATCTGTCTTCTGCCGGAGGAGAGGACCCTGGAGGTCAGTCACAAATCCGGGTCTCCAGCAGTTGCGTCTTCTTGTCTGTTATCGTTTATTCTAATTACTGGTGTGACAGTCAGCACCCTGGTACTGCTTTTCAATGCAGATAACAAAGCCACACACTTAAAGTGACACTAGATGGAGAATAGCAGCGGAACACTGTCTGATCAATCTGTATGCTGAGCAAATAATCTGAGAAGCTAGACTACATGAAGAAGAACGGGGCATCAGGATTGGAGGAAGACTCATTAACAATCTGCATTATGCAGATGAGACAACCTTCCTTGCTGAAAGTGAAGAGGACTTGAAGTGCTTACTGATGAACATCAAGGGCTACAGCCTTCAGTACGGATTACTCCTCAACATAAAGAAAACAAAAATCCTCACAACTGGACCAATAAGCAACATCATGATAAACAGAGAAAATATTGAAGTTGTCAAAGATTTCATTTTACTTGGATCCATAATCAACGCCCATGAAAGGAGCAGTCAAGAAATCAAATGATGTATTGCATTGGGCAAATCTGCTGCAAAAGACCTCTTCAGAGTGTTAAAAAGCAGTCATTTTAAGGACTAAGGTGTGCCTGACCCAAGCCAAGGTGTTTTCAATCAACTCATATGCATATAAAAGCTGGATGATGAATAAGGAAAACCGAAGAATTGACACCTTTGAATTACGGTGTTGGTGAAGAACATGGAATTTACATACCGTAAACTGTCAAAAGAACAAACAAATCTGTCTTAGAAGAATTACAACTAGAATGCTGCTTAGAAGCAAGGGTGTTGAGGTTTCATCTCACATACTTGGGACATGTTATCTGGAGTGAGCAGTCCCTGGAGAAGGACATCACGCTTGGTAAAGTAGAAGGTATGCAAAAAAGAGAAAGACCCTCAATGAGATGGACTGACCCAGTGGCTGCAACAGTGGGCTCAGGCATAACAAGGATTGTGAGGATGGTGTAGGACCAGGCAGTGTTTTGTTCTGTTGTGCATGGGGTCGCCATGAGTCAGAACTGACTCAACGGCACCTAACAACAGCAACAGTTGGAGAGTAGAGGTTGCTGGTTTGAGTCCTGGGACTGTAAGCTGAGACTGACCAGTTGCTTTACCTTTGTACTGTAGGAGCCAGCTGGGATTCTCAGGAGGTTCTAACTTGTTCATCCAAACCACAAGAGGGAAGAGGAGAAAAGAGAGAGAGGGTCATAGGTTAGCACTGGAAGGGAACTTAGAGACATTTGTTTCAGCGTGGAAAATATATAGCAGCCATTTCCTAGGTTCCATTTTTCACCCATGACAGACATCATTTTTTCCATCAAGGCATTTTTTTTCCTGTCAAGCTCAGACTTCTCGATAACATCCCCCAGTAGCAGCAGCAAGGTGAGTGGGGTTGACATTCCGTATGGAATCTATTTGCTTTTCCTGATTTTGTTTATCTCGTCTTAAACATGTGATACCCGCTCATATTACTTTATTATTTATTACTTTTCTTCCTCAGTAGAGAATCTGTCTGTAAGACAGAGGGTTTTCTTCAGAAGTCTCCTAACTTTTCTCCCACGGTCTGTGCCATTTCTGTAAGACTTCCCTGTGGAACAATCAGCTTGGTGATTTCTTTACAGTCGTTTCAAAGGGATCGTGTGTTTTTAATTCCAAGATCTATTAAAAGAATCAATATACATGCTGTTTCATATTATGAGCCAATAACTTGCTGAAATAGGTGCATTCATAGGAGCCTCTATTACTAGGGGCTGCCACACGAGATGGTGCTACTATCCAGAAACGTGCCAAGTCTTGACATTTTGTCGTAATTTTAGATACTACCTACTTTCCAGTAGTTTGCTGGGACAGGTATGTACCCCAGCTATAGAAGGGCTTTATTTTCAAGGCACCTTGGTAGATGGGGAGCAATATAGTTACCTATGCTAAATGTCTAATTTCAGACCATGTGATGGTATATGCTATGGTCACTTACAGTGGGGAAAAAAGTACAAGTGTATATGCATACATATCTCACATGTGTGCACCCAGACACACACAAACACAAATGCGTTCAAATAAATATTTACAAAAGTATCAATGGGGCCAGTATTTTGGAAATAAAGGTATTTTACCATTCTTTCTAGTTTTGTTTTCATGTCCAAGATATGTTTCCTTACTGAGCATGGAATGCACACTCTTCCATCTTGTATAATCCAAGGGTTTGCCATAAAAGTGGTCACGTTCCAACATATATTACCAGAGAGAAGCCCTATAAGCAGTATTTGAATGCTCAAAAAGATTTCAGATCTTCATAACTGAACACATTTTGCTTCAGCATCACAGCCGAGAAGCATTCCAAGTGCCACGGAGAATTTTTTCTGTGTCACAATGGGTGGTTTTGCTCCTGAGTGATTCCGATTCTGGTTTATTGGAATGAACCGTTTTAAGGTCCCCCTTAGGATTCTAAAACCTCCTTTTATTGGAGGAGGAACTTCTAAAAGGAAGTCCTGAAATGGTGACATGTCTCAATGCCACTCTGGCTTTGAGTTTTCTGGAACATGCTCAACAGGCATTCTATTAGCAAACTTTTGTTGAAAGCACCTACTGTGTGTGAAACACCCTCCTTTCTAGATATGGACTCAGGCTGCTTCTCTGCCTGGAGTGCCCCTCAGTGCCTTCACCCCAGAAGAGACTGCAACAGCACTCATCACTGCCCTCCTTACGTAGATGAGAGATGAGGGTGTGTGTGTGTGTGTGTGCGTGTGTGCGTGCGTGTGTGCGTGCGCGCGCGTGTGCATGTCCTACCTAAATTGTTTGCTCCCAGAGAGCAGCAGGGACCACGATGGTTTGTTTCTGTTATCTCCCCAGCACAGTGGTGTTTGTTGAGCTGCGCGGCAGATGTTGAAAGCTTTACTGAGCTCTGAAAGCCTTGCCTCTTTCAGAGGATCCACGCAGGCAAGCTGGAGGACTTTGAAGTGAGGGCTGTAAACTCCTTCATGCGTCAGGCCTGTTCTAACAGAGAGACGCACATACATTTGGGGGGAAAATCCCAAAAAGATCCCATGATAAGTGAGGCTGTAACCAATTGTACAAGTACCTTGGAAGGCGTCTGAGCTTCTGATTTGCTTCTAGTGTTTGGTTTTCTGCCTCCTTTCTTCTTCACTCTTCAAACTCCCAGTGCTGTTTTCTTGCTGAGCCGTTTCCTGATCTGAGCAGTAAGACTCGAATACAACAATCAATATACATGCTGTTTCATATTATGAGCCAACTGGACCTTGGCTCCAAGGGACGTGATCCAATCCCAGCTCCTCCCCTTCGATTGTAATTGGTATTGGTGACAACCTCCCATGTGGACACAAAAGCAGGGAAAGGGCAGGTTCAGTTCAGCCTTAAAGGCTGAAGCAGAACTCTCCTTTAACACACACAACTTGGCTCACACTGTGGGTGACAGGACCCGTCATTGTAAAGGGCACATCAGCATGTACCAGGCAGACGCTTGGAGCAGGAGGTGCTTGTTGGGAGGCCCCTGG
>NW_004443937.1:39003101-39004564 GCF_000243295.1 Trichechus manatus latirostris | reverse complement strand
AGAGTACTCCTTGGAAGTGAGGATGATGAGACTTCATCTCACGTACTTTGGACATGTTATCAGGCGGGACCAGTCCCTGGACAAGGACATCATGCTTGGTAAGTATCTTAGTTTTCTAGTGCTGATACAACAGAAATACCATAAGTGGATGGTCTTAACAAACAAATTTATTCTCTCACAATTGAGGAGGCTAGAAGTTCGAATTCAGGATGCCAGCTCCAGGGGAAGACTTTCTGTCTCTGTGGGCTCTGGGGGAAGGTCCTGGTCACCTATCTTCCCCTGGTCTGGGAGCCTCTCAGCAAAGGGAGCCGGGATCAAAAGGACGCGCTCTGCTCCCAGCTCCTCCCTCTTGATGATAATGAGATCTCTGTCCTCTCTGCTCAGTTCTGTCTTTTATATCTCAAAAGAGATTGATGCAAAATACAACCTAATCCTGTAGATTGAGTCCTGTCTCCTTTATGTAACTGTCTCTAATCCTGCCTCATAACCATCATAGAGGTTATGATTTACAACACATAGGCTAATCACATCAGATAACAAAATGGTGGACAACCACACAATACTGGGAATCGTGGCCTGGCCAAGTTGACACACGTTTTTGGGGGACACAATTCAGTCCATAACAGTAAGGTAGAGTGTCAGCCAAAAAAGATTCTCGATGAGAAGGACTGAGACAATGGCTGCAACAATGGGCTCAAACATAGCAATGATTGTGAGGATGGCACAGGACTGGGCAGTGTTTTGTTCTTTCTTACACAGGATTGCTGTAAGTTGGAATTAACTCAAGGACACCTAAAACCAACAATGGGTCATAGAAATAGTCAATGTGCTCGGCTGCTAACCAAAAACTTGGAATTTCCACTCCGTCCAAAGGCACCTAGAAGGCTGATGATCTAATTCGGGGTGGGGGGGTGGTGGCATTGATACCCTATGGAGCACAGTTCTATCTGCCATACATGGGGTTGCCATATGTCAGAGTTGATTTGACAGCAACTTTTTTTTTTGCTAAGGAATTTTGCTAAGTTTTCCAGGGAGCCCATGAGAGTATGTGAAGAGGAGAAAACTGTGGCATTAAATTGTGACCAGTTCTTATGATCTGAAATCAGTCAACTAGGAGTGCTTGGCAAAGACCTACATTTTGACAGATGTGTGCATAGGGAGACATATGGCACACACCAAGTACACAGACACACACACACACAAAGTTATACGGAAAAAAAAAGAGCGATACCCCCACGCATAGAGGCAGCAAGACAGAGAAATGTGAATAGAGAGACACTTACAGAGAGATACCTACACCCATAGGGACAGGATGAGACCCACAGAGAAGGATACAAGGAAGCAGAAAAAGAGGGAGAGACGCTCACACACCCAGATCTCACACCCAGACACACGTAGAAACAGAATGGCACACTGAGAATGCTACAGAGAGAGAATCACAGTCCCAGGAGGGGGCACAGAGA
>NW_004443937.1:38987741-38998063 GCF_000243295.1 Trichechus manatus latirostris | reverse complement strand
CATGGGATTGTCACGAGTCAGAATCGCCTTGACGACAGCTGGTTTATTAGGAAAGATAAAATGAGAAATAGTGACAACACCACGTGCCAGCAATGATGTGGAGAAACTGGAGCTTTCTGGTGGGAATGTAAAATAAAACAGCCCCTCTAGAAATGGTTTGGCAGTTTCTTAAAAACTAAATATACACTTACCGTATGATCCAGCAGTTATACTCCTGGGCATTTATCCCAGAGAAATGAAAACTTGTTCACATAAAAACCTGTCTGTGAATGTTTATAGCAGCTTAATTTTTAATAACTGAAGCTGGACACAACCGAGATGTCCTTCAGTAGGTGACTGTTTAAATGAACTGTGGTCCATTCATGTCATGGAATACTACTCTGCAATGAAAAGCCACTAATAATACAACTACCCGATGGATCTCAAGGGCATTATAGTGAGGGGAAAATGCCCATCTCAGAGGGTTGCATAGTGTATGGTTCCATCTACCTCGCATTTCCCAAATGATGAAATTATAGCGAAGGCGAGCAGGTTGTGGTTGCCAGGGGTTAGAGGCGATGGTGAAGGGTGGCAGTGACCTTTAAGTGTAACATAAAGGAGATCTTTGTGGTGATGGAATCATTCTATGTCTTGACATCAGTGATGGTTACCCAAATCTACACATGTGATCAAATGGCATAGAACTGTCCACGGACCTTACACCCATGTCACCTTCCTGGTTTTGATATTGTGCCGTAGTTGGGTGATATAAACGATTCATGCATTCAGCCACTCACTGAAAGGTTGGAGGCACCTCGGAAGAAAGCCCTGGTGATCTACTTCTAAAAATACAGCCGTCGAAAACCCTCTGGCGCATAGTTCTTCTCTGACTCACATGGAGCCAGCGTGAGTTGAAGTCTACTTAATGGTAAGTGGGAGTAGTTACATAGTAATGTGTCTACTACCTTGTTATGGAAACTGGATGAAGAGTACAGGGGACCTTTCTGGGCTATTTTTGCAAATGTCTGTAAATCTATAACTCAAAATAAAAAGTTATTTAAAAAAAATTTACTAATAAAATAAAAGTGATTATGATAATGCTGATAGGTAACATTTGGAGAGCACCTGCTGTGCACCAGGCTTGTAGCTAACCATTTTACATATCTTTTCCCCTTCATTCTCGGGGGAAAAATACCGTGAGACGTGTAGTGTGCTGTTGTCTCTGGTTTACAGATGAGGTAACCGGGACTTACAGAAGTCGGGTCTCTTGCTCCACATCATACCGAGGGTATGTGGTGGGAGAGAGATTCAAACCCAGGCAGCTGGTGCCTATTCCTTGAGCTGCTGTCGCTTTCATGGGTGTATAAGTGTCCTTGAGTCAGAACGCATATGTGACAAAGGACAGATGTGAGAGGACAGAAGAAATTCCATGGTAGAGCCAGATGTGCTCTTTTCCCTGCCCCTAGGCTGGTCTGGGTACTTGAGAGAGAGAGTCGCAAAGTCCCTAAAAGTTACCCAGTAAGTATGGCATGGGGCCCTGGTGGCACAGTGGTTAAGAGCTTGGCTGCTAACCAAAAGGTCAGCAGTTCAAATTCACCAGCAGCTCTACCGGGGCAGTTCTACTCCATTCTATGTGGTCGCTATGAGTCAGAATAGACTCGATGGCAATGGGTGGTTAAGTATGGCATAGTCAGTTAAATACTCAGCTGCTAACCGAAATGTCGGTGGTTCGAACCCACCAGCTGCTCAGCGGGAGAAAGATATGGCAGTCTGCTTCTGGGAAGGTTACAGCCTTGGAAGCCCTATGGGGCAACTCTGCTCCATCCTGTAGGGCTGCTATGAGTCAGAATTGACTCAGAGGCAGTGGGTGAATACGCCTGGTAGGGTGGTACGTGTGCCTGTGCCCCAGATCAGGAAAGTGCCCTCCGTAATTAACCGAGGGAGTTGAATTGTTCTCCTTTCCATTCGCAGTCAATGGTTCTAACTGAAGTCAAAGTTCCCAGGAGCCCCTCTTCTCATACTCCATGCCCAGGAAAGCTGGGAGAAGGGGATGCATTTTACATAAACAGGTGTCAGTGTTCTTCTCCCTCTTCTGTCCCTGAGGTGTAATACTCCTCCAGTTTGCATGCTGATTTATTTGAGAGGGAAAATACTTCTTTGTCTGCTCCCCATGCAGCTACCTAATCTCTCTTTGATCCCAGGCTTAAAAAAAGTCTTTGACTTCGGTCAACCTGCAAGAGCTTGGCATTGGCTGTCCTTCCCCTCCTTCAAGCCCTGAGCTCATGTCTCCCTCTGATTCCCATTTTCCACTTTGCTTTCTGCCTCGTGCAAGTGCTTCCAACTCAAGAAGTAAAATCTGAGCAAAGCCGCCTGCTCTCAAGGCTGCACCCACAGATTTATTGTAATGCTTCGATTTTCTTCTTACTGGTATGATAGGAGGGACAGGTCCTTGCTCAAAAGAGTGGCTCAGCATTCTGGCTGAAGCCATTGAACTATCACAAACTCCCGAACAGAACAAACTAGATATGGACTTAGTGGAGAACTAAATTGCAGAGAGGAATTGGGAGAACGAATCAGCTGAGGTCTTGGAAAGCGGTGCTCTGAAAAACTGTCCAAGTCAGACCTCTCTTGCTAGAATGAGAACTGCTGTTTTGTTTTGTTTGTTTAAGGGGAAGCCCCTGTTCTGTCTTGCGACTTGGATTCCCTTTGATCATCCTTGTTCTTGGTTGGCTGTTCAGCCAACAGTAGGACAAAATGTTCTGAAGGCAAAATGAGATTTGGGCTTTGGGTTTGGGGAGGCATATTTGGGGGCTGGAGTGTGGGTTAGAATGTGGCTTATGAGGGAGGCACAGAACAGGGATTCCAAGGATCTCTGGAAAGATGGAGCCGAGGCTAATTTTTGCCTTCGAACCAAAGAGGCTGTCTATATAAGGGCCACACACAAAGGGCCAGATGAGAGGCTTCAAATGGATTCACAGCCAGGGGATTAAAACCCAGAGAATCAGGTGGAGTGACAGGTTCAGAAAGGGCAGGCGCGTAGGAACAGAGCCTGGGAGGGGGCTCGGATCACTGGAGCTGGGAGCCCTTTGTTGCGAACCCTCAGCCTCCCTGATGGAGCTGGTGTGAATGGTTCACCGGGATCTCCTCTCATTGCTGAGCCCGCTCTGGGTCGTGAAACTGAGATCATGGGAAGAATTCAGATCCCAGGGTTTCAGGAGATTTTACTCCAAAATAACTTTGCATGATGAGGGCAGGCACATGAGGGAGAATCTGATTCACAGGAAAAAGCACTCATTAAATGTAATATAGCTTTTCTACACATTCAGGCCCTGGACTCCACCACCACCGCATCAGCTTGGCAACCCGCATCACACCTCGGTCCTTTAGGATTGTCGTCAGAAGAGACCAGAGGACGTTCGCTCTTAGGGCACCCTATAGTGGTTTGTACCTTCCTCTCTTGGGTCCCTTGAAGCCCTTGAGAAAGCCCCCATCTCTCTCATGGCCCTTATGACACCTTGGTACCTGGGGCACAGCTCTGAGTCTTTTGTCTACTCTAATGTCTAATATCGCAGTTTGAATCCAGATATTACACAGGCCCCCAAAAGCAGATATAAAAGCTGTAAAAAATCCCAACTCTAATTGCATAACTACACAGTACTCACAACAGGTAACTGGCATGTTTTAGGATAAAAGAGAATGTGGGATATCACCAGAAGGCCCTTTGCGCAGACAAAAATGAAAGCCAAGTATGCAAAAGAGAGAGATTAATTATAATGTAGAGAAATTTCCAGAAGAAAACGGTGAGAGGCCAAAACAGTGAGGGCGATGGTGCTTCCTACCGAGTCCTTGCTTTTTGGCTGGACTTCCTTTGTGGCTCACCCCAGGTCTGTTTGACTTTTCTTCTCTTTATGTGCCTTCACAACAGACGTAACTGTTCAGGGCAGTTTGGAGTTTGAGAATTATCACCTTATACTATTATGTACACAAAATTACTTGCCATTGGATTTTTTCTGCTATTACTTTAAAGAATTGTACCTCCTTCTTTCAGGATCCGTAGAGTTCCACAATCCCTTAAACACTGAGTAGGAATGCTTCTTGTCTCCTCCTTCTGTTGTTGTTGTTAGGAGCTGTCAAGTTGGTTCCAACTCGTAGTGACCCGATGTACAACAGAAAGAATCGCTGCCCAGTCCTGCGTCATCCTCACAGTCATTGTTATGCTTGAGCCCATTGTTGCAGCCACTGTGTCAATCCATCTCCTTGAAGGTCTTCCTCTTTTCTGCTGACCCTTTGCTTTACCAAGCATGATGTCTGTCTTAGGCTGGGTTCTCTAGAGAAGCAAAACCAGTAAAGTGTATAAATATATATATAGAGAGAGCTTTATATCAAGGAAACAGCTCACGCAATTATAGAGGCTAGAATGACCCAAGTCCGTGGATCAGGGTAGAGGCCTCTCCCAAGTCATGCAGCCACAGAAGCTGGTGAGCCCAAGATCAGCAGGTCAGAGAGCAGGGCTCCCACTCACAGGCTGTGAAGGTTGACAAATTCCAAGATCAGCAGGCAAGACTGCAAGGTTTCTCCTGATTCATGTAGCTGCAGTGGCTGCTGAACCCAAGATCGGCAGGTCAGACAGCAGGGCTCTGCTCACAGTCTGTGAAGATCAATGAATTCCAAGTTCAGCAGATAAGCTGCAAGCCCAAGTCCCAAGAACCGGAGGTGAGATGACAGGAGGCAGCTGCAGGATCCAGAGTGAGCAAAAAGCCAGAACGTCTGCTTATATTCCGATGCAGGCGACACCCCCAAGGAAACTCCCTTTCATCTGATTGGCTACTCACAGCATATTCAATCATGTGAGTGATCACATGTAAACACTGAGAATCATGGCCCAGCCAAGCTGACACACGATCTTAACCATCACAATGTCCTTCTCCAGGGACTGATCCCTCCTGATAACATGTCCAAAGTATGTGAGATGAAGTCTCACCATCATCGCTTCTAAGGAGCATTCTGGTATCCTCCTATTACTCTTAATCCATTCATTCAGCACTTATCTGTAGAGGGCCTACTATGTGCTAGGCATAGCTTCAGATGCTGGGATCACAGCTCTGAATATGACAAAAATTTTTAAAGTAAACATGCAGATTTTAATTTTGGGTAAGGATAGGGGAGAGAACATGTTACGATGACGTCTCTTTTGTATGAAAGAGCCGGGAGAGCCCTCTCTAGGGAGGTAACACTTGAACAGAAACCTGAGTAATAATAATTACAAAAGCAGCTAACATTTATTGGATATTTCCTTATGGTTCCAGAAGCTTTGTTGATAACTTCCTGTGTATTATCTTATTTAATCCTATCAGCACCCTTTGAAGAAGGTACTTTGTTATCTGCATTTTACAAATGTGGAACCCAAGGCCCAGAGATGTTAAACCACTTTCCCAGGGTCACACAGGAAATGAGGGCTGGGATGGTGACTTTGTTCCAGCTCACCTGACCTTAATGCTTAGCACTCTTAACCACCAAGCTCCACTGGCTAAGGATTTGTACACCTGGGGGAGAAACTCTCGGTTGTCTGCTTTCAGTCTCCCTGGTGGATTGAAAGCTAAGGCGCTCACACTTTGCTCTGTCAAAGCCCCAGGACTTCTTTGAGTCCAGGCTATGTGTGGGGGTCCCGAACTGGTTCTCTGGAGCATGGTTCTACTTCTATCTGTTTTATAGACTAGGCTTTTTAAAAAGAATGCATTTAACTACTTACAAGAGAGTTGCAAATTAGGGGACACTGAGCTTCTATTGAGCCTTGGTGGCGTAGTGGTTAAGAGCAATGGCTGCTAACCAAAAGGTCAGCAGTTCGAATCCATCAACCTCTCCTTGGAAACCCTATGGGGCAGTTCTACTCTGTCCTAGAGGGTCGCTATGAGTTGAAATCAACTCGGTGGCAATGTTTTGTTTTTTTGTTTTCTTGGTTTTTTTTGAGCTTCTCTTAAGGGTGATAGAAAAATTCAGAAACAGAATGGGATGATGATTGAACAACAGGATGAACCTAATTGATGTTACTCAACTGTACATGTGAAGAATGTTGAAATGGCAGATGTTTTGTTACATATGTATTTACCACAGTTGGAAAAATAAAAATAAGGGGGGTTTGAGAACCACTCATTCAGTGAATTTATGTGATATTGCTTTTACAAGATGAAGATTTTGTGGGCAAGCGGCAGTGGTGGTAGTCCTGGCAGCTCTGCAATAGCAGCGGCAGTGACAGCCGCGAACGCTTGGTACATCCATGCTTACTAGGTTCCAAGGCCTAGTCTAAGGTGCTCTGCAGCATTAACCCGTTTAATCCTCACAGCAACCCCATGATTTAGGCCCATTTGACAAATGAGGAAACGTGGGCATTGAAGAACTATCCCAGGCTCCAAATGGTAAGTGTCAGGGCAAGATGCGGCCAAGGCTGTTGGGCTGCAGAGTCTTATATTGACATCCTAGGACCCAGGGTGGGGGACCTGAGCCTTCCGTGTCACCAGGCTTCTGGTGAAAGCTGTGCTTTCTGTGGAATCTAGTCCTGGTGGCTGTAGTCCATGGAGAGCACAGGGCACAGCCACACCAGCCTCAGGACCGCTCGTTCAGTTACTGTTCCCTGCCACACTCCATGCCTGCCTAGGCTTTTTGCTGGCAAAGGTGTGACATTTCTTAGGAGCAGAATTTGCTTCCCAGCTTTCCTGTCCAGGAACCTGGCCAGGCCTGCTTTGTATAAACTAATTTGAAAAGATTGATTGTTGGTTCATTGCATTAATGAATAAAGCCAAGATTTGCAGTAGCCAGGGCTCAGCAGCGTCCTAAGCCAACACCAGCAAGATGTGTCTATGTCTTTCCATGCAACAATACACAGTCAGCTGTTGGATGGCCCTCTTGACCAAATGTTAATTCAGAAGGTTAAAAGGCATAGGAAAATCATCATAAACTCTTCACCTCACCTGGCCTCCTGCACAGCAGATTCCGACCCATACCATACGGGAGCATTCAGGTTAAACGTTCTTAAAAGATCTCCACCTCGTAAATCTCAGGTCTGCAGTCAGATTCCTGGCAAACAGGAATTGGCATTAAGACCCCACCGCAGTCCCCTCTGCTAAAGGAGGGATCTGACTAAATGAAGTGATGTAGCGTACCTTCTGTGAATGGCCAGTCCAGGTTGATCCGGGAGACTGAAGTGAGCGAAGGTTCCATTCTGGACTCAGTAAGGTGGTGGTGGTTCTTAGTTGTTGCCGAATCAGCTCCAACTCTTGGAGACTTTATTTCTAACAGAAGAAAATGTTGCCCCATCTTGTGTCAACTTCATGACTGTTAATACGTTTGAGTCCAACGTTGCTGCTATCATATGGTGCCTTCCAACCTCGGGGGCTCATCTTCCAGCACTGTATCAGACAATATTCTATTGGGATTCAGAAGGTTTTCATTAGCTAGTTTTCAGAAGTAGATCACTAGACCTTTCTTCCTAGCCTCTTTGGAAATACCACTGAAACCTGTCCCTGTGTGGCAAATACCAGCAGTAGAGCTTCCAGCGTCATAACAACACACAGCGAGTGACATAAATCCCAGGGCCTCGATTACTGAAATAACTCCAGAAAAAGAAACTTGGTTGGTTTCTCATATTATCTGATTTCTGGGCAGTGCTTATAGATTCACTGTGTCCCGTGGAAGGACTAAGTGTATCATGAGAAGTGAGGGGTGGTCCATGGGTTTCCCCACGGCCTGTTTCCTTTGTGCCTCCAAGCTGAGAAACAGGGCCCCACAAATCTCCTGGCTCCGTGTTTGGGACCCAGGCCGAGATGATATGCAGCCCTCCGGATGTTCCTAGAGTAGTCATTCGAGACTCAAACCGAGGGATGATTTAGGAGGTCCCTGTAAAACTGCGGCTCAGTGGCCTAATCAGAGTCATTTATCCCGTCTTGAGCTATCAAATCAGTGCTCTGGGCTGTGGGGAGATGGGAAGTTCTTCTGGTATATTTTACAGTGGTTACTTTGAAAGGAGTCTCATTTATGAAGTTAACGCATCTGGGTAGAACCCTTGCTAGAAATAGCAGCTTCACTTAGCAGCTCTGTAGGTGGAGATTTGCCTCCTCATAGAAAAGGATGTCATTTTGAAAAGTTTGACTCAAGATAAATATCTGCTCCCTTGAGTTAGAAAGGAAATGTGACCTGCTAAAAGATGGCCGTGCCTAATTCCTTCTAATTCAGGCACATTAGAAAACAAGAAATCATATGTACTGAGAGAGAATCGGGATGTAGAAGGAAAAAAAAAAAAAGTCTAATGGAGAAATACGATAAAATTTGGATCACACTAAGTTCTATTTATGTTAAATGTTTTATTTTGTTGAAGTCGTATGTGAAAATAGCCATATTGAAATGGTTAGAATCTTATATTCAGCTCATGTTAAGGAAAGATAATGTTCATTTGAAAGATTTCCCTGGAACAGTGAAAGCCAGGGATTGAATTACTCGTACAAGTCATCAAATGGTGGGAATGTGGGAGCTTAGCTGCTTGCTGCATTTGCTACAGTAAATAGTGGCACGGTCTCAAATGTTGCATGCAGGCCTGGAGGTATTTCTTCATACCAAAAACACACAACTTTTAACTATGTGATAGACTCCCTCCTGACAAAGTTTAAATAAAGTGTGCCAACACACCAATGAAGCCGGCTGACGTGTCCTGAAGTGGCAGCCGTGGCTTTAACAAGGTTCATCACTGCCCTGTGGAGGCTGAGTATCTGGATCTTAAAACCTGGCAGAGGAGCTCGTGCTTTGATTTTCCCTGGCATCTTTTTTCTCTCTAGTTAAACAACCCAATCTTCGCTAATGTACAAAAGGAAAAGATATGTCATTATGCTTTAGTTATTTTTAAAAGCCGCTGCTTCTTAGAACACAATTTGCAAAAATTATTTGAAATAAATTAACCTTTCGAAAAGATAATGGCATAAAATTATATTAAGTAATTTTCCTAAAAAAAAAAAAAATAACTCACACTGGAAATAATGTGACAGCACTGATTGGAATCTCAGCTTGGAATTGTGTCTCGATTTGGTTACTTCAAGGTGACTGTTTAATAATGAGGTTATTTGTCTGTTTCCACATCTGAGAGTGTCCATTTTGCGGGATACAGAGCTTCTCCAAATTTATAGTTCTAGTTTCTGGTCTCTTTGCTGGCACTAGAAAGGGAATTAGCACCAGCTTGCCCTTCGTGGATGACCCTTCTGGGCTTCGCGTCACATTTATTTAAAGCCGATCTTGGAGGGGAGGATAGGAGCCATGCACCAGGCCGCTGAGATAATTAGGAAGCGCCATCTTTGTAATTACTGTGTTAGTATCTCGGGGGGGACATGAAAGCTTGTCCTGTCCCTTTAACGGGACAAGTTGCTAATCCCCTTAACATCTTTTTCCCCTTTGGACTGATAATATTTCACAAATTTTTTGCTTTATAAAATATTCCTAAAGGGAGGCTTAAGCAGTAATGCGCAGATTATGGAAATGGTGCTCATGAAGTAGAGGGCGAGATTTCTGGAACACCACAGAGCTGCTTGGAAACATGTAACCTCCGTTTGAGGCTTCATTCGAATGTTTGTTCGTGGAGCAGTAAACATTTATTATTATGCATTTTATTGAAACATAAATTAAAGAACCGTAATTATGTGTACGGCAAACAGTAAAGCGATGTGCGTTTGTCACAAAATAAGTCTGAGAAGGAAAAATGCTATCAGTGTTTCATTGGTGCCGAAATCTTTATTGTATACCCCCCAGAAAGACATACAGAGGGAATAACCTTGAGATTCATGTTCTGATATGGTGTGTAAATTTAAAAAAAAAACAAAAACCTATTCTTGATATTTTATCTGGCAAAGAGAGTATCCTGGAATGAATCTGTGAAGGTCAGAAGTGATCCAGAGAAAGGATGGGTTTCTTCTTCTCTTCTGAGAGAACCACAGTGACTCTTCTTAAAGTTAATGCTGAGTAGAAGTGCAGCCCATTGGCAGTCCTTGCAAAGTCGATTGTTTTCAGGATGAGCTATTTGCTCCAGACACTCAAGCATGTTTGTGGAGTTTTTATGAAAGGACTTATGTGAAGTTGGAAAGACAAGATCTTCGAACTTGCTTTTGGGTAAAAAGATGCTTTTCAAAGGGGCAGAAAGGTGTGTCTGATGTCATCATAATGGCTTTGCATAAGCCATATTCTTTTATGTGCTGGAACTCTTCAGCAGAGGGAAAAGACAGGAATAACCAAGAAAATCTGTGTGGCTGTGCTTCCTTCCTCTTTTTCTTTCTTCCCTTCGCTTCCCTTCCCTTTACCTCTCCTTTCCTTTC
>NW_004443937.1:38984059-38985847 GCF_000243295.1 Trichechus manatus latirostris | reverse complement strand
AGATGTGACAGTCTGCTTCCATAAAGATTACAGCCTTGGAAACCCTATGGGGAAGCTCTTCTCTGCCCTATAGAGTCACTAAGAGTTGGAATTGACTCGATGGAAATGGATTTTAGAAAATGGGTAGATGAATGATATGGTGATACTATAAATGTGAATGTAAATTTTTCTACCACATGCAAAGGACATAATTAAACGATGTATGAGTGTTCTCTACAGAGAAGTTGTCTAAATTTGAGAGAGTCTTCTACAAGCTACGAAAATAGGCTACAACTCTCTAGGACCAATGTCTGCCTCCTTGAGGGTGTGCCACTGAGGGCCTCAGAGTAGCGGATGATGCATTTATTTCCATGTCTTTGTCACCTAGATTATGCTGCTAACCTACTATTACAGGAGAAAAGAAGTCTAGGGATACATATTTGAGACAGTAAATGGTTCAGTTGGGTCAAAACAGGATGCTCTGCTTAAAAATAAGAAGCCTCCATAGTAGGGCCCTTTGGGAGGTGGGGGAGGTGGACACCAGAAATCTGTAGTGATTTGAGAGTTAGAATGTGCTGGAAGAAGCCAAAGGAGCAAAAAACGAGTGGCAAGATGATGGGAAGGGAGACTGTGCTAAGTCCTCACGCCCAGATGCTTCTCTCTACGCGGCAGTAGCTCCACCACCATTCTTTCCTTTAATTCATTTAGTAAAGGACAATGGAAGAAGCCACTTGACATATAATTGTCTCTTGCTGTTCCTGTTTGGGTCTATTATACAAACAGTAGGGAGATTTCTCATTTTGTTCTGTTTATTGCAGTAAGATTAAAAAAAGAAAAGACATTCTCCCAACACCTGCTTTCTTAATTGATAATGATTGCCTTGCCTCCAAAAGCGAGTGGTTTTTGAACAAAGGGGGTGCATTCTCATAAGTGACGTTACCATCTTATAAACACGTCGTTAAAACAGGAAAGGTTATGAAACCACCACAATAGCTCCCACGTGCCACTCACCTTGTATTTTTCTTTTCATTTCCCATCAGTGCTTCTTGGCTTTATAAAGACAAGTGATAGAAAAGGTGTATTTTCTTCCTGTCTGCCCGGTTTTGAGTTTGTGAGTGATGTCAGGAAGCTGATCTACTTTTTACCTGTTCTTTTTGCTCTGAGTTTCAGTAGGAGAGCTTCTTAAAACAAAGAAAACAAAAATAATCTCTGCTGGGTTTATCCAATGCCTATTACAGCGTCTCATGCAAGCCAGTACTTCGGGAGGATGATGAGCTACTCGTGCTAGCAATGTGGAAGGTGGTGGGAATTGATTGGCAAGATAGATGCATTGACACTTACTCATGTTTGTTCAATTCCCTGGGCTTCTGATCTCATGGAGGAGGAACTGAAGAAGAGCTTGCCAATTTACTTCCAATTTGCGCGCATAGGGCCAAAAGGAAAATACACCTACCTAGGCTTTCAAAGTTCACTGTCGCTTTATACACCATCAAATTCCTTCATCCTGCTTTTATTTTACTTGAAATGAGACCTTAATTTTTAGAAAATTTGAAATTTAAAGGTGTCTAAAAGCTAAAAGCTTCTTTAAACTCTCATTGTGGTTGGGAGTAATACATCATCAAAGCTGTGATGCTTGGATGATGTAGTGCGCCCGTGCATCATGAGAGCACCATCCCTCTCATGACAGATGGTTCTAGCTCTCAACTGGAGCACCGTCAGTGATGGATTACTTAACAACAGAATTGTTGAGCCACAAAACTCCAGCAGGATCTCCACAAATTCTGGGAGGTTTTTTTTTGGAAATCAAAT
>NW_004443937.1:38981340-38982931 GCF_000243295.1 Trichechus manatus latirostris | reverse complement strand
CCAGGCTTATTCTGGAAACCCCGGGGCTTTGTGATTGGCGGTTTGAAAGTCACTGACTCAACCTTTACCTCTGTTATTTTACCCAGGAAAAGGAGCCTAAAATACTTGAACTTTCAACCTAGCAGAGAATTACCAGATTCCAGAATTTATAAATGAGATGCCATTTTGAAAGCGTTGCTGTGAATGAAGTCTGTGCTCCGCCCGTGTCCCCTCCCTCCTATGACTTCAGGGCCTGCTGACCTGACTTCCCACATGTTCCACCGATTGATGGGAGCTTGCTCTTCTCCCTCAGTGGGGGCAGGGAAAGGTGGAAGAATAGAAGCGCTAGAATATTAAAGTCTCCTGGGAGCAGCTCTCCATCAATGTAAGCAAGGGCTGGTGTATAAATACCTCAGCCCCCTCACCCCTCAGGAGGGGTAACTGAGGTTTGTGATCCACATTGACTCCTAATGTTCCCCGTGGGATTGCGTTCCAGTCACCCACAGTGATAAGTCTCTCGATATCACACTTTTTTTTTTTGACTGTCTTCCCTGTCCTGTCTCCCTGACCCATTCCCTTGCTGATGTTTCCCTGGATCAGTAAACTACTTGAAGTTACTTGTATCCTCTTCCAGGGTTTGCTTCTGGGGCAATCAAGACTGAGAGACTTGTGTGTTTGCTTTGTATTATTCTGCATGGGTGAGGTAGAGTGGTCTGAGTGGGAAGGGATCGTAATAAGTATGTTGCTGTTGTTAGGTAATAGGATGAAGGGAGATGTAAAGGTTCTCTGTGATTGCTTCTCTGTGCTGTAGACATTTTACTTTGATGATCAGCAGTTGAAAGCAATCGTACTGTGTAAATATATATCATTATTCCAAGTTCAGAGTTTTTGGTAATTATCCAATCATAGAAAGAGCACTGGACTTCAAGACTGTCTCAGTGTGCTGTGGGAAAATTTTGTCCTGCTTTTCTCATCCACAAAATGGGTAGAATAATACTGACCTCAAAAGAGTATTGTGGGGATGAAAAAAATGTATGTAAACTATCCTATAGAAAATATTTAAAAGGCGTTTGTATTAATTTTCTGTTGGCCGCTGTAACAAATTGCCACAAATTTAGTGGCTTAAACAATGCAGATCTGTTCTCTTAGAGTTCTGGAGGTTAGAAGTCCAAAATGGGTCTCACTGGGCTAACACCAAGGTGTCGGCAGGGCTGTGTTCCTTCTGGAGGTTGTAGGGGAGAATCTGCATCTTTGCTGTGTTCGGTTTCTCTGGGTCGCCTACATTCCTTGGCTCATGGCCTCCTTCTGCCGTCTCCAAGGCCAGTAGTGTCGGGCTGAGTCCTTCTCACGCTGACATCTCTCTGGTTCTTGTCTGATTTCTTCTTCCAGTCTTTTTTTAAAAATAGCCTTACTGAGCTATAATTCACATCCCATAAAATTCCCTCTTTTAAAGTGTGCAATTTAATGACTTTTAGTATAGAGTTGCACAACCATTATCACAATCAATTGTAGAACATTTTTGTCATCCCCAAAATAAACCCTGCACCCCTTTGCTGCCACCCTCCTAATGTCCCATCTGCCAGCCCTACACAACCACTAATCTCTTTTCTGT
>NW_004443937.1:38977946-38979410 GCF_000243295.1 Trichechus manatus latirostris | reverse complement strand
CAGTCACTCCCTGCAGGAGCTCAGGCTATTTGTTTAACCTCTCTCTAGGTCTGTGTCCTCACCAGGAAGTGGTAATACCATTGTTACCAACCTGTTAGGCATATTGTTAGAAGTCCCTGAGTGGCGTAAATGTTTAAGGGCTCAACTACTGGCTGAAAGGTTGGTAGTTTGAACACATCCACAGGCGCCTTGGAAGACAGGCCTAGAGATCTGCCTCTGAAAGGTCATAGCCTTGAAACCCCCACGGAGCAGTTCTGCTCTTGACGCACGGGGTCACCATGAGTTGGAATCAACTTGATGGCGACTAACGATGACAATAACGATAATGGGAGTATTGGAAAGATTCATTGAAATAATGATATAAACCAGCACAGGGACGGGCGTGTGGTGTGCATTCGGTAATTGTGGACAACAAGTACTACTACTGATAAAAATAGTAATTACAGAAGCTAGAAGTTTCGGGAAACATAAACAAGAATTTCTCAAAACACGATTTCTTCCGTCTCCTGTAGGTACTGCCATTGCTTTCTTTGATCCTTTTCATAGCAAAACTCCATGAAAGAGTGGTCTGCGCTCACTGTCTCTGCTTCTCCACCTCAAACTTTCTCTTTAACACACTTCCCTTAAGTTGCTTTTTTTTAAGATAATAGCTTTGTTGAGATAATTCACATACCATAAAATTCTCCCTTTTATATTATATAATTAAATGATCTTTAGTATAGTCACAAATTCATATAACCATCACCACTCTCTAATTCCAGAATATTGTCATCATCTCAAAAAGAAAACCCTACCCGTTAAGAGTTATTGGCCTTTCTCCTCCCCCAGCAGCCCTAGCCCCTGGCAACTGCTAAGCTACTTTCTGCCTTCTAGACATTTCATAGAAATGAGATTGTACAATATGTGGTCTTTTGTGTCTGCCTTCTTTCACTTAGCGTAATTATTTTACTTAGCAGTACTTCTTTCCTTCTCATGGCTGAATCATACTCCATCGTCTGGATGTACCACATTTAGTTTATCCATTCCTCACTTAATGGGTGTTCAGGTTATTTCTACCTTTTTGCTAGTATAAATAATGCTGCCATGAGCATTCATGTGTAAGTACTTGTGTGGAGATATGTGTTCACTTCTCTTGGGGGGTATGTACCTAGAAGTGGAATTGCTGGGTCATGTGGAAATTCTGTGTTTAACTTTTTGAGGAACGGCCACACTCTTTTCCAAAGTGGCTGTACCATTTTACATTCCCACCAACAGTGTATGAGGGTTTTAATTTCTCCGCATCCTTGTCAACTCTTATTATTGTCTGTCTTTCTGAATATAGTCATCCTAATGAGTGTGAAGTGGTATCTCAATGAAGTTTTATTTGCATTTCCATAATGACTAATAATGTTAATGATGTTGAGCATCTTTTCATGTGCTTTTCAGTTAGATTTTTATCCTCCTCAACCTCACTGAAACCAACTC
>NW_004443937.1:38974678-38975722 GCF_000243295.1 Trichechus manatus latirostris | reverse complement strand
TTTCCTTGTACTGTGGCATTTTTCTAGTCTTGCTTTTGCATCAACCAGCTCATGAACTTGAATAAATTTCAGTCTGGGCTCTCCTGCATGTCTTTCTCCTGAGAATTTTGTTCCATGGGTAGCTTGTGATTTGTTTTTCCTCCCTCGCTCCTTAGGCTCACAGTCTTGTGACTTAAGTACACATTCGCCCCAGTTGCTGAGGGATCCGTGATTGACTTCATCATTGACTGGAGAATGTTCTGGCAATAGCATGTCACTCTTTGGGGACTGTGTAAACAAGGACTAATGTGAAGCTCCTCTCTGCTTTGTTCACCTTGGACTGCCTTGCTCCCTGCCTCCATTTCCATAGCATATCGCTTTGCAGCTAAGCCACAGGGACATTTAATCTCACATTCTCCTGAGGCCCTTTGGAGGCTCAGAGCCTGATCACGGTAATCAAGAAGGGGTGGGCGTGATCAGGGATGAGGTCTGATTCTTTGTCTGCCTCTCCATGTTTAGGCTTTCCGTTTTCACATTCCTCCCCACGGTTTGTAATAAACGCGGGAACATAGCTCGAGGGCAGGAATGAGGCTTAACTTCAGCGAGTATGATAGAGGCTATTTGGAAAGTAAAACTTTCAAATGGCAGTTTAGCTTGAAGAATATATTGAGTTAGATACGCTGTGTGCCTTGATTCAGGATCTTTGCATAATAGTATTGCTATGTATATTACTTGGGAGCTTCAGTAGGCTGGAGGAGTAAGGTGTTTCAAAGATTACTGAAGCCCATAGAATCAGTGCATGTGCTGATGAAGAACGTGAGAGCAGGAATCAGACCACCTGGCTTCCCACGCTGGTCCTACCACTTCCGATGGGGCCTTTTTTCATCGGTAAGATGGCGATCATAGTACCACTTGTTTCCTGGGATTATTAAGAAGATGAAACGAAGTAAACGCCAAGCACAGAGTTTTGCCTACCATAGGAAGTAATAGCTTAATAAAGGTGAACTGTGTATATTACTGTTATGGGATTACTGCTTGAAGCCCTGGCCCATCCTACTTCCTAGT
>NW_004443937.1:38961678-38973624 GCF_000243295.1 Trichechus manatus latirostris | reverse complement strand
CACTATCGACACGAACCAGCAAGAGTTAGATGCTCTGCTCTTAGGGTATCATCTACAGGAGAGACTTTAGGTCTCTGTGCCATGTGGGGTGTGTAACCTATGGTGGATCACACTGGTGCAAAATGTAAGATAACATGGTTTGTTTACCCATGTATTCTAGTCAAGGAAGGGCAAATATGTTTCCCCCACGTCAGAGTTGACCATATGGCAGTGGTTCCCTGGAGTGCTTGGCTGAAACGGACTTTGAAGCTGTTTCTGGATGAAACAAGGGAAAGTGCTGTGATTGATTAGCAATGTCTGCCTTGGATATTAGAGAGAAGTGTCGTGTTAGCCATCTATTTGACACTCCTGTTCTAACCCTTTGAGAATGATTTTTGAAATATATATTTTTTTATTTTGCTTATCACGTGAATCAGATGAAACTACTTGATTATCCCCACCTGGTTTACAGGGGTAGATAAAGCTTAAAGCTCATGCATCGGTTTGTGTTTATAGTTGCTTTGAAGTAACTGGGCGTTAAAATGGCCACTGAGATTTGAAAAATAAAGAATGAGAAGTCAGCAGTTAATAATGAGACTTATAATTAATTTTTCTGGTAAACACTGGGTCATTTGAGATGACCGGTTGTCATGCCTTTGGAACATCCTTCACTAGCTGTTGCTTTCTGTGTTTTCCAAAGCCTCAGTGGACCTGTATAGGGTGGAGATAGTGTAGTCATTGCTACCTAAATGCTAGTCTCTGGACCAGTTGCTGCAAATCTAGATTCTCAGGAGGTCCCATCCCTAGAGATTTGAATCCAGTAAGTTTCAGAAGTGCTCAAGAATCAGTAATTATGTAAGTATAAAGAGGTCCCCAGGAGACTGATGCACAGCTAGGTTTGGGAATAGGCTCTATCCAGAATTCGGGCTTTTTCAAACCTATAATCCTATCATTTTGTCATTTGGATTTATTTTCATTAGAAGTGGGATGGGGTGTGGAGATTAGTAAGGACTTACTCCTACTTGGAAGAATATCAGAATTATGGAGTAATTATAAAGAGATGCATTTACAAAAAATATATAAAAGCTTTTCTTATTAGCATAAACTAAGATTAATGTAATGTTGCCAAGTACAGGATATTTTAATGAATACATTAGCTCATAATTTATATACAAGTGAATACTGCTAAAGTGGTATTAAAAGTGCTTGAAAAGACTGTTTTCTTAGGTTGAACAGTCACCTTGAAATCTTTTTATATTCTGAATGTGCTTGTCACAGAAGCTGTAAGGCTACATTTCAGCCAAGCTTGAGACACTGTCCAGTGCTTTGGTTGGTGGGTGGCCTTCTTTCTCCTCTGACCCTTTTGCCCCTGTGTGCATGCTCTGATGGTGTCTCTAGCTTCTCAGATGACACAACTCATGTTCCTACCTCCCACCTATTTGGAGGAGCATCTCAGGGAAAGGGATTACTCTATGCTGAGTTTTTTCCTTAAGATTAGCACCAGAGATGGTGCCCACTAAGACAGATGGTGGTACAAGACTGTGAAGAAGTTGAGTTTGGAGACAAGCAAAAGTACGTTGAAATCCTAGTGCCACCTACTGTGTGACACAGGCAGGTTACTTAACCTTTTTGTGCTTTGATTTCTCCACCTTTAGAAGGGAAATAATAACACATACCACTCCAAAAGATTGTTGTGCGTACTATACGAGACACTGTACTTGAAATGCTTCTTACAGTACTTGGTACATTGTTGTGTTTTTGTTGTTAGTTGCCGCTGAGTTGACTCTGGCTCACGGCATCCCTGTGTGCAACAGAAGGAAGTGTTGCCCAGTCCTGTGCCATCTTCATGATCATTGGCATGGTTGAGTCCATTGCTGCAGCCATTGTGTATTTTGAGTACCTACCAACATAAGGAGCTCATCTTCCAGCGCTGTATCAGACAATATTCTGTTGTGATCCATAAGGTTTTCACTGGCTACTTTTCAGAAGTAGATCGCTAGGCCTTTATTTCTAGTTTGTCTTAGCTTGGGAGCTCCACTGAAACCTGTCCATTATGGGTGACCTTGCTAGTATTTGAAATACTGGTGGCATAGCTTCCAGCATCCTAGCAACATGCAAGCCACTACAGTCCAACAAACTGACGGACAGATGAGTGGTGGGTTTGCTACATACTAAGCATTTAGTAATGGATAGTGTTTCTGTTGTTATTATCATTATTAATTTGTTTTTAAAAAATGGTAATGTAGTATAGTGAAAAGAGTATTGGACTGGAAATCAGAATTGTTAATAACAATAATAACAAGGATATTAAATGTAATCCCGAGAAAAACTTCAGTTTGAAAAATATTTGTTGAAGACCTATGTGCTAGCACTGGGATGAGTACTAGAGATACACTGTGAACAAGGTAGACTAGGCCTTCCCTCAAGGAGCATCAAGTATACACCTTATGTGTACACAGCATTTTGTAGGACTTCTATACAAGTACTTATTTAATCCTTAAAATCGTCTTGTGGGAAAAAGATTATCTTAGAGTCACATTTCCAGATGAGCACACTGAAGCTCAGACACACGGAACAACTTGCCAAAGTCACGCAGCTCGTGGATGGCAGAACCCAGATTCAAAGCCAGGTCATTGGGTACTGTCATCAAGCCCTCTTTCCAAGAGTCAGATTTACACACACACACACACACAAACACACACACACACACACACACCTTTAACCCCTCATTCTCAGTTTCTTCTTCCTTTTTGAACAAACTGCTTCTCTAGTTTGAGTACATAATAAGATAATGCCTATGAAGGTGGCAGGGGAAGTATGAATCATTGCGCAAGCATTATTGGTACAAAACGTAGCGTACACTAGACTGAGTGATCTTAATCAGAAATGATAGAGTGGTGAGGGACGGCAGCCTTTATATTGATGGGAGTGCTCACTCTAGATTATGCATCTGTTTATGAAATACAACAAACAGGCTGCCTTGGCGGGTAGAGGGTGGGGAATGAGGACAGCAGGAGACTGAGCTCAATAAAATATAATTGTATTACCACTGCTGCAGAAATCAAAAAGGATGGCTAAACCAGCCCTAGATTATATATTGGCTGGCAATGTTGTGTTCTGTCTGGACATGGTTTTAGAGAGAGAGTGACGAACTGGAGAAGGTTCACAGGAAGGTGATTGGGGTGGCAGGGTCTGCAAACAGTGATATGGGGGCCGATTGATGATGGAGAGGTTTTGTGTAGAAAAGGAGAAGTCTTGTGGAAGGAAGGCAGATATCTATAAATATCTGAAGAGCTGACAGGTGGAGAAGATATTAAATAAGTCCTTTGTGGCTCCAGATGGAAGATCTGGGGCTATCAGGCTACAAGGAGGCAAATATTAGCTCCACATAACGACAGGTCAGATTGGTAAAAACTTCTGAGCACTTAGATATCTTGCAAGAGGGTAAGCTTCCCGTCCCTGGGTTCATTCAAGCAGAGAGTGGATGGCCATGGTTCTTCAGGAGAACTTGTATATTGAGTCCTCAGATGAACTGCATAATAATTATCCCTTCCAGTGAAAAGGTCCTGTGATTCCTGGCCCACTGGATCATTAACTCCATTTTTAGGTTATGCAAGTTCTATAACAAGTAGTGTTTTTGTTATTAGTATTCCAACATTTGGATTAGTTGACATGAAAACATGTTCTTTTTTGTTTGGAAATATAAGGTATAACTCTTCTTTGACTTGTAAGAGACCACACTATTGATTTTTCTCATTCCCAGCCTGCTTCCTATTTTCTCTCCAGCTTAGCATTGCATACTAATAGTCCATGGGCCTTGCTTGCCTCAGATGTATTTTATTTGGACTGCAAACTATTTTTTAATGAGTCTGAATGCTGTTAGGCATGTCACTCATTGTCTGTCACTTTATGCTATCTCCCTGGCCCCTGAAGGCATTTGAGTTTGAGATCTCTGCCTATTTCATGGGCTTTTCCTCATCTCTCAACCTTCAAATTTTATTATTTCCCAGGATCCTGTGCCTGGGCCACTGTGCATTGCACTTACCTGTAACATCTGGTTCACCTGCTTACCTATTTGCCAGTACTATGACACTGGATGAGTTTGTTGACTTCCTTTCGGTTCATTTTTCTCGTTAGTGAAAAAGAAATTACACAAGTAGCTACCTCATGGGATTAATGAAAGGATGAAATGGGTTAATATGAAAAAAGTGTTAGAACGGTGCCTGACACATGGTGTTTAGTAGATGCTGGCTATTGTTATTGTCATTATGACTATTGTTACCAGAACAACCTCCTCCACTTTTGTAATATTTACTACCACCCATATAGCTTGACCTCAATGCTGTTTCTCCAGGCCTGATCTCTCCCACAGGCTCCGAAACGATATGTCCATAGCCAGCTGAAATCTCTACTTAGGTCTTCCACGTTAACCTCAGACTCAGCAGGTTCCAAAGAGCTATCACCGTCTCCTCACCAAAATATCTCCTCCCACTGTCTCTCCCTCAGCTGGGGGCCCTAGCATCCATCCAGTCATCACAGTAGATGGTAGGCAGTCACCCATAGGTCCTTTCCCTCATTCCTTGCTTTTAGCCAGATGTCACATCCTGCTACTTTCTGTTCCTAAAGATTTCTCAGCCTGATCCCTTCCTCTCCACCCTAATTTTGTCCATCCCAGGCACCTCTAACCTTGCAAGCCACTCGCTCTCTTCCTGCTCCTGAATTTCTGCCATAGCCTACTTACTTTTCTTCTCCTCCCCGGTCCTGTTCCCCTCAAAATTATTATCTAAATTGCCAGAGGGATCTAACTGAACTGCAGATCTGATTATATCATTCCCCAAATCAAAACTCTAGAATGCTCCCCACCTCCTGCAGGTCTACACTCCTTGGTGTGACCGTTGATGCCCTTCTGGAGCTGCCCCAGCAAATTTCACCTGGTTCAGTTTTTGCGTCCTCCACTTACATTTTATGCTCCAGCAACTTCTAATTGCTTTTTCAGCTTGTTGCCTTTATTTATCTTGTGTTCTTCCTCCAGTCTAGAATATCCTCCAGCCCTAGAACAAAAAAACCAAAAACTAACCTCATTGCTGTCGAGTCGATTCTGACTCATAGCGACCCTATAGGACAGAATAGAATTGCCCCATAGGGTTTCCAAGGAGTGCCTGGTGGATTCGAACTGCTGACCTTTTGGTGAGCAGCCGTAGCTCTTAACCACTACACCACCAGGGTTTTACCGGCCCTAGAAGTTGCTTAAGAAATACTGACCAATTGATTGAATGGATGAATGAATGATAGGTAAAAACCACCCAAATGGGAGTCAAGAGCGCAGAGTTCCAGACCTGACCCTGCTATGGTCTCTGAGACTTTGAATAAGCCAGTTAAATTTTTTAAGGGGCTTAGAATCTTATTTGTAAAATGAAAAAAAAGTCTTAATTGCCCCGAGGCCTGTACCTCGCTTAGTTTCTCGGACTCGGGTTATGGTGCTGCCATCTACCTAGTTACTGAGGTCAAGATCTTAGGCTTCATTCTTGGCAACTTCTTTTCCTATGCGAAGGCCTGTTGATTTTGCCTCCTAAATCTATCTCAAATTCATATGCTTCTCTCATTTTCTTCACTGACACACCAGTCCCAGCCACCATCATGTCTTGCCTAAACTACTCTAACGGCCTCCTAATTTGTCTCCCTGATTCCACTTCTGCCTTCCTATAATCTCTGTTCCATTCAGTTGCCATAGTGATCTTTTATAACTCAAATCACTGCACACTTGCTTAGAATCTCCACTGACTACCCAGTCTACTCAGAATAAAACAACAGTCTGCTGAGGCCTATATGCCTACGTAATCTGGCCCTGCCACCTCCCCAGCACCTGTAAGTCTCATCTTCTCTGACCACTTGCTTTTATCCAATATTCCATCTTTGTTCCCACCTCAGGGCCTTTGCACATGTTGTTTTCTTTGCCTGTAATGTCTTCCATCTTCTATTCATGTCTTCATCCAAATCTCAGTTCAAGGGTCACCTTTTCACTGATTCTTCTGCCCCATCTAAGAAGGGAAATCCCCTATCCTGTCCTCATTAACTCTATTATATTATGGTGTTTACTTCCTTCTTAACCCTTACCACACTTGAGATAATTTAATAGCTGATTAAATACCTATATCCCCAACTATAAGGTTTTGAGAATAGGGACCTAATCTGGCATAGGTAGGTCTTCAATGCATGTTTGTTGAATGAATAAGCAAATGGAAGAACAAGGTGTTAACAACTAAAAGAACTTCACATTTCCTACTATTTCTAACATAACTTAAAGAGAAAGTACATTCTGTTTTTCGAAGTGTAACCCCATTAACTCAACCTAGATTGGATGAGACAATGGCATGGTGATATCAGCCATATGAAGTTAATTTAATGGGGCATTGATGGAACTGACAATCCTTTGGTCAGAAATCAGTGTACAGAGGGCTACAAATTGCAGCACACTAGAAAGCTTGTAGAAGCAATTACAAACCTCGTCCACTTGCTAAGGAGGTCTGGTAGGCACGTGTCAAAGTTGATAAGTAACTTGCATCGCATCAAAACCTCGATTTCTGTGTCTGCAACAAATACAGATGTGGGATTTAATGAAAGCAACCTTGAAAGTTTCTCTTCTTTCATTCTGACCTTGATTATCATCTGGGAGTTTATCTTTACCTGCTCTTCCTCCAGCTCTCTTTCCTGGACTTATCCTTGTCCGTTTTGTCCACTTATTTCTATTCCCCAGCTTGGAGGATGAACCTTTCTTTTCTCCCTCAAAACTGACTCCACCCTTTCCAAACTAGAATTTCTTAAAGATCCCTTTCCTTATGGTTCTCCATGCAGATCTAATTTCTCTATACCTCCCGAACTCTTTCTACTTCTATGTTTTTTCAGTTTCCATGAATTATATGAGGACTTCTCTGAACTCAGTGGGCACTCTATTATCTTGACAAGTTGATTAAGATTATGATCATGACACAAGTGGGTCCTTGGATAAAAGAGCAGGTATAGCTTACACGGGGGAGGGAAACATCCATTGTTAATGCCATGGTACATCATCTCATTAACTCAGGAAGACTTGCCTTAGCTTCTTCCCAAATAAGCAACTCTCATAACTGTATTGGACAATTCATCAGATGTTTATGGGTGACACTGAATGGTTGTCATTGTGCAATGTCTATAAAACCCATTACAGACTAAGGAAGTGGCTATTATTAAAGCAAATGGGAATAGCAATCAGCAATTGGACAAATTCAACCATGAATTTCATAGAGCAACTATAGGTTCAAGCATGTCGTGGGAAAGAGTTGCTTGGCTTAACACAATGCGTGAGCGAAATCAGTTTGCTAAAACGAAGGTCACTTGGCCCTGAGGGCTGTAGAGAACCATTATATTGCTGATGATATTTATTGTTGAACTTGGATCTCTTTCACACACCATTTGACAATGGTCTCAAAGTCCATGGGTCCTTTGTTGACTCTCCAAAAGAGAAGGAATGTTTCAGTGAGACAGTTAATTAGCTTTTCTCCTCTGGGTTCAAAGATGTCCTCATACTGAAGGGATAAGTTTCTGAGTGTTGGAAAATTTTGGAATGAAGACTTTGGTACCTCTTGTTCAAAATAAAATAAGAAATCCATAGGTTGTTCTAAATTCATGGGGAGTTTAAAACTCAAAGAATGAGAATAAACTCAAAGACTCTGGATGGATAGCCTACAAATAAACAGATAGTAACGGTAATTTAATGATATTTGACCTCAAAGTCTCCCTATGTGGATCTCTGAATGCTTTTTGACTGCTTATTTTATGATAAGAGAACTGGATAGACATCTGGTTTACCCTTTCCTATGTCAGATTATAATTCAGTTAAACCTCCATGTGGCTTACAGGAGAGGAACATAAAATTAGAAGAGAAGCATTTATGTGGTTAAAAATTATTCCTGCCCACTTTTCCTAGTAGAGATAAGAATTTGGAAAGTATGTAATTCATGATAGCCATGTTTTGATAGAGTCCACCAGTTGGGAATTGTAGGGAATCATGAAGAGAATAATCCTGGTGATGGTGGCTTGGGTCCAGGAAAATCATGACCATTGGGAAACTGAGGGAGAAAACAACAAAAGAAAGCAGAAGAGTGCCTCTTGATAAGGGGACAGGTACCTACAGAATAAGCCCCAAGGCGAAGTCCCCCACTATGGTTTTTCATAGAGTCTGCCTTCAGAACTACTATCCCTGGCCAGTTTTTCGCAGAACTGCTGTCCTCTGGCATTTGAATATCCTCAGTTGCATGTTAGTGGAAGCAAGAAAAAGTTAGCCACGTGCCGCTCTCTCCATAGTACCAGAGTAGAACCACTCCATCAAACAGCTCTGCGTCTTTCTCCCCTCATTATTTTTCTGAATCAAGCTTTGTTGTATAGAGTCCTATCTTCTCTCCAAGGTGAATTTTCTCTCCAAACACGCATAGTTGCTATTTATTCCAGCAGAAAGGTATAGGTGCCCACTAGTTAAGGCAGAAAAATGGCTGCTCCAAGATGTCCTTGTTGCTGGCATTTATCTGTCTTGCGACCTGCTCCTCACTTTTCTGTTCTCAGCCTCAGAGTGGCCACTGCAATGAAACCTCAGTTATCAACAGTGCTTGAAGAATCTGCATTTATTTCTGAAAAATTCTAGTTAGATGTATATTGAAGGTTTTTTGCTATAACTATTAATAAAAAGTCACGTAAGGAGAGAGTCCAAAATGTTCCGGTAACTTTGGAACTTTAGACCCTCTAAAGCAAACCACCAAGATCCCAGATATAAGGTATATATATTTTTTTAATTGATTTTATTTGAAAATTGAGAGTGTGGAGAGCAGGGATTGGGGAAAAAAAAGTTATGGAAGGAATAAATCATGAACAGAAATGAATAAATAAAGCAAGGAGAAAAGAGTTTCGAGTTAAACATTACGCTTTTCCATCAATATAAGTTATAATGGCCCCAAGGAGAAAAGACCCCAAACATTTGATTTGGTCTCCACTTAAATAAAAATGAGCATGAAATGGGGGAGCGGGAGCAGATAGAAGTATGATTTTAAAGCCCCAAGGCATTTGTTTTTGCTTTTCAATCATCATTTGTCATTCCTTAGACAAAAGATACACTTAATTCAAATAACCTTTATAAATAAATGCCACAACATCTTAGCTTGGAGCAGGGTCTATTCTTTGAAACTATGATGTGCTGCATGCCAGCACAGAGGAATGATAAAGATATCCAAGTTGCCTGCTTCAGAGAAGACAAGTAGAGCCCTGGAAACATAGCCTGGCTTTGGGAATCCCAGCTTGGGCTTCCAAAATGTGATTGTAATTTTGTCTCCATTAGATGGTGTCTACCATGATGTCCCCAGTCCCTGCTTTACACATTGTGTTCTAGAGCAGCATTGCCCGCTAGAAACGTAATGTGAGTCACATATGTAGTTGAAAATATTTTAGTAGCCACACTGAAAAGAGTAAAAAGAAACCGCTGAGATTAATTTTAATGACATAATTTTAACCAGTATAACCAAAATATTATAATTTAAGTATATAACCAATAGGAAACGTTATTAATGAGATATTTTTCATTATTTTCTTAATACCGCTGTAGGTTGCTGTCGAGTCAGCTCTGACTCATGGTGACCTTATCTATAACAGAATGAAATGTTGCCCGGTCCTGTGTGGCCTTTGTGATTGGTGGTATGTTTCAGTCCATCTCTTCAAAGGTGTCCCTTGTTTATGCTGACCCTCTATTTCACCAAACATGATGTCCTTTTCCAGCGATTGGTCTTTCCTGATGACATGCCCAAAGTAAGGAGTTGAAGTCTCATCAACCTCACTTCTAAGGAACTTTCTGGTTTTATTTCTTCTAAGACTGATTTGTCCGTTCTTTTGGCAGTCCATGGTATAGTCAGTATTCTTCGCCAGCACCACAGTTTGCACACACATCAATTCTTCTCCTGTCTTCCTCTTTCACTCTCCAACTTTCACATCGTGTTAGACTTTTTCTCTACTTTGGGGATAGACCCACTAGTCCCCAGCTAGATACTTCATTATAACTCTTTTTTGATAGTTTTTTTTGTTTTGTTTTGTTTTTTACACAAGGAAATCATCAACACACTCCAGCCAAGATTCTCCAATTCCCAAGGTCATCTTTTCAGAGCTGGCTTTGTGCATTGAACCTCTTAAATACTTTTGCGTGCCTTTTAGTGTATTCATATCATGATAACACGCTAAAATATTTAAAAGGAAATTGATTTTCCCCCCAAAAAGAAACTGTCCTTGCTTACAACTCTCAACGGGCCATAAACATCGCCTAGGCCGGCTGCACCGGTACCTGTTGGAAATCCTTCTTATATTAGCAGTAACTAAGGAACTGATAGAATACTCCCTTTGCACTGAAATGCAATCTTGCTCTCCAGCATCTTTTTTTTTTCCACTGAAAGAATTTTTCTTTCTTCTTAGAAAACTCTTCAAAGGTGTTGAAGAGGACATTGCACAGTTGGGCCAAATCTGAGTATGATTCTCAGCTGGCTTCTCTGATTATCTTGGGCTCATTTGTAGATGTGAAGACTGAGGCTGAATATATATTTTTAGCAACCTGAAATAAGCAACCCAACTTGTTTGCTTATACCAGTGTTCATTCATATGATATGCCTACCATTTACCTTCATTCCCTCAAAATCGAAAGTATGGGAAACTTGGGGGGTTTAATTTGCTAGTAATCTGGGATAAGGATGAATTAGGCTTTTTGCAAGAGATTGGGGAAAAGATTTTCATCACTTGGTGTTACCTTCAAATGTAGAGGTGATGAGTTCACACATCCAGTGAAGGACTAGTACACGATGGGGCAGTGAGTTACGCTTACCTCCCTCAGATGAGGAAACAGGCATAAAGAAAACTGGAAACTTGTCTGATGTAAGAGTAAGAGACACACCTGAGATTCATGCTCAGGTTATCTGGCTCCAAAGTCTTATTTGTCTTTCACTCTGCTGCCTCTATGAATCCACCAGAAAAACCAAACCCATTGCTGTTGAGTTGATTCTGACTCGTGGTGACCCCATGTGTTATAGACTAGAACTGCTCTGTAGGGTTTTCCTGGTTGCAGTCTTTATAGAAGAAGACTGCCAAGCCCTTCTTCTGAGGTGCCACTGGGTGGGTCTGAACTGCCAACCTTTAGGTTAGTAGTCAAGTACAAATGGTTTGCACCACCCAGAGGTCTTTATGAACTCCCAGAGGCATCTTATTTACCTTTGTCTGCTCCACCTACTCACATCCCACCAATCCCACCATCTAATGAGTAGCTTTTCAAGAAATGTTGGTTGAGCTGAATCTATTATCCCCATCCTCTGAATTCAGAGCCTAGTCCTTTCATTCCTCGACTCTATGGCTTTCCTTTATCAGTTGCAAGTTTCTCCCTTTTCCCCCACCCCGTTTTGGCATTACCTTCCTTTTGTCAAAACCTCCTCTCAAAAATGAACCAGTCCTTTAATAATAATAACGGTAGTTCACACCGTTAACCTTCCCGAGATGAGAATGTGTTTTTCAAACTAGCAAACCAGATGGGAAAAGAATGGGTTTTTAAAAATGGAATATTAGGCTTTAGTCTAGGGGTACAGTGGAACTTTGTGGTAACTCTGGAATTGTATCACAAAGGTCAGCTCTGCCCTCTGTACCTATTTATGGAGTCAACCTGAAAGTTAGTTTGATAAGTGGCCCCCTGAGAGCCTCCACCAGCACTGTCCAAGACAGGCTGATCCACACATACCTTATTTTGGAATTGTGTCAACACTATGCCAGGAGAATAATAAACATTTTCTACTTTATTCTCCTCTATGCTCAAATGACCAAAGACCAGATGAATTGTGGAATGAAATCAAGGACATCATACATGAAGAAAGCAAGAGGTCATTAAAAAGACAGGAAAGAAAGAAAAGACCAAAATGGATGTCA
>NW_004443937.1:38956672-38960716 GCF_000243295.1 Trichechus manatus latirostris | reverse complement strand
TATTCAATCTGTATTCTGAGCAAATAATCCAAGAAGCTGGACTATATGAAGAATAATGGGACATCAGCTTTGCATGAAGACTCATTAACAACTGTGTTGTGTAGATGACACAACCTCGCTTGCTGAAAGTGAAGAGGACTTGAAGCACTTACTGAGGAAGATCAAAGAGCACAGCCTTCAGTATGGCTTACACTTCAACATAAACAAAACAAAAATCCTCACAACTGGACCAATCAGCAACATTATGATAAATGGATAAAAGATTTAATTTGTCAAGGATTTCATTTTACTTGGATCCACAATCAACGCCCATGGAAGCAGCAGTCAAGAAATCAAAAGACGCATTGCACTGGGCAAATCTGCTGTAAAACAAACCTTTTTAAAGTGTTGGAAAGCAAAGATGTCACCTTGAAGAATAAAGTGTGCTTGACCCAAGCCATGGTGTTTTCAATCGCCTCATATGCGTGTGAAAGTTGGAAGATGAATAAGGAAGACCAGAGAAGAATTGACGCCTTTGAATTGTGGTGTTGGCGAAGAATATTGAATATACCATGGACTGCTAAAAGAACAAACAAATCTGTCTTGGAAAAAGTACCTCCAGAATGTTCTTCAGAAGCAAGGATGGTGAGACTATGTCTCACATTCTTTGGACATGTTATCAGGCGGGATCAGTCCCCGGAGAAGGACATAATGCTTGGTAAAGTAGAGGGCCAGCAAAAAAGATGAAGGCCCTCAGGGAGATGGATTGACACAGTGGCTGCAACAGCGGGCTCAAGCATAACAAGGATTGTGAGGATGGCGCAGGACTGGGCAGGGTTTTGCTCTGTTGTGCACAGGGTTACTGTGAGTCGGAACCGAATTGATGGCACCTAACAACAACAACAACGCTCAAAAATGCTGTTATTTTTATTGTACTTTACAATTACCTCAGGATGTGCGAGTGCGTGTGTGTCTATAAACATTATATATACAACAGATTTATTTCAGTTGGAACAGCTAAACATGGGAGATAATTTAAATACCAAATAAAAGGAATATATTTTAATATTATATATTCATTTATGCAGTCATTATATATATAGTATTAAAGTATATTTAACATTATATATTCATATATGGAGCCACTGGAAACCTTGGTTGCGCAGTGGTTAAGAGCTACAACTGTTAACCAAAAGGTCAGCAGTTCGAATCCACCAGGCACTCCTTGGAAACCCTATGGGGGCAGTTCTACTCTGTCCTTTAGGGTTGCTATCAGTCAGAATCGACTCGATGGCAATGGATTTGATTTGGTTTTGTAGTATATGCAGCCATTAAATGAGTGTTGTAAAATAATTTTAATGACATAAAAATACTGGCATGTATCAAATGAAAAGAGTGGTGTACACACCAAGAATAGAATGGAAACATATATACCCAATAATTAAAAGTGATCATGGCTGAATAATGGAATAACAGATCACACCTGTTTCTTTCTTAATACCCTTTGGCGTTTCCCAAATTTTATATACTGAGTATGTAGTAATTAGGTAATTTAAAAAAAAAAATTAGGGGTCGTTTTTAAAAGCAGAAGCCCCGTTTTCTTTTTTCACTTGATGGGAGAGATCAGCGTTGACTGGTTGTTCGTGGTGAACATAGTGAAAGAAATTGACTTTAGTTTTGGTAAAGGCCTCATGGGAAATCCTCGTGTGTGACCTCATACTTATGCTGGAACACCCAGAGAAATGACTTTGTTGGGGGTTTGCATCCTCTTGTTAGGAAAAAATACTCTTCAGGAAGACAATTCTCCATGTGCTCCTGCTCTGAGAGGCAGAGGAAAGGGTCCATGCATTACAGTAGGCATTCATGCTGATGTGATTCTCTGCAGTCTCATACTCTCCATTTCGTCTTGTCTCAGATTTCTTCTCCATCACCAAGTCATCTCTTCTGTGTTTGAGGTTCATTTGCGTAGCCTGTATAATAATTAGTAATTTCACAGTTACCAACTTGACTATAGAGAAATGAAATGAAATATTCTTTATTCCCAGCATTTCACTTAATTTCAGGCTGTAATAACGAACTGCTCCATCGGGCCAGGGCTGTGTTTTGCTCAGTGAGTTCAGTGGTGTTGCAATCAGTTCGAACTTATAATTCAGTTCTATTCTAGTTTGTTTTTGCATGTTGTCGAGCCAAAGCTGACTCATAGCAGCCCTGTAGGACAGAGTAGAACTGCCCCATAGGGTTTTCTAGGCTGTAATTTTTATGGGGGCCAATTGTCTGGTCTTTTCTCCCACGGAGTCAATGGTGGGTTCAAACGGCCAGCCTTTTTTGGTTAGCAGCCGAGCGCTGAACCTTTGTGCCAGCAGGGCTGCTTCATTCTGGGTTACAACCTCCCAATTCAACATTCTGCTCCCTGGGGCCATTATGAGCAGCATGTCATGTGAGTGGGCTGGGATTCTGTGGTTCCTGGCTGCTACCTCTTGAGCATGTGATATACAAGTTGTCTGCTTTGCATGGTCCTTGGATGTATCCCTGGTCCATCCGGATGCCCATAATGAGGACAATCATCCCTTGGGGGATGGTACGTTGGCTTCCTGCATTTCTAGAGTTGTCCATGGTCCTGGTATGGCCTCTGGTCCCAAGCACATTAAGTGTACTTACTCTGCTGTCTTTGCTCACTGTTCAGTGCTATTCTCAGGGACATGGAAAAGTCTGTCTGTTCTTCCACAGTTCTGAGTCCGGCAAGAGATTTGGGATTCCAGGAGATACTCATGTCATCACTTCAGCCGTTGATTGCTCTCTTTGTAAGGCTGTGCACTACCAGAGTTCTGGATGGGAAGAGCAGAATGCATGTCCACTCTACTCTCTAATTCCCACGTTCAAAGGGAAAGTTTCTAGCAAGTCACCTGTGGTAGGCAGAATAATGTCCCCTCAAAGATGCTCATGTCCTGATCCTTGTAACCTGTGAATATATCACATGGTAAAGAGGAATTAGGCAGCAGATGGAATTAAAGAAGCTAATCAGCTGATCTTTAAATAGGAAGATTATCCTGGCTTATCTGGGTGGGCCCAATGTAATCACAAGAGTTCTGAAATGTGGAAGAGGGAGGCAGAAGAGTTAGTGTCAGAGTGATGCAATGTGAGAAAGGTTTGACTAGCCATTGCTGCCCTTGAAGATGGAAGAGGATGTTGAGGCAAGAAATGTAGGCAGCCTCTAGAAGCTGGAAAAGTCAAGGAATCAGGTTCTTTAGAGCCTCCAGAAAGGAATGCTGCCTTGCCAACATCTTGATTTTAGCCCTGTGAGACCCATTTTGGACTTCCAACCCCCAGTTCTATAATAAGTTCATGTTGTTTTATTCACTGTTGTAATTTATTACAGCAGCGAATAGAAACCTAATATATCATCCAGCCCCAGGATTCAGCCTGGGAGATTGGAGAAATGGCAGGGGTAGAGCACGGTCCCCAGCACACACGTACGTATACATGCTGTCTTGCTTTATCTTTCCAGACTCTGTCTGTTTTCCAGCTTGAAGCTCTTTAGCTCTTTATCAAGTCTAGGAGTAGTAAGGTAGAATTACTCTGCCTCCTTATCCCTGTATGAACCAGTTCTCTCTCACACTGGGACCGTGCCTTTTGAACTTGGAAGGTAAGTTCCTGAGTGCAGAAGTCTGCTGCTCAGCAGTAGATGCCCTTCCATTTAACCAAGAGAGGGTCAGGAGGGAAATGGTACACTAGGGATTACTTTGAAATATTAGCCTGCATCATATGGGTAAGAAATGGGCCAAAAAATCCATGCTAGAAAGTAGAAACCACTAAGTAACATGGTGGATACATGCTGATCAAAGGCCATGGAAGTTCAAGGAGAGAAGTGACCACCTAATGATGGGGCCATCAGAAAGACCTCCTGCAGAGGCTTAAGTTCTGGCCCTACAGCTAATAGGACTTTGGGTACATTTCTTTTTCTGGGCCTCAGTTTCTCTCTCCTCAAACTGAGAAACATTCATTTGGGTCACCTCTAAGGGCATCTTTAGCTCTGATATTTTGTGATTCTATGAGGCTAAGTAGTTC
>NW_004443937.1:38941167-38956483 GCF_000243295.1 Trichechus manatus latirostris | reverse complement strand
AAACACACCAGATGGAATTTGAGCTCCCTACTATTTCAAAACTCAGACATTTCTACTAAATGTTGGCATAAACTTAAAATTAAATATCATCTTGAATGCTATTTACAGTTTTCAGAGTGACAACAATAGTATATTTAGAAAGGAAGGGAGACTGTGCCAAGAATGATTCTAATACCTTTGGAATTTTATTTTATGGATGAAAATACTAAGAGAATAATTAGTGGTATATGAAAATAACAGGGGAAATCATGAAGGCGATTGAGACACAGCTGTGATTCCACCACCAAGTCACCACTGTTTCTAGGAACAGACTCCCAAAAGGCACTGTGACTTTGGTTCTTCCGCCCTTCAGAGTCACCAAGTGAACTTTCAATGTCTTTGATTTTTAGGGATTCCACATACTGTGGTTCTTGATCCATTTGCGGTTACAGACCTTTTTGAGGACCCTCCTGAAAGCTATAAACTCCCTACCTAAGAATATTTTTTAAATATTTATTACACAGATACCTACAAATTTTGCATTTGATTTTAGGGTGTCTTAAGTCCCAGATTCAGGACCCTCAACTTGGTAGAGAGAGCAAGATTTATTCTTTGCAAGAAGGAGTCCTGGTGGCTCAGTGGTCAAGTGCTCGGCTGCTAACCAAAAGGTTAGCGGTTTGAACCCACCAGCGATTCCACTGAAGAAAGATGTGGCAGTCTGCTCCCATAAAGACTGCAACTTTGGAAACCCTCTAGGGAGTTGTACTCTGTCTTGTAGGTCGCTATGAGTTGGGATTGACTTGATGGCAACAGGGTTTATTCTTTGCAAGACATTTATACATATACGCAATCAAGGAATCGTGTTCACGTCCTTGGGGATCACTGTGTCTAGTCAAGACCCGACTCTGTCCATTCAAGACTGTTGGAATGTTTGTTTATTCTCTCACAGACAAAATGTCAGAGACAGAATATGCAAAGAGGAGGATGGGTTGTTTTGAAAAGGAATAAGGAAATATCCACTGCAGTTGGGGTGGTGAGCTTCTTTAGGGAGCCCATAATTGAACACGCCAGGTGGCTGGAACTCTCACCTTCTCTTTAATGGAAAGCCCAGTCCCAGAGGCACACAGTAGTTTCCATTACACAGATCCTCTAGAAAACTGGTCACACAATTCCATAAAGTGTTGGTATTTGCAATTCTAAGTTTAATTGTGAATTGACTTGGTTTCCCATGTTTGATGAGTACATAATATCAAAGTACAGAAACAGATTATCTTGAAACTTACTGTCTTAGTCATCTAGTGCTGCTATAACAGAAATACCACAAATGGATGGCTTTAACAAAGAGAAATTTATTTCTTCACAGTAAGGTAGGCTAAAAGTCCAAATTCAGGGCATCAGCTCCAGGGGAAGTCTTTCTCTCTCTGACGGCCTTCTCGTCAATGTTCCCCCAGACTAGGAGCTTCTCCGCACAGGGACCCCAGGTCCAAGGAGACGTTCTGCCCCAGCACTGATTTCTTGGTGGTATGAGGTCCCCCTATCTCTCTGGTAGCTTCTCTCTTTTATATCTCAAGAGATTGCCTCAGGATACAATCCAGTCTTGTAGATTGAGTCCTGCTTACTAACGCAACTGCCACCCATCCTCCCTCATTAACATCATAGAGGCAGGATTTACAATATATAGGAAAATCACACAATACTGGGAATCATGGCCCAGCCAAGCTGACACTCACATTTTTGGGGGGATATAATTGAATCCATGACACTTAACCATCATAAATCTTTTTGAGGTATTAAATAGTCTTTAAATAAGTTGTAATAATTCAATTTCTTTAATCCTTTCCATTAGTATAAGAAGTTACTCAATTTGTCTATTCTCTAAAATGCTTTTCTTTTTTTTTTTTAAGTGTAAGATGACTCAGACTGTGGCTTTACAATATCTAAAAGACAGTTTGAAATTTAAAACATTTTAAAGAAGCATGTAGCCAGGAAGTTTGAAAAAAGGTGATTAAAAAAAAAAATCTGAGTCAACTGCTGCCATCATGTTTCCATATTCAATTAAAAATTGATATGCAATAAACTCATCCACCTTGCACATACCTATAAAAGACAGCTACGTGGGAGGCGCTAAGTTAGGTTGATCTAGACATCCAAATCCAAAAGTTCAGTTGATCAAATGTAATGCATCCCTTCCTCCTATAAATGCTCCCCTTGTCCTACCCCTGTCCTTACTGTTGATACCATAATTCAATCCAGGCTAGAAAACGTGGATCTTCTCTAGCTCATTCCTAGTTTTCATCCCCTGGGTGCTGTCATTCCGTTCACCAGGTTCTAACAATTTTTCCTGCTAAACACCTCCAGCTCTTCTTACTCTTGGCTGGGTAGCAGTCCTGGGATCCCACCATGCCAAGTATAGTGCTCTACTCTCAGGGCTTTTCTGAGACCTTCTGATGATTCCTGCCATCAGTCTACGTGTCTCTTGATTGTGGGTGAAATTAGAGGGAAGTCTTGTGATTCTGTCAACTCACTACCTTTCTCCAATCTGCTTCTGAATGTTGGGGTGGGAGATTTTGGCGCAGCTCCAGGTCGCACCAAAATCTTCTGTTTGTTTTCCTCTCTCCCTCCTTTCCTCCATTCTTCCCTTCCTCTCTTTCTTTTTCTTATTAATAGCCTCTTTTATGGCCTGGCTTTGTACTCAATTCCCTATTTGAAGGATACTGGCTTTTTTACAATTATTTTAGGGTTGTTATTAATATGTTAATAGGTGTTGAAGAAAGAAGGTGATTACTCCTTCTGCATTCTGTCCTATTTATGAGGAAGAAGCAGCCACTATTTAGGACTATTTCTTTCCTAGTGCCACTCTCCTCATCTTTCTTAGGCCCACCCAACTCATACCTTCTGGAATCTGATTCTAGCCACCCTCATTCACACGGCATCAGCTAGCGAGTTAGCTTTCCTTAATGCAGATCCTGATGTTCCAGTACTTTGTCCCCAAACTCCCATCGGCTTTGGTCCCACTGAGGCTAGTCCAAACTCTGTGGCCCTTGTTTTTAAGACCTTTCGGTAACTAACTGCTCCTCATCTAACATCCTCCTGCCATTCGTAAACTGCTTGCTGAATCAAGTCACCGTCCGTCAGGGAAGGAGGGCATTCCCATCTGTGTGCTCTTGGATTGCTGGTTACAGAAACTCTGAAAATCCTCTCACTCATCCTTGCTGCATCCAAATCATTAACCATGACTTTGAATGGCCTTTCCTGACTACTCCAGTCCCCAGTAATCTTCGATCTCTAGACTTCATCGTGCATATGTTTGAGTGTTTAAATTCTTAGAACAACAGAACTGGAAAGGCTCCAGAGTACTCTACCTCATTTTAAAAATAAAGGAATTGACACCTGGGTGGATTAATGATAATAGTGGCCATTTTTTAGTTGGTACTGTGTGCCATGTACTAGGCTAGGAAACTTACATATTTTGAAAATAATAGTTTAATTGACATATAATTCAAATACCATAAAATTCACTCATTTAAAGTGTATGAGTCAATGGTTTTTAGTGTATACAGAGTTGTGCAATCATAGCATAATCGATTTTAGAACATTTTCATCACCTCAGAAAGAAAAGAAAGCCATACTCATTAGCAGTCCCTCCCCATTTCTCCCGGTCCTATGCAACCACTAGTCTACTTTCTGTCTCTATGGATTTGCCTGTTATGTACATTTCATATAATGGCATCTCACCATACGTGGTTCTTGTGTCTGGCTACTTTCACTTAGCATTATGTTTTCAAGGTTCGTCTAAGTTGTAGTTTGTTATAAGTATTTCATTTCTTGTTGTTGTTGAATAATATTTCACTGTATGCCCATACCAGAGTTTATTTATCCATTCACCAGTAGATGGATATATGCGTTGTTTCTACTTTTTTGCTATTATAAATAATGCTCATGTGAACATTTGTGTACTTGATTTTCTGTGAGCATATGTTTTCAGTTCTCTCGGGTATATATCTAGGAGCGGAATTACTGGATCATATGGTAACTCTATGTTTCAACTTTTGAGAAACTGTCAGACTATTTTCCAAAGCAACTGCACCAGCAGAGTAGTAGGGTTCCAGAATCTCCACATCCTCACCAACATGTGATCCCATCTGACTTTTGGATCATGGCCATCCTAGTAGCTGTCTCTTCATGGCTTTGATTTGCATTTCCATGATGGCTAATGATGGTGAACATGTTTTCAGGTGCTTATTGACCACCTGCATATCTTCTTTGGGGAACTCTGTTTTCAGAGCCTCTGCCCATTTTTCAATTGGCTTACTCATCTTTGTATTATTGGGTTGTAGGAGGAGCCTTCCATATCTTACCTCATTTCATTCTCTCTGAGATTGGCATACTTACTTTGTTTTCCAAGGTGAAGCAGTTGGACTTCAGAGATATTCACTCCTTTGTCCAGGGTGCCACAGAGAGTAGCAGCAGACTAGGGCTGAACCTCTGCCTCTCTGCCTCGAGCCCAGGATCTTTGCAAATTCCATGCCCGCTCTCATGTTCTTCTCTGTCTCTCTCAGGATGTAAAACAACGAGGAGTGAAAATGAAAAAATGACAGTAAGACATATTAGCATATCTAACTTCAAATGATAGTTCATAAACGAGCAGACTTAATGCTATGAAGAAAAACAGGATTAAACGAGAACAGAACCAAAAGTGTAAGGAGAAGGAGGGGTTAGTTTAACAGACGTAACAGAAAGTAAATTCTTGCTTCTTTGCCTTGTCTTGACCACACTTGGAAGAAAGGTTATCACATCAAGGAAGGACTACACAGGCTCCACACAATTTGTCTTAAGATGGGAACCACCCCCAGCCTTTTAGTTACATGGTATGTAAGGAACGGGCAGTCCAGTGCGAGTTGCCACGGGTTGACTCCTGGGAGAGTCAGCAGAAGGAACAAGGGGAGGAGGAACATAGGATTTTGTCGAATTGTGTGAATCTACGCATCCTTGTTTGTCAACTTCTAGGGTACTACAGGCCTAGCACCCATTGCCTTTAATTTAGTCTGAGAAACTAATAAGTCATGTGGTTAAAGGGCCACGTTGTCTCACCTCTTCTCCTAACCACCGTGCACAGCTGCCAGGAGGAGGTATTCATTGAAGAAAAGGCAAAGCTCATATTCCTTATGTCCTGTGGCACTAGTCTAGGGCTAGGGCCACCAAATAGCTCGTTACCTCTACATCAGAGAGCTGGGGCTACCCAGAGAGGTGAATCCAACCGGCAGTGTCTTGTATTGTCCCTGGAATTGTGTTAGATGACTTTCAAGGACAGGTACACTGTCTCCTGCCACGCCTCTACTCTGCCTCCATGGGGCCTAGGACAGAGGTGGGCTAACTATAGCCTACCGGCCCCCTGCCGTTTTTAATAAAGACTTCTTAGAACACAGCTATGCTCATTTGTTTACATATGGCACGCAAAGCTGCAGTATTTACCATCTGGCCCTTTGCAGAAAAAGTGTGCTAATTCCTGGCCTGGCAGCGTGCTGGGCACAACAGCCGATTCTTAAATCCACCATTGACTTTCATCCTAGGATGCCACCCCACTAACACCAAGCTTCAGACAGCCTTCAGAGGCCTACTTTTCTTTTTTTTTTTTAATGTTTATGGTAAAAATACCTATAACAAAGCATTTACCAGTTGATCGTGTTTTACACGCACAGTTCAGTGGCGCTGGCTACGTTCATCATGTTGTACAGCCATCACCACTATTCATTTCCAACTTATTCCACCACCATTTGCAGAAACTCCCTGCCTCTGAGCTAAGACTCTCAAAGGGCCCTGTTTAGATTAGTTCCGCTGAGACGTTCTGTCTCTAGCTGAGGGTGCCCTGGCGCTAGCAGAAGCCGAGCTCCATTGTTTCCTGCCTCCCACCTCCAGGGGTATCAGCTTCTCCCAGCCATTTCCTGCCTTCTTGGATGCGATCGTTTTCCATTCGCGAAAAAGTCTGAGAAGGGCAGTGTTTCCCCTGCATCGTCTCACGTGCCCACACGTGCCCCTCGAGGTAATGTCAGCTCTGATTTCTGAAGCGCGTTGTCAGTGGAGGAGCAAAACACAGAAAGGTCATGTCCCTTGCCAAAGGTCCCACTGTGGCTCATGCTCGGCATCTAAATCCAGGCTGGGAAGACGAGGAGGGGGACGAAGGGTGTGGTTTTGTAACGGGGAGATCTGGTGACAGGCAGACCTGGGGACAGACCTTTCTGCTGATTCTCAGTGTCACCCCCAGGATCCTCGGACTCGTCGTTGTTGCAGTGAGACTTAAGATGATTTCTAGGCTGTGGGAGAGTTGGGAGGGTTGCATCTGAGAAAGGACGTAAATTGCCCAGCGGTCACTTGGTATATTGTTGTTGTTAGGTGCCATCAAGTCTCTTCTGCCTCACAGCAACCTCGTGTGACAGAGTAGAACTGCCCCATAGAATTTTCTAGGTTGTAATCTTTAGGGGAACAGATTGCCAGGTCTTTTCTCCTGAGGAGCCATTGGGTGGGTCTGAACCGCTAACCTTTCTGTTAGCAGCCCAGCCTGTAACCATTGTGCCACCAGGGCTCCTTAAACCAAAAAGAACCAAACCCATTGCCGATGAGTCGATTCCAACTCATAGCTACCCTCTAGGACAGAGTAGAACTGCCCCATAGGGCTTCCAAGGAGCGGTTGGTGGATTCGAACTGCTGACCTTTTGGTGAGCAGCCAAGCTCTTAACCCCTGTGCCACCAGGGCTCCTTACTTGGTATATAACGCTCAATAAATACCAGTGGTGGTTGTTTTTCTTATTTTACGGTTGTGAGAGATCAGTGTCTGCACTTCCAGGCTCTTCGGTCAGCTTCTGGGGTTGTAAGGTCCGATGCCTGCAGAAGAAAGACAAAGACTATAAATGATCAAGTAGGCCAGGGGTAAAAAAAAAAAAAAATCTGTAGCGTCTACTTATGATCAAAAAAATATAGCTTCATGTTCCATTCTCGTTCATTGTTGCCAAGGAGGAATGTGGGATTAAAATTTTCAGATCTCATCCTTGTTCCTGGAAAGGCTGGAAACCTTAGTTTTTAAAGTTAGAAAACAATTTACATTTTAAAAAAAAAATCTGTGTGACAGACAATTGCCAAATCTGAAGGTCATATCTGGTTTGCAACTTTTTATATAAAGGCAGTAAACCCTCCCCTGGGGAAGAACTTTCCTGGGAGGCTGCGCTTACTTGTTCATATCTGAAGATGGTTTCATGACCCCACTTGAGCATCCAGCAAATATTTGTCAATAAACTCTCAGGTGCCAAACACAGAACAACAGTTTTAGAGATGAGCCAGACAGGGTCTCTGCCTGCAAGAGACTCTCAGTCTAGTGGGGAGGCCAGACATACAACGCAGTAATTAGAACAGAACGTGATAAGTGGACATCGTGGAAGTATCTGCGAGCTGCCGCAGAGGGAGCAGGAAGGGGCTCCTGGAGGAGGGGACGTCTGAGTTCCGACTTGACAGATGAACAGCAATCTGCTAGACCAATAAGCGAGGAGTAAGGGAAGGCATCTAAAGCGATGCCATCCAATATGGTAGCCACTTGCCACGTGTGGCTATTTAAATTTAAATTAATTAAAATGAACTAAAATAAAGAATTCAGTTGCTCAGTTACGCTAGATACTTTTCACATACTCACTGGCTACATGCGGCTTAAAAAAACAAAAAAAGCAACCAAACTTGTTGCCATCAAATAGATTCCGACTCGGGTCAACCCCATGTGTTACAGAGGAGTAAAACTGCTCCACAGAGTTTTCTTGGCTGCAATCTTTAGGAAGCAGATTGCCAGGCCTTTCTTCCGTGGCACTAATGGGTGGGTTCAAGCAACAACCCTTGCAGTTAGTAGTTTGTTCCACTCAGAGCGAGGGGCTACTTTATAGATGGTTCAGAAGTAGCTCCTTTTCATCCTTGCAGAAAGTCCTGTTGGATTGTGCTGATGAATGGCGTGAATAAGACGCAGACTCCCCCAGACTCTGCAAGTTCAGAGCGCTGCCGGTTTTGGGGTGCTGCTGGAGGGACCAGAGTTGGAGTTCGAAAGGTGGGCAGGAGGCAGAGCAAGAGAGACAGTGTCTGCCAAGTCAGCATTGCTCTCGTCAGCCTCTGTATATGCCGTCATCTCCCCAGCCTTCCTGGAGCCCTGCTGGTGCAGTGCTTAAGAGCTCAGCTGCTAATCCAAAGGTCGGCAGTTCGAATCCACCAGCAGCTCCTTGGAAACCCTATGGAGCAGTTCTACTCTGTCCTGTAGAGCTGCCATGAGTCAGCTCGATATCAACGGGTTTGGTTTTTTATTTTTACCCACCTTCCCAACCATTCCTAACATGTTTCTAGCTTCTTTTCTCTATAGCTGACATGCATTCAAATATATCACCTGGTCCCAAAGAAGCAACATGACACTTGTGTATGTTCCAGAGTTCTGCAAGGGACGGCTTGCCTCAGATACTGCCTGGGAGTATTAAATATTTTAATGATTTTTCACAGCAACAAAAATTACAAAAGGAAAACAGACTTAAATTTATTTTCGTACCATGCCGGTCCACACTGCTGAACCTATTGGAAACTTATGAAATCATTGCTGCGGTTATGTATTGAGCGTTATTAAAATTATTTCTTTGCATTTCAAAGGCCCCTTGCTTGTACGAGATGTAACAATATAGAATGAACTTTAATTTAGTTTACATGAAAAGAATGAGAGTGATTGATCCTAACAGATTGTTAATTTCTGAGTTACATTTGCTGATTGATGAATGTGAACCACTTCTCTATTATTCCCATGATGAGTCTTCTGTTGGATCCATCTCAGTTAAACAAAGGATGAGATTTAGGATTTAATTCGGAAATTCTAGGAAACTCTTTTGCAAGTGGCAGTTGGCACGTATTTCTTTTCAGATGATATATATTTTTCTCTTATTAGTTCGTTTACATATCCGTCCATTCATTCTGCAGAAATGTGTTCATTCAGCGAATAATACATTGACCCCGTAAGTGCTGTGCTCTGGGATACAGCAGAGAATAAGATAGCTAGGCTCCCTCCTCTCATGGAGCTGAGCTCTAGACTAGGGGAGATGGTCAATACACACACATACACGAGTAAGTGAAGAGTCAGCTTTCAGATTGTGCTTGTCCTTTGCAGACAGTAAAACAAAGTGATGTGTCTGATGGAGAGGGGAGCGGGGGAGTTCTTCATGTTCATGTAAAATTTCTCTCTGACGAGTTGATTTTTAAACTGATTCCTCAGTGGTGGGAAGGTGCCAGCCATGTGCGGATCTGGGGGAAGAGCATTCCAGGCTAGCACAGAGGCTCTGAGGGGAGAAGGAACTGGGCGTGTTGGCTAAGTAGAGACATGGCCACTGTGGTGGGAGTGTAAAGAGGTTAGTAGGTGTCAGACCTTATAAGGCATTTTAACCCCCCAGGCTCAGCCCCTATTTGAGATGAAACCTGTTTGCTCGTCAATATCTTAATTATTTTCCCATCTTAAGAATTAGGCTGCGAGTTCTTCGGAGACAGGACTTGGGGCCGCTGCTGACACATGTGAGTTAACATCCAGAACACGACAGGGAACAGGGAAAAATGGTTGAAATACATCTCACGATTAACTTTTCAGGCTTCTTTGAACTGTAATTAATAGAACTAGTATTTTTCTGCTCTCTTGATTTATTTCCCTTTTTAATTTTACAAAGACAGATGGAACACCCTTTCTACAGAAGCGACATTCGGCACACTTGTGATGTTGCCATATTGCTGGCCACAATCTTTCACCCTTGGGGACAGCCAAGGGAATTCCCAAATTTCCCCATTAGTAGTAGATGCCTTTGAGGATCAATTCTAGGGATATGTGCTCCAGATTCGAGCATACCAAATCGAGTTTCACTTCCTGCAGTAATCCGTCACTAATCTTACACTCATTTTTCTTGGGCTGGAAATAGCCCTGTACAGCAAACTAACATCTGGAGGCTGTGGGGAGGTGTTGCTGCTGCTGTTGTCCGGTACCATCGAGTCAGCTTCCAGCCCATGGAGACTCCTAAGTACAGTGAGATCAGACTGTTGTGCTCCCTAGCGTTTTCACTGGCTGATTTTTCAGAAGTAAACTGTCAGGCCAGGGGTTCAGTGGCAGAATTTTTGCCTTCCGTGCGGGAGACCTGAGTTCAGTTATCAGCCAATGCAGCTCAGGCACAGCTACCACCTGTCAGCGGAGGCTTGTGTGTTGCTTTGAGGCTGAACAGGTTTCAGGAGAGCTTCCAGATGAAGATGGACTGGCGATCTGCTTCCCGAAAGAAGCCGGTGACAATCCTGTGGATCCCAGTGGTTCAGTCCACAACCAATCATGGGCATGGTGCGGGACTGGGCAGCATTTTGTTCTGTTGCGCGTTGGTTCGCTAGGAGCCAGGGGTCAACTTGCTGGCAGCAGATGACAGCAACATGACAAAAGAGCATGTCTTTAATGAAGGGTTAGGCAGTATTTTTATGATTGAAGGGTAGATGATACATTTTGAACAAAAATCCTCATTTGGGCTGGATTTGATGTTTTGGCATTTTTCCACTCCCTCCCCCGCCCCTCCAAAATACGTCGCCATGGCATAGGGCATCAGTGAGGATTTGTTTTTTTCCTTGAAAAATGTGATTGAACAAAACCTCTAGCGTTAGTAATATCCTCTTTCCCTATTGGTTCACAGCACTGTCTGAGGAACACTAATTTGTAAATCTTGCTTTTCACGTTCTAGCTTAATTTCCCAGCTCTTAACTCTGCTTGAGTGTGGTCTGCCCCATCACCTCTTTAGCACCAGGGCTCAGGAAAGTGATGACTTTAAATGTGTGGTGGTTAAGTAGATTGGAATGGCCAAAAGGACCTATCAATCCTGCTGACCAGAATTATATTGAAAGAGATGACAGCTGATGTCCACGCTGTTTTGTGGATGGTCATCTTAATCGCTCTGACTGCCCTTGGCATGGGGAGCCATTAGGCAGTGGAGACGGAGTCAAGCCATCATGGGAATGTGGTGCTGATGCTGGGAACCGGGCCGCAGAGGGCAATTTGTCAGTTTGTTTAGGAGGCTCAAAGCTTGCTTTGTTGTGCTCAAACCCCACTGCCTGTTTGTCTGCCTGCATGTCTCCTGATGGTGTAAGGATCTGCTAGTCTCTCTCACGGTTCTTCAACTTGCAAACTATGGGGTCATTATTCAGGGTAGACAGTCTCTAGGTGACTCAAGGGTCCGAGAAGATAGGGACTTGGCTAAGTCAATTTGTGAATGGGCCGAGTTCACATCTGGTGGTTGTCAAATGACATCTTTAGTGCGTCGGTGCACTTTTTTTTCTCTCTGTCTCTTCAGTTTGGGGACAATGGAATTTTGATATGTCTGCTTTCCAGCATTTCTTCCAGTTTTGTAGTCCTCTAAAAGCATTTGTGTCCTCTTCGGGAAAAATTAAACAGACATCTCAGAGTGCATGCGGACTTCCTGCCTTGTTATGGATTGGACTGTGTCCCTGAAAAAGATATGTTGAAGTCCTAACCTCCAGTATCTGTGAATGTAACCTTATTTGGAAACAGTCTTTGAAGACGTTATCACTTAGGTTAATGTAAGGGCCTACTGGGGGAGGGTGGGTCCTAATCCTGACTAGAGTGATTATGAATGAGGAGAAGAGAGCAGAAACAGGGAGACGGGAAGGATATATGATGCTCCAGCTGCAAGCCAAGTGACCCTGGAGCTGTGAGAAGCTTGGAGAGAGCCATGGAACAGCTTCTCTCTCAGAGCCATTGGAAGGAATCGACACAGCCAATACCCGGATTTGAACTAGCCTCCAGAACTGTGAATCAATCAATCTCTGTTCTTATAAGCCACCCAATCTGTGGTATTTTCTATGACAGCAGCACTTGGAAACTAGTACACTCCCCCAAAAGATTCATTGTAAGATTACTTCAAATGGATCATTCCTTCATGGTCACATAAAAGGATTTCATTTACAAGACATCCATGAATATCCAATACTTAAGAATCCATTTGTTTCATAAAACAAGACCACAAATTGTATGCTGGTGTCTATTTAAGAGATGACTAGTATGACAAGTCTGCTGCTGGGAGAACTGAAGAGGCCAAGATGGCGGGAACATGGAGGCCCATTCCATGTGTACCATAAGGCAAGCTGTGGAATGTGGGCAGAGTGGCTTCCTGGTCTGAAGGAATTAGCTAAGATTTTCCAGCCACATCATGGAATTCTTCAATGCTAGGTCTTCCAAGACCTATTGGTTCTTCTGGGAGTTTGGGGAATTAACAACTTATAAAGGCCATCCGCCTCACATTTTTAGCCTCAGTGCTTCTCCGCATGCTGCTTACCCATCTGTCCTCCTCTACCAGGTAAAATACTTCTCATTGGAGCCTGGCTCAGCAGCCACTGTCTTTACCAACCTTCCTCTGCCCCTCACGTAGAATGAACCTCCCCGTTTTCCATATCATGCATTGCGAGTTTACAGTTAGTTTCTATGACTCTGTCATGTTGGGCTCCCTCAGGATGGAGGTCACACCTTACTTCTATTTGTATCTCTGGTTACTGGCATATGGTCTGCCACAGAGCTGGCCCTTGACCTCTGCCGGAAGGCTGAAAGGATGGATTTGTGATCTTTAGCCCATGGATTTCCAGGGCTTGGGAAAGTGAGTCCTTGGAGGGGCTGACTCATGTCCACCAATGTGGGAACTGACCCTTGAAGAGTGCATAACCCTTATTTTGACCTTATGTTAGATAAGCACTGAGTGCATGATTGTAATTAAATCAGAATTCATGGCAGCCAAATACTGGGTGCAAGTGTTGATTAACTTAGGCCAGCACTTCCCAAAATGTATTCTCCAGAATGGTAATGGGTTGAGACAGAGGGAGAAAAAAGGAGAAGATTATTCTATGGTAAATGACTTTGGAAAATACATGGTTAAACAAAATTGTATTCTTAATCACAGAACGTCTCAGACCTTAATATTCTTCGTGAAACTCCAGGAAGAGATAAGATAAGCAGCATTTCCCAAAACACTATGAGCTATCGTATATTCATTGTCACTATTTATTTTTTCTTATCATATTTTTGTTTTGGGGAAGAGTGGTTTCACGGGAATAGTATTTCAGAGATCATACTAGGGAAATGCTGATTTAGACTACTGAGATTCATAAAGTGTTTTACTGACTTCAGAGTAATAAAAGAGAATGATTGAATTGGTTTCCGTTTTGTATATGAAATAAAGTAACTCTTTGGCCTTGGGGAGCTAACAAATGAGCTTCAGAGCCTCCTCAAAAGGAAATGAACTGAGGCCGCCTTGGCTGTTCAGGGACCCTAAGCCCAGCCTCTCCTTGAACCCCTCCAGTGAAGTAGGAACGCCAAGGCTCATGGACAACCCTTTCCATACCAGTGGTTGGTCCTGTGGACAATGTGGACAATCTGAAAAGAAGCCCCAGAGTGATGCCCGGAATGGTATTTATGGACTCACACAAGGAAAATGAAAAGCAGAGAACCATCTATGGAGACTGCCGAGAACTCAAGTCTAATTCCCCCCACTGAGTCCCCACATGGAAATCATCTGCTCAGACGGAATGAGGCCTCCAAAAGCTCTGCAGCCTTTACCCTCTGAAAGAAGTTAATTTTGTATTTGGAAACAATGAAATGACTGATGGATCAGGCCGGGCTCTCTGGTGTTTAATATTGTCCCTCTCTCTGTGCCTGTGACGGTGCTGTCGATTAGCTGTGATTGGTATTTTGAGCACCATTTAGATATTAATTATTTTTTAATAACCTCTTCATTGAAAGCCTAAAGCTTGGCCTAGGATTCTCATGAAAGTTTTCACATGAAAGAGAGGGATAATATTAACCACGCACTAACAGACCCTCTGAAGAAAATCCAATCCAATATCTTTCACAAAGGAGAGGGAGGAAGAAAAGAACAGCACACGTTTTCCAGCCAACGTGTGCTCTCTCATTAGGATTTTACATTCATTACTGCACATCGCCGCTGCAAATTATTCTCAGTTATGTATGTGCTTATGAACCCATGAAGAATTAGTGTCTTCTTAATGAGCACGAAAGAATGTATGTATTAAAAATCCTTTAACCCTTATGTAAAAGAGAAACCATTTATTAGCAATATGTCTTGGGATTAGAAAGTATTTTTCTTTGGAAGCTTTCAGGGCACGTTGCAGTATCTTCTCTTACTTGACCTCTCAGTATCTCTTTCAGGGAGAGCAGGCTAAAAGCGACAGTCTCTTTTATGTGGGAGAATGGGGTTTTCTAGAGAATGGAAATGGCTTGGCCTCAGTCACACCTGAGTCGGGGACGGTGTTAAGGGCTTCACCCCCATGGTGTAAGTTGAGGGTGTGGAGGTTTCATTCAGCTGGAGAGGAGTTCCACGCTGACCTGCCTGCGGCATGTGTGCTACAGTGGTCACCATTAGAGGTTTGTGAGTTGTCCTCTTAGGCAGCCAGGTAAGAATGTAAATTCTGTTGAAGCCTCAGTCCCATCGGACTGGCCCACGCTCGTGCATTGTTAAATATCTTTTAATATCATCCCAGGCAATGGGGACACATTAAAGCAAAGGGCATTCATAGGAGTAGGATAGGAAACAACAGAGATGAACTCCAAGTCTCCCCACAGGCTGTGCAGGTCAGGCCCAATCACTGGTGGTGTGGAGACCAAGACCCAGTCCCGTTCCAGGTTATTTGTCCAGATCCCTCAAGGAAAACAAACACAGAGAATTTGTTTTGTAAATGCGGAACCAATGTTTAAAAAAAGTCTTGATTTTTTTTTCAAATTTTAATTGTACAGTAAGTGGAGTATATTCCATTAAATAATAATCTTGTTGTTAGTTGTTGCCATGGAGGTGGCTACAACTCATCGCAACCCCTTTTACCACAGAATGAAATTCTGCCCGGTCTTGCACCATCCTCATGATTGCTGGCATTCTTGAGTCCATTTTTTACCTTCCAACCTAGGGGGCTCATCTTCTCGCACTATATCAGACAACATTCTGTTGTGATCCATAGGGTTTTTATTGGCTAGTTTTTGGACGTAGATTGCCAGGCATTTCTTCCTAGTCTCTCTTAGCCTGGAAACTCCACTGAAACCTATCCAGCATGGGTGACCTGGAGGCATAACTTCCACCATCCCAGCAACATGCAAGCAACCACAGTACAACAAAGAAACAGATGGATGGTGGAAATAATATACACCCATTGTTATAATGTCAAAAAAAGCAAAGTTAATGATACGATAGTGATTATTGAATAGTTCACTCGCGTGATTCCTCTGCCTTCGATCTGGCCATTTTAACTC
>NW_004443937.1:38874503-38940291 GCF_000243295.1 Trichechus manatus latirostris | reverse complement strand
AGAAATTAAAGGGTTGACATGTTGTGGGGTTGTTAACCAATGTCATAAAACAATATGTGTACTACTGTTTCATGAGAAACTATTTGTTCTGTAAGCATTCACCTGAAGTACAATTAAAAAAAAAATAGCCCTCCATATATGCTACGTATGGTCATTTAAAAAAAGTAGGGATTAATTGGTTAGCCCAGAATACACAGCGGTTTGCAAATAGTGAATTTCCAAGTCTGAATTCCTGGGTATGTGTTTATCAAGAAGCAACTTGTTAAAGAAAACACACTCCTTTCTTTCTTCTTACAGATTGCCCTGATGGCAACAGAATCCTTGAAATCCTCAGGGAACAAATTGGGGATAAAAGTTAGAAAGCACACCCGGCTTATTTTCTGAACTCTGAGCAGACTCAAAAAGAAAGACTGAATTTAATCAAAAAAGGTTTTATTGATGAAGGTATCTCTCCTTCAGGCTAAACCTTGGCCCCTGCATGCTAATAAAACCATCTCATTTCTCAGAAGTAGCCTTCTGCATAAGATCCGGGGAGAGACCATGGGCAGGAATACATCTCAGGAGAGGAACTTGCCGGTGATCAGTCAGAAGTTGGCAAGGTCTCTGAGCTAGGGGGCACTTGGTTCTCTCTGGGCTGGCTGATTTGTAATTCCTGGGCAGTCACCTGAGTGCCTTTGGGTTCTTGGGAGAGTACAGGTCGTGCAGCTGGATCTGGCTGCCTCCCCCGGCCCATGCCAGCTGAGCCCTCAGCAATTGCCTTCTGCAATTCTACTTCCGTGTTCCCTGTGCATGTGGGAGTTTTACTGCCCACATATGAAGACGAGCAGTCTGGAGCCTCGAGTTTTTATGACTACTAATCAGTAGCCTGTTTGTGCCCTTTTAATCTGTTATTTTAATAGGATGGCATGATGCACGTTCTTTCTTTTTTTGTCCTTCTGGTCTGCTCTGCAGCCAGAGGGGGCTGTATTTTGCACTTCTCATCACTTATGTGCTGGGAGAATATTAATAAAGATGAGTTTGAAAGGGCAGGCTGTATTCCGACACTTGCTTATCCTCACCTCGAACCTTTAATTCGGTTCCTGTTCTTCTCGTAGCTGGGGAAGGAAGCTACTGCCCCCAAGATGATGCTCAGACTCCAGTGAACCGAGCTGGGCTGTGGGAGAGGTTCCACAGCTGCTGTTCTTTCTCTTGTTCTCCGTTTTTCTTGGTGATCAGCAGAGACGGGGCATCTCCAAGGGTATGTGACTTGGCAAAGTGGGAAGTGGATGGACTGGAATTCAAATTCTGGATCTTCAGCTTGTTATCTGAGCATCCTTGGGCAATTGCTTTTTTTTCCTTTTTTCTTTTATTCCTATGTGTTCTCTCTTCTCTCTCTCCTCCCTCCCACTAGCCAGCCAGCTAGCTCCAAGTTGTTTACTGCCTCCCTAGGCACTAACCTCCCTGAGCTCCACTGAGCTATAAGCTCCATGGTATCAGGGGCCACATTGTCCCATTCTCTGGAAGTTCCTGCAGCACAATCCCTGACGAGTCATTGGTGCTCAATAAAATGCATATTTAATAAATGAAGGAGCTATACTTTCCTAATCTGTAAAACAAGGATCCTCATCCCTCCTCACAATGCTGCGGGGAGAATTAATTGATGATGTAAGGCTTGCCAAGTGCCTGGTGAATAGTTGACCCTGGGTTAGTGGGTGTGAATTTTCCCGTCCTCTGAGCTAGATGAGCTGAGATGCTCAGATGAAAGGCAGTGTGAGGAGGTTGCCCCATACAGAAATGAATTAGAGGGAGGTGAGAATGGGGGCTGCCTTTTTTTTTTTTTTTTTTTGCCAAATGACCACTTCGGTAGGAAGGGGTGGATTTCCAGGCTGTCATATATGATAGGAATGTGGAGTTTCTTGCTTGAGGATCAGTAAGTATGGGGCATCTCCAAGGGTGTATGACTCGGTGAAGTGGGAAGTGAATGGACAGGAATTCAAATTCTGGATCTTCAACTTGACTTCCCTTGGTAAGAGGTATTATGTGTCACCACAGAGCCATGGGAAGCCATTGAGATGCTATGGCATTCAGAGGGAGGAAAAGCTGCCTAAGATCTCCCATGTCAGAGCTAGCCTGATGGAATCATGCCCCTCCAAATGTATCTTTTTGCCTTGATTCCAAAACTCTCCTGTCTTTGCAACTAAATGTCTGCCATTAGCTTCTCTTGGAGTCAGAGTCGCGACAATTTCAAGGAAAGCTGGCCAATGCCTTCTTGGCTGATTTACCCATCTGGTTTACCCATCATGAGTGTATGCGCATTCTTACAATTCACGATGAGGAACCTGGCACGGGTTTGCAATTCCCAGTAGAAAGCTAATTTCTTTTGGAAAATGATAGCAGTGTTCATGTCCTTCATATATGCCTTCAGGCTTCCATAGAGGGGAGTCAAGGAAAAGTAATCTACTGGTGACACCCCAGGCATGTGTATTTCAGGGACTAAAAAAGCAGGATTCAAAGTAGCAAAGCTTTACGAAGAAGATGCAGTTAGGATGGGAGGCTGGGTCTTGGAAAGCGATGCCTAGAGAGAGCACTGTACTCTAGTAAAGCACAGTCCAGGAGGCTCCTGGCCTTCTCAGTCTGTTAGATGTGCTCAGGAAAGCTTGGAGCAAATCAAACCCCAGAGGTCAATCATTCAAAACACAAGAAAAATATAGCACCAGGTAGCATGTGCTTGATGTTCTTTTCTAGAAGCTTTTTGATCTCTGTTCTCAGCAGGCATCATTCTTCCTGAGGTCACTGTGACCTTCAGGCCCTCGTTAGCAGAAAGGATGTGTGACAGTCTCTCTCGGCCCAGTGGTGCTCAGTGTTTCTTAGGCAGTGTTTTCTGTAGGTGAAGCTGAATTTTAACCACGATGGAGCTGTGGCCTCCAGTGGCTGAGCCCAGCCCTCCTCCTGGTTCCCCTTCTGAATGTGTGTAGTAAGTGCACTTTGGGTAGTTCTCAAATGACCCTAAGGGCCAACTGGTGAGCGTTCTTATAGGACATTAGGGTGATCAAAGAAAGAAGGATTTAAAAATGTCTTTACTCGTAAAGAGAAAAGTTTTAGAAAATCTATGTTGGCACCCCGTTTTTTCTTTTGCTTTATTTTTGATTTTGGTGAATTTTTTGTACTATTCTCTGAAATGTAAAAAACCAGAGGAATACTTGACTTAAGGTCATTTGAAATTAAATGAGTTGCAGTTGTAAACTGGATACATTAAAATATTGAGCAGACTATCTTAGTGTTATTTTGACTCATACAAAGTGTATTTTGTCCCAAGGATTTCACATTAACTACCTTTCAGTTCAATACTTCCTCTCCTACTATGCTCAGTAGCTACTTCTTAACAATCCACTAGTAAACGACATGGTGTTGATTTCTCTCATTCTTTGCTGCCTGGTAAAGGTGAAGTCATGTGCTCTCCCCTAAAATGACTCCCCTATTTACCTTCAAAATAGCACAGAAAAAGAGACTTCAAGTCTGTCACCACCTTAGCAGCCTTGCTTTTTGGGGAAGTAGCTGCCATAGCTGATATTATAGCCAAATGGAGCTAACTCTAGAGATGGGAAGTAACTTCACCAAACTGTAACAATGACTCCATAACCCTCCTAGCCCCTAGTTTTCAACCAGGATAAAGTTGTCCTTACATGTGTGGTGTTTTTTTGCTGTGTATATTTATTGTTGTGTTTATATCCAGTAGTACGCTAGTAAATGTCTCAAAAACTAGTGCCTCAAGAAAAAAGAAAGTATATATGTATGTATGTATATATATACAGGCATATATACATGCATGTATGTGTACACATATGTATATTGTATGTAAATATATGTATGTATATACGTATACATACTTATCTACATATACATGTATATATGCATAGATACAGACATATGTATACATGGATATATGTATGTATATGCATAAATATGAATATATACACATATACATACAGATATATGTATATATACATTTATATATGTATGTGCATATATGCATATATATGTATACATACATACGTACATATGTATATAAGGAGCCCTGGTGGCACAATGGTTAAGTACTCGGCTGCTAACTAAAAGGTTGGTGATTCGAACCCACCAGTGACTCTTTGGGAGCAAAGACCTGGCAGTCTGTTCCCATAAAAGATTACAGCTTAGAAAATCCTATGGGGCAGTTTTTCTCTGTCCTATAGGGTCGTTGTATGTTGGAATTAACTCAAAGACACACAACAGCAGCAACAATGTATGTATGTATGATATATGTGTGTAGACATCCATAGAAGTTTGTTATAAATTTTAATGATAATAAAGTATGTGTAGCACAAAATTTATAGATAATGATAAAATATACACTGTTCTTTATTGGAAATTCCACAAAATGTATCGATTCCCACAGACTGCTTTCATTAGTTGCTGAGTTCTTGTACTTACGGTCAACTTATGGTTGCAGTGTAACCATGATTTGACAAATTCAGACTGTGAATAAATGCTTGGTTACTATCCAATTCAGCGAAGTTGCTAACATCATCGACAAACAGGTGTATTTCTGATGTGAATTTTGGTTGATACAGATTTTTTTTTATTGTTGTGCTTTAAGTGAAAGTTTACAATTCAGGTTAGTTTCTCATACAAAAATTTATACATACATTGTTTTGTGACCCCACTTGCTCTCCCTGTACCGTGACAGCACACTCTTCCTTTCTACCCCTGATTTCCCGCGTCCATTCAACCAGATCCTGACCCTCTCTGCCTTCTCATCTCGCCTCTGGATGAGAGCTGCTCATTTAATCTCATGTATCTACTTGAGCTAAGAAGCACACTCTTCATGAGTATCATTTTATGTCCCTTAGTCCAGTCTAATCTTTGTCTGAAGCGTTGGCCTTGGGAATGGTTTTAGTTTGGGGCTAACAGCCTGGGGGCCATGTCTTCCAGGGTCCCTCTAGTCTCAAACCCTTAAGTCTGGTCTTTTTACTTGAATTTGAGTTCTGCACCCTACTTTTCTCCTGTTCCATCAGGGTCTCTCTGTGGTGTTCCCTATCATGGCAGTCATTGTGGTAGCTGGGCACCATCTAGTTCTTCTGGTCTCAGGCTGATGAAGTCTCTGGTTTATCTGGCCCTTTCTGTCTTTTGGGCTAAAACTTTCTTGTGTCCATGGTGTTCTTCCTTCTCGTTTACTCCAGGTGGGTTGGGACCATTTGATGCATCTTAGATGGCCACTCGCTAGCTTTTTTATTTACACTAACAAAGCAAAAGTGAAGCAGTGAAGATATATGTTGAAACTTCACTCATTTATCAGGGACATGAACATTTTTGCTGAATCATATAATAGTTTTAGAATACTGGAAGAATATGTTCTCAATTTTTTGTTGTATTCTCAAGTAACAGCTACAGACACAACACACTTTTAAGTTTAATCTGCGTTATTTTCTCCATCACTTGCTTAAGTCTAGATGATCAACGAAAAAATATATCAAGTCCTGATTTGAAGTGTTTGCCATTTCCGTAGTGTAAATACTCCCACCATGGTTGATTTCCAGCTACAAACTGAGTTGGGAAGACAGGCACAATAGCACACTATCTTACAGTATTTCCACTATAGGGATACAGTAGATGTAAATTCTCTGAGCACAGACAGTAGTAAAATGTAGTGAAATAATTAGAAAATGATTCGTTTTGAATATTTTACTACCTTTGCTTTTAATATTTATTTCATTGTAAGTTGTTGTCGTTAGGTGTCATGAAATCAGTTCTGACTCTTAACCACCCCATGTACAACAGAACAAAACACTGCCCAGTCCTGCACTATCCTTAAAATCGTTGCTGTGCTTGAGCCCATTGTTACAGCCACCATAACAATCCATCTCGTTGAGGGACTTCCTCTTTTTTGCTGACCATCTGCTTTACCAAGCATGATAATCCTTCTCCAGGGACTGGTTCCTCCTAATAACATGTCCAAAGTACGTGAGACAGAGTCTCGCCCATCCTAGCTTCTAAGGAGCATTCTGGCTGTACTTCTTCCAAGACATATTTGTTTGTTCTTCTGGCAGTCCACGGTGTATTAAATATTCTTCGCCAACACCGTAATTCAAAGGCATCAATTCTTCTTCGGTCTCCCTTGTTCATTGTCCAGATTTTGCATGCATATGAGGCGATTGAAAATGGCTTGGCTTGGGTGAGGCACACCTGAGTCCTCAAAGTGACATCTTCGTTTTGAACACTGTTAAAGAGGTTCTTTTGCATTAGATTTTCCCAGTGCAATACGCCATTTGATTTCTTGACTGCTACTTCTGTAATTATGTAAATTATATAATTTAATTTTTAATAATGACTTTTTAAACAACTAGCTTGCAAAATTTCTGCAAGTTTTACAAACAGCTTTTTTGAGCCAGTGCATCACTATTTATATCCCACCTTTGTGGACCCTGAAATAAGCAAGAGACCCGGAAAGTTTGGAGAGAAAGGAGGTTTGCTGACCTAGTAAGAACATTCCCAATAAAATAATTTCCCTTTAACATTCTGTCATCATCCTCCTCTCAACAACACAGTCATGGCAAAGATAAATGTAGTTTTACCTTTTATCAGCTTGAAGAATTTTGGATAAACTTTTAGGCTTGTGTGTTTCAACGTTGAGGATGGTGTCAGGTTTCTTCAGTGACAAAAGACAGACAAACAGGGTCAGTGGACCAAGATGTCATGTATTTCCGGGATGCAGTATCTTTGCCAGAGTATCTACCTTTCTCCTCATGGTATGTTTGAGTTTAGATGTTCTTCCCTGTTATGTGAAGTTTTTTTAAGCCTCTAAGTTCTCCACACTTCTTCCGTTCTCCTTGACAGTCTTCTCCAGAAACGATTTGCTTTGTAAAAAGGAGAAAGTTATCTCATTGAGTGGGAAAATGTAATTAAAGGGAAACTAGATTCCATTGCCAAGTCTGGATTTCTTCACCATGTGCCACCTGAGAACTTTCTTAAAACTCAATTACTGGCTGTTCTGCTTGTTAGTGAAAGCAACGTGCTATAATGAACCCTACTCCTAACAGCCTGTTTTCTGCACTTCAATATTGTTAATACTGTTTTTTCCCTTCTATCCACCTGATTAAAGATGTGAGTAAAACACCACGATTCCCAAAAGTTATTTCGTGAATTATTTCAGGTTAAGTATATTTTTTTCAACGTTATACTTCTAAACTCATTAAGGGGTAAGTATGTTTTAAGTGTTATATCTTCCATACCTAATTGCTTTATGTACTGAATACAGTCATTTTTTAAATATAAATTTTATTATTTTGGTGAAAATATACACAGCAAAACATACAGCAATTCAACAATTTCTAAATGTACGATTCAGGTACATTGATTACATTCTTCAAGTTGTTCAACCATTCTTGCTATCATTTTCTAAATTATTCCACCACCATTAGGATAAACTTACTGGCCTCTAAGATTCTCATCCAACCTTTGGAGTTGCTCTTGTCATTTTGATCCCATATAGATAATTCTTTAAAAGATCACAACGCTAAACTATTGTTTGGTTTTTAAAGATTTCAAGGGGTATTTTTGATTCAAGGTTTAAGGTTTAAAGATTACCTCAGTGCAATAGTTTTTTGGGGGGAATCACCCAGTCTCAGTGGCTCCATAAAGTCTAGATTCTCTGTTCTGCATTTTCCTACCTTTTGATGAGGATTCTTCTGTAGACTCTTTGATCAGAACCTTCTATAATGGTAGCTGGCAATTCTTCTGGTCTCATGGCAAAGGAGGCAGTTGTTCATGGAGGAATTAGCAACACATTTCATACGCTCCCCCTGTTTCTGACTCTCTTTCTTCCTCTGCTGCTCTAGACAAATAGAGAACAATTGTACCTTGGATGGCTGCTCACAAGCTTTTAAAATCCCAGGCACTATGAGACAAACTAGAAGGAAGAACAAAAACACTAAAAACAATATTAGGTCAGTTGACTGGGATGTCCCAATAAACCATGCCCCTAAATCTCCAGACCAGGACAACAAATCCTATGGGGCGTTCGGTTGTACATAAGCAGTATCAGCAGGAACTCTTTTGTGTTGTTGTAAAAATACATACAACATAGCATTTATCAGTATAACATTTTGTAAGTATACAACTTAGTGATATCAATTACATTAATTCATGTTGTACAACTATTACCCTTAATCAATGCTAGATTTCCCATCACCATAAACACCGTACCTAACTGCTTTATATACTGAATGCAGGCATCTTAAAGGACTCCTGTTTTTATTTTGTCTGCAACTGAGAGTATGCAATGTTTGATTTGAACAGTAAGCCAAGATAAATACCTCACATTTGAGACTGGCTGAAAAGGAGGAAAAGTATTATTTTAGTGAAAAAGAGAGTAGGAAATAAAAGTTCTTCATATGAATAATTCTAAAACACCCGATATTAAAAATACTTCTTCTATCCCATATTACTATGATTTAGTAACTAAAAATTTACCTCATCTAATTTTTTGGAAAAAAAAAAAACAAACCCTTACACCTTATTATCTATTCAGAAACTATATCGTGACAGGTCTGTCTTACCTCCTTTCAATTTGCATTTAATTCATGAAAATTACATTTGTATATGTTATTCAAAGCAACTCTCCTTAGCTTTAGACTGTTACCAAGCAAAGAAAGACCTAGACTGTCATAGCTTGTCTTTTTTTCAGACCATCCTTTTTTAAAATTTTATTTTATTTTGCTTGTTTTTATTTGTCAGAAGAAATGGGTGTATGTAAAGAAAGCGAGGGTGATTTGAAGTCTTTATAGAGCAAGTTTTTCACCCTGCAGTGTGTGTTTTATGGTTTGGCTTTGGGAGGTTCTTGAGCCCTTGGAAATTTCATATAAACATTGATGTGTACGTGCATTTGCCTCAGGGATTCGTGGTTGTAATCAGATCTAACAGGGTTTGTGATGCTTGAAAGCCGAGGAGCTACGTCCTCACAGGAACGTGAAGCCTGCTTCTGTCCCGCTCTCCCCACTCCTCTAACGTGATTTTTATTAACGACATACTGCCAACATCTCCTCCCATCGTCCTTCTTCAGAGGTACTTTTCTGCCCAAGTCCTCATCAGTGGAAGGATAAATAACCAAATAGGTGGAAAAAAAATTAAAAACTTGGTCAGTGTAGCAGAGATAGTACATACGGTCAACCGCTTGCAATGGGTTGGAATCTGGCCTCTTTAGAAGTGGGTCAGTCTGTGATCAGGTGATCTTACTATCGTTTTATCTCTGGGACGTGGCCTATGAGAAGCACTCAGCTTCACGACTGTGGAGTGGATGAGAAGACAAATTGTTGAGAAGTGGGCTTCAAAGGTAATAGTGTCACTGCCCTTGTGTCAAACATGTTTGTTGCTTTTAGGGAATAGATGCATGAGTCTTTTTTTTTTTTTTTTTTCTTTCTTTCATTTTTAAGTGCTGATTGAGATGCCCAAAGAAGCAATGGCAGGACTCTCTTTATTGGAAGTTACAGATGGTGTTTATTGCCATCCTTAAGGGGACTGGTTGACCAGTGCCTATTCTTTCTAATTAGCCTGGGGAAGATGGGAGTAGAAAGAGCACAATATTGTTTTGGCTAATGGTAACATAAAGACCAGTAATGAGGAGGATGGCTTGTTGGTTTAGCAGCCAATGTAATGAATTAATTCACTTAAATATGTCAGAATTACCTCTGCTCTAGCTAGTCTGACAATAATAGCTGCCACAGCTAATAAATTTTGATGGCTTCTTATGGGTTTAAAAGCTACAGCTGCTAACCAAAAGGTCGGCAGTTGGAATCTGTCAGTTGCTCCTTGGAAGCTCAGTGGGGCAGTTCTACTCTGTCCTGTAGGGTCACTATGCGTTGGAATCAACTCGATGGCAACGGGTTTGGGTTTTTTTTGGTATTTGCCTGATACCATCTAAAGATATGAATGACCTCACTCAATCTTCACACCACCATCATAAAGCAGGCATTGGTATTCTCCTCATTTTTCAGATAAGGAGCCTAAGGCACATAGAAGTTAAGTACTTTGCTTGCACAGGATTATACCTGTACCAAGTTCTGGCACTAAGGTTTAAAGCCAGGCAGTATGATTTCCCAAAGCCCAGATTCGGGGCTGTGCTTAAACCCTACTCCGTGGCAAGACAGTGTACTAGAAGCATGATCAAGACAGATGTGGTTTCTACTGCCATAGAATAAAACGCTGTGAGAGAGACCCTAGAGGCTGGGAGTGGAGAATGGAAAAGGTAGAACCCTCAATGGTTATGTAAGGTGGTGGAAGGGAATGAACCTGGGAAAAGAGAGATCCCTGACAGAGACACAGGCAAGTATAAAGGTCCTGGGGAGGGAAGGAACTTGGAGTGTTCCAGAAACAACAGAAGCTAGAGCTGCTGAAGTGTAGGGAGTGAGCAAGGGAAAAAGTCAGGAGACTTACTATAGCCATATGAGAGTCTCTTACTCCTAAAACCTCAAGGATGTAGCTTGGAGGCAGCTCTTTGATGACGGGAAGCCATTATTTCTTGGTCTACGTGACCTGCTGTTATGATCTTCTTGCAAGACTATCCTTTCTTGTGCTTGATTTTCCGTTTCTTCTTATTCCCCCATGGACTTCTTCTCTTCTCTGCTGGTTCCTTTAATGTGGCACCCGTATTACCTGGGGTGGGGGTGGGGGGAAACAATTGTTTCATTGGTTAAACCATTGAATTAAGGAGTCAGAAATAATGTGGCCCAAAGACACGAAAGCACTGGAGGAGAGTCCATTAGATTAACAGTTAAGCCAGAGTCTTTATTAGTGTCAAATAAGAGAAGGTCCACTGTTTGAGTATTTACAAACCCAGCAATTGCTATGATTATCTCCTTCCATCCAGTGTCTGATACAGTGATTAGATCTGGACTACATTAACAACTTTATTTTCTGTTTATTTGACCCTACAGAATGTTGTCATTCGTGTTTTGTTTTTGTTGTCTTTGTTGTCATAGCATGCATCACAGGGTCAAGATTTCGTATCTGTGCTTCATCTACCCCCATTATGGCAAATGGCAGTTGATTAGGGCTTCCTTTAGATTATTATCAATTGTTTTCTACCTTGCAGATAGTGCTGTTAGGATGAATCTATCATATCCCAGAGATCCTATATAGCTTGTTATTTCTGGGTGATTTATTACTCTCACTGTGGAAATGTTGTTAGTGGACTTTGGGGAAGCGGTGGTTGTATTGAGAAATATCAATGTATCCTCATGTTCCAGCTTGCAGTGACAGTCAGAGATCCATCTCGTTGACAGTTACCTTGTTAACATTTTGATCAGATGGCAAATTTGTCATTTTTCATGGTAACGAGTCTAAGTTTGCACAAGAACCGTAGCTAGATGGGGAAGATATAACAGCCCACTCCTAGTTTTCTTGTGTGATGTAATCAGGAATCTTTGGGAGAAGTGAAATAATTAGTCCGTGAAAAGCTCATCCACTGGAGAATGTGTTTGTTGTAGAAAGCTCAGATTTTTCTTTATTTGGATGGAATGTGCCCCCTTCTCTTTCTCTTCTGCCTTTGCTGACAGTTTGATTAACACACATCCAGCCTATGTGAGCTAGAGAGACATAACAAGAGGGCTTACAGTCAGAATGGTTCGGTTTCATCACAGCATAAGATGCGAGCAGGGTGGGTACAAAGAACAGCATGCAGAGTTGTCAAGGATAGCAGCCGTGTGGACGGGGTGTCCGTTTTTCCTCTTTTTATATTTTGAACTTGCTCCAACACCCTCTCTCATTAGCGTAAATATCAAGTCCTGTATGTTCTTCTCCAAACCCCCATCAATAACTAGGAGGTGGCCCATCGTGTTGCCTCACTCGGGTGTGATGTTGTCTTTCTCCTAAGCTGTGTTCCTGAAGCTGCTAAATCTTTCAACCCCAAGCACTTCTGAAAGCCCCAAGCTCTATCTGAAGCTTAGGGGGGATAGTGTGTTAGAGTTTTGCTTCTGGGGGCAGCATTTCTTTTCTCTGCCTGAGAGTCAGAAATAGGCTCCTGACCTTCCTGTGACAATGATAGACGTTGGTACAATGGACACCTGTCAGGTAAAGTGCGTAAGAACCTCTGACAAACCGACATTATTGAAACTAGGTAAGACTGGCATCAGTACACCCGGGCAGCTGCTTGAGACAGGAAGATGGGGCTCTGGTGTCAACTAAGAATTTCTCCTGTGAACTGACATACGACTCACACACATATGTGCCTGGAAGTCAAAAGTATGGTGGGTTTTCAAATGCTTCTGTCAAGTAGCCACAGCCTTTGGAAAAATTATATTATGTTTTTATAATTGCAGCAGAATGCAACCACAGAGGGAAAAACATGCCAAGTGCAATCAGTCATTCCATTCATTGTAATATTTTTAAAAAGGCAGAAAATGTTCATGGCTGCATTTATATAAGCTGGATTTTTCCAAGAATTACGTTAACTATTAACCTAAAATACAGCTTCTTCGTCCTTATTGGTTTTGCCTGTATGCATACATTCCATTGAAGGTGAGAAGTTCAGGTGAAAACCATGTTTTTGAGCATCCTGTTTATCTTTCCCACTTTGCCCAGGTCTCAGTCAGGGCCTTTGTCTCTCTGGCTCATCTGATTCACCGTGCATGGTTACCCAACTCATTTTGTGGGAGGACTTTCCTTTCTGTTTGCCCAAATATACTGTTTTGAATGTGTCATTTTGATAATTAATATCCTTAAAAGAAACGTAAGAAATCACAGAGTAATCTCTCATTTTTTGAATGACACGAACTTGTGGTATTTCTTAGCCACTATTATTTGAATGCCTCCCAATTCTCCATCTTTCATCCTGGACATTTTCCTTTCCTATGTGCTGATCCCAGTCCAGTCTGCATGTCTGAATGAGGTCAATGTCTTTAATAAATTCCCCTCCCCTTCTATTTCAGAAGACACCTGGGGCTTGTTTCCATGTCCCACAAGTCTACTGACCTGTCACTTGTCACTTCACACTATGGATCACTGCCCCAGGCTTCCCCGTTCATCACCTCCTGTTGTTCTTTGGTCTTCCTTATTCATCATCTGCATGTTCCTGAGGCTCTTGCCAGGCTACTTCATCCCCCTGGTGATCATTAGCCCCCTCTCAATTCTCCAGAGGCACAGTCAACACTAGACCAGTGTTCCTCATAAACCTTTCTTGATGACTTAACATAAAGACATTGCAATTCTAAATCAGTTAAAGTGTTTTTTGGCTGCACATTACAGAAAATTCCAATTCAAAATGCTCCAACAGTAAGAAATTCAAAGGTAGGCTGATTCCATGCTGGATTATCTCATTGGCACACATCATTATCAACGATCTTATTTCTTTCGTTCGCTCTACTCTGCAGTTCTCCCTCTATGGGTTTTTTTGCTCAACTTGACAGCAATGGCCTTGTTTTTGGGGTTATTTTTGTTTGTTTGCTTGTTTTTTTAGCACCCTTCATGGAATCCCTGGGTGGTACAAAAAGTTAATTTGCTTGGCTTCTAACTGAAATGTTGGAAATTCAGATCTATCCAAAGGCACCTTAGAAGAAAGGCCTGATGATCTATTTCTGAAAAATCAGCCATTAAAAACTCCATGGAGCCCCATCTGGAGCAAGGGAGAATGAAGAAAACCAAAAACACAAGGGAAAGATTAATCCAAAGGACTGATGGACCACAACTACCATGGCCTCCACCAGACTGAGTCCACCACAAGTAACATGGTGCCCGGCTACTACTACCAACTGCTCTGACAGGGGTCACAATAGAGGGTCCTGCACAGAGCTGGAGAAAAATGTAGAACAAAATTCTAACCCACAAAAACAGACCAGACTTACTGGTCTGACAGATACTGGAGAAACCTCGAGAGTATGGCCCCGAGACACCCTTTTAATTCACCTACTGAGGTCACTCCTGAGGTTCACCCTTCAGCCAAAGATTAGACGGGTCCATAAAACAAACAGTAATACACATAGCGCAATCGTGTATACAAGACTAAATGGGCACACGCCCAGAGGCAAGGACTAGAAGGCAGGAAGGGACAGGAAAACTGGACAAATGGACATGAGAAACCCTAGGCCAAGAAGGGGAGAGTGTTGACATGTAGCAGGGTTGGCAACCAATGTCACAAAACAGTATGTGTATTAATTGTTTAATGAGAAACTAATTTGCTCTGTAAACCTTCATTTAGAGCACAATTAAAAAAAAAAAACTGTGGAGTACAGGTCTACTCTAACACACGTGGAGTCACCAAAAGTCAAAATCTGCTCGACCTCAACTTGTTAGCACCCTTCATGATTGCAAGATAGCTATGGTGGTGTAGCCATCCCATTAGCAACTGGGCAAGAATGGTGGAGTGTCTTCCTATGTGCCTCTTTGGATAGACAAGGAACTCTTTCAAAGATAATCTCCTTGCTAGATGAGCTTGTCAATGGCCAAAATTGTATCATATGCTTATTCCTATAAATGGCTTAGACCAATTGAGTTGAGGATGGGGTTAACTTCTCATAAAGAAGGTGGAAAGATTGAGGTTCTGTTAGCAAGGTAGCAAAGGGGAATGGAGAGTGAGTAGACAACCAATAGTGTCTGCTACTAATGCAGGGAAGTAAAGCTTGAAGTTGGATTCCAGATACCGCTGTTCTTACTGGGATGGGGAGTTTCCTACAAGTCACTCCCTCCTTTACCTCCAGCTTGTTACCATGTTGCAGGGGCCGGTTTACCCAGCACAGGTGGGAATGCCTTCTTCACTCTCTCATCCCACTCTTAGAAGTCTGTTTTTGTGCCCCAGGATGATTGACAGTGAAACGTGTGTTTCCTTTGAGGGACACGCCATCCCAACCCCCACAGCACTCCTCCCAGTGGCAAAACCAAGCAATCAACTACTTCTCTCAAAGTCTAGGCTATTCAGTTTCAAATAAAATTGCTATTAGAGCCCAAAAATCCATGCTAGATAGTTTCAAGCCTGATGCAATTCTCACTGCTATTTAGGAAAAACTAATCTTTTAAAGATCACAGTTCCCTGTTTCGATATCCAGTTTGTATTTTTAAACAAAATCCTTACCATCAGAGTCTGAAAACATCTGTGTTTGAAATACTTTGTTGACTGAGGACTTCTTCGATTCTACGCGGGAGGAATGTGCCTTATATCTATATGACCGGAAGATGTTTTCCAAAATATTCTTTTCCAGAGCTTCCCCAAGGTCAAATTCAGATTCCTTCTTAGAACAAAGACATTGCATAAGAGCATCACAAAGTATTTCTTTTTCCAGCTTCACCAATTTTAAGATCCAGACTCCGCTTCCAACAAGAAACTGCTGGAAGGTTTAAAATAGCAACTTGTCCTCATAACACCGAAGGCACAACTCAGAATAGCCAAATTAAAGAAATAGCTACAAGAAATGACAAATGCTGTGTAGGTGATCTCAGGCCTGATGCACATAAATGTCACTAAGGTGATCTTCAAATGGACCCGAGAGTATTTGCATCTTCTTTCTCGCTCCTGTTTGGTGACTTCTTCTTCCCCACATGGAGTATTGTGTTAGCACTCCCATCACATGCTTGCAGCGTGGATCCAACCAATGATGGAATCAAGGAGGCTTTCAAAACAGGGCTGGAGATTTATGACCCCATGATTTCATGGAAAACCAAAGACACGTCACTTGTGGTCTCTTTATAACCTGGGGGAAGATTAGGTATATGAGCTGACTCTAATTTTATCTCCCACGGCCCACAACCTGGTAGACCTGTATGTATTTGAATGGCCATTCTCTTTTCGTTTCCTTTTCTGTATACTGGGATAGAGAACCTCTGTAGATCAGAATCTGTACAGTTCTTCAATTGAAAGCATTTTTCACAAAACAGAAGGTTATCGCTGATCATGATGAGGGCTTATGTGCTTAGGGGAAACTAATATCTTAGGAAATGATGTGATCCACGGACATACCTGAATCCATGAGTCATCTTTCCATAACAGAGTACTTCCAAAACTGGTCCCCACACTTCCTAAACTGCTGTCTAGCCCACTGATAGTTTTAAATTAATCCGTGAATAACTCTCGAGAGCACATTTTGGGTTGCGAAGAAAGGTAAGTTGTCCTTCTCTAAAAATTGAGAGTGAGCAAAATCGTCTAGATGCTCCTAATATCACACAAATATAAATACAGGCAGTCTCTGGACTATGAATGAGTTCTGTTCCTAAGTCTGTCTTTAAGTCGAATTTGCATGGAAGTCGAAACAGGTACGGTTCACAGTGAATGTCAGCTAGTCAAATGTTTGTCTTAGTATGTAGTGTGACTTTCTATGCATAAAAAACATTAAAGAAGCACTAAAGCATCTTTAACATAGTAATACCCATTACCCATTGCCGTGGAGTCGATTCTGACTCATAGCGAACCTACAGAAGAGAGTAGAACTGCCCTATAGGGTTTCCAAGGAGTGGCTGGTGGACTGGAACTGTCGATCTTTTGGTCAGCAGCCGTAGCTCATAACCGCTGCACTACCAGGGCTGCAACATAATAATACAGTAATAATAATGATAATGTTTTAATGTGCATTGCAAAGTAACGGCTGTTTGTTATCATGAACCATTGCATGTACCTCGAATTTTTAATATAATAGGCTTTACAGGGGGTTGGTTCCTAACTTCGGGTTTAATGTAAGTTGGATGTTCATAACTCGGAGACTGCCAGCAGTTATTTTAAAGGCTTCCCCTTGATCGCACAGGAGGGATTACAGATCGCAGGACATTTTCCGTATTCCCTGAACAAAGATAATAGACCCAGAAAGAGCCACAGCATCAGACAAGTGTCGTGATGGGTCCAGTGAGAATACCGTGGCCCACACTTCTCTCGCCTTCCCAAGTGATGATGAAAAGGTAAGCCAGAGCAAATGTCTTCCCTGGGAGATGGAAACTCATAAAAAGCAAACAGTGAGGAATAGTTAAGTGAAAACAGCTGATAGCTCTGGCAGCCGCCTCAGAGGTCAACGAGAATGTAGATTGCTTTCCCTCAGGCCTTGGTGATGGCAACAGAAGGAAGGAAGCGTCCTAAATCATAGTCTGAATTATTGCTCCCTGGAAACAAGTCTCAGGCACCTGGAGGTGTGGTCACCAGTATTGGAAGGATGTATCCTCTCCTCAGGACTGGAAACAAATGGCAAGGAATAAGCCTGATGAGCCTCCCTATCTCCAGAGGGAACTAAAAGAAAGGTAGCCAGGATGGGGATGGACAATGCTAATAAGGGTTTTTGATAAAATGAATCAGAGTTAGAGAAAAAGGGAAGCACTTGCCAAGATAGGAGATGCTGCTAGACTCTTGCTGTTCTGTGTGGTTCTGTTTGGAGGAGACATTGTACTGGATATTGTTGAATCATAGTAAGGATTATGGTCTCTTGCAAAGCCTGCTATCAGTCTGGGGAGAAGTAAGGACCCTAATGGTAAAATGGAGTCCTTGATGGGACAAATGGGTAGCATGCTCAGCTACTAACCAAAAGGCTGGAGGTTCAGGTCCACTCAGAAGCACATTGGAAGAAAGGCCTAGTGATCTACTTCTGAAAAAAATCAGCCGCTGAAAACTCTATGGAGCACAGTTCTACTCTGACACACATAGGGTCGACATGAGTCAGAGTCACCTTGATGGCGACTTTTGTTTTATTTTTTTACGCTGTAGAAGGGTTTGAATGCTAGGATGAGCTGTTTATATTAATTGGCCACTGAAGGCGCTGGAGATAGTGAATAGAAGGTGCTTTGTTTCCTGCTTTATCTTCACTATCCAACACATTATCGAGCCCATAGTAGGTGATCAGTAAATACATTGTCCTTCTGTCTATCCATTCATTCGTCCATCCTGCAAATATTAGCTGAATACCCACCATGTGCCGAAAGCACTGAATGTTGAACGTGGAGGTAGGCTTTTGCAAGTGATTGGGCACGAGTTTAAAGGATGGATTGGAATGGATAGTGATTGGAGATGAAGAAACAAGTTAGGAGCATTATAATAGTCCAGAAGAAAAGCAACGAGTGATTGAAGAAGGGCAAACTCCAGGAGGATAGAAAGGAGGGAAGAGATTTTGCCAGAAACTCAGTTCAGAGTGTAAAGAAGATGGAGGCGTCCAGGCTACTTCTAGATTTTGAGTCTGGGTAACTAAGAGAGAGGCTGATGGTATCAGAACAAGATATCCTTTGGTGGGAAAACTCCTATGTTCAACATCAAACTGCTGAGTGTTATGTGCTGGCTGTACAAGTTGGAGCCACCCAATAGGCAGCTGGAAATGAGGGTCTAGAGCTTGAGAAGGACAAGCTAGTGAGAACCTCGCGCAGAATTCACTTTATATCTGAGCTAAGGCTATGCAGGTTTCCTGTGATCACCACAGCAGTTATTGGATATGGGGTTGATCTGGTGAGTCCAGAATCTGTGGTCTCCTTGACAGACATTTTGAGAAATACCCTGAAATCTGCAGGTTTCTTGCTATTTATCTATTCCAGATACCACTCTCACTGTGTGATCTGGTGGAAAACTCCCCACAGCCTTGTAATTCTTTGGTTGATAATAGACATTGTTCTTACCGGAAAGGACCAATCCTATGGAATTTCAAAGACCTCTTTAAGTGGGGAAACTTCTTCTCCACTGAAGTCTTCATTTTGTCCTCATTCTCAAGTAAACATGGATATGTGACATTAAAGTAATGCTGGCTTTGACTTTGAGTCATCAGGAACAAAAGCCAATTCCCTCATCTGCTCTTCACAGGAGCTCACTCTTTCTTCTTTAAGGTTCTTTCTTCCTATAGCTACCTAAGGCAAAGTCTGCACTTATCTGCTAAGTATGAAGTGTTGTTTTAAGTGTTATGGCTCCGAAAATGAAGCCAAAGCTCCTAAGCTCCTTCTCCATTGCCCTTTCCCTCTCCCACGCTGAGCCCTTGGGAGAACACCCAGAAGGGTGCCTGCATGATCAAATGGTTTAAAGTGGCTGGAGAAAGTATGTAAAGGACAGCTTGAAATGACTACTACTTGCTAAGCACCATTCCTGTAATTGACTAATATAACTGGAGGGTTTATTTGAGATGAACGGAATCTTCAGAAACTGTGTATCACCTTTGCTTTGTCTATAATTCTGTGCTAATTTCACTAATTTATCACTGCTGTTTAAATGTGCATTGCCTTCTTAACACAAATCACAAGCTGACTCTTGTCTTCAGCTCACCAAAGAAACACCTAAGCTTTCGAGTTTAGAAGGGATGGCACAAAAGCTTCATCTTATTTGCCAACTCCAAATGCTTGATAATGACTGCCAGGTCCAGGCTCAGGGGTAAAGACTGCCTGATAGATTAGCAATGTCTGCCATGGTCAGATTCCAGATAGATACACTGGATCGTTGAATACCTTTGAATCGATTCTAACCCAGGTAGTCTGATTTTATTTTCCAGGTGTTTTACCATTCCACACACAGCTGATTCTCACAAGGGCCCACACCCGGAACAGGAAATCTACCAGAAGAACAATAACTATATGTCATGTTGGGGGTAAAATCTGTTTCTTTGGTTAGCAGCTGAATACTTAACCACGGCACCACCGGGGCTCCATCATAGAATACCCCTTCCTAAGCCAACAGGGTGTGATGTGACCCCGCCCGTCTAATCAGGGCAGAGCATCCTTTGGCCAGAGCAATAGGTCTAAGGCATGAACGTGTTATTCAAACAGCCAATTAGAGTCCTTCTGGAATTTTGTATATAGGAGCAGAAAAAGAATGTTTCCCCTTTTTCTTCCTTCTTCTCCTTCTTCCTCCTCCTCCTCCTCTTCTTCTTCCTCCTGTTCTTTCCTCCTCCGCCTCCTCTAATCTGGGCTCACTGAGCTAATTTAAGCCTAAAAATGGCTCAAACCATCGACTTTCTCCTTCAGGCTCCCCCACCCCCAAGATGAGTGGGAAATTAATCCAAAACCCATAGAAAAGCAGATTGAAGAGATGGAGAGAGGCTAAGGGACATTATTTTGAATTCCTGAATGCCACTGAATTCAAGAGTAGAGTTGTATCGAATGTTCCTATTGGAGGAAAAGTAATATTTGTTTGGGTTTCTGCATTGCCGTCAGAGAGAGACACTTCAAACTGCGTGGTGAACAGACTTTATAGACTGACTTGTGGCAGAACAATACTGATAACAGGATGGCCTAATTCAGGACTTCATATCTGCTTTCTGGATCAAGGAATACTTGAGCTAATTTTCTTTTCATGATCCCTTGATAAGGACCAAACCTTGTATCACGCATTCCCCGTTGTCATTTTGAAACACACACTGACAGTCTCAGGGAGAAAACACATTTTTGAGTGTGGAAATGGCACGATACTAATCTTATCCCTTCACAGTGATTATACTGCAAATAGAAAATGGAACAACATTAATCTCCCTGCTTTAGAATCCAGAAAACATGTTTGTAGAGAGGACTGGTGTTTTGGTACACTGCAATGCAGAGAGCAAAGGGGTTGCTTGATGAGTCTGTTGCTTCTTTGAGGAAATTCTTTTTAACATGTTGGAATGAGCTCTTCCGATAGGGCCGTGTTCAATCTTGGTGGTGGTAGCATACAATGAAAAGGGATATAAGTTACAGTTTTTAAATGTTTCTACCGTAGTTCATTCGCTGAGCCTAAGAGTATACTCATTCAGAGTAAAACATGCTGGGTTTTAGTCTCAAGACCACCGCCAGCTCTGTGTATGACCTTGGTACCTACTTTTATTGTGAACTCAGTTTCTTCAGCTATAACAAGAGATTACTGAGACTGGATGCACTTTAAGCTGCCTTCCCACCGGCATCCTGCCCACCGATAGGTTTACATTATGGTTTGGGATGGTGAGTACATCCCCTATCGGAGCAGTAGGGGGGAGGATTTTGTCCATAGGTTTAGAGTGAAACTCTCAAAAGTTTAGAGAGTGCGTATCTCATGATATTTGGTCCTGAATTTTGGACCAGTTTTGAACAACAACAAGTTGTCTTTAGCTGAAGCCTATAAAAAGGTGAAACTGCTGGATTTCTCCCTGGTTCTAGATAAAAAAGATTAGAGCAATCACACGGTGGGGGGGTGGGGGTGTGTATGTGTGGGAGGGGAGGGATATAGACAATCACCAAACAAAATAAATTGCATGAAGGCAAGCGAAGTTACCATTCAGTGGGAGACTTCAGAGCAGAAGTGTATGGACGATGAAGGACCTTAAAAGGTGGGAGTTTCTGCCGCGAGTTTTCATTTATAACTTAATTACGTGTTCTGCAGTACATTCTTTTTGCTCTAATGTTAATTGAGAATGGATGTGATTATGACTTAGGTGTTGCTCTTGCATTGCTTCAGTAACTTCTTAGAAATCACCCTTTCAAGTCTCAAGTAGAAAGTGCTTACAACTTTGAACACGGGAAGGGCAAACTTCACAGCCAACAGAGGAGGTGAGTGATCTTCCTCAGCTGCCACTGATGACTCATTCCCTTATCAGGCTGAGAGTGTTCTGCTGATTGTTAAGATAATTAGAGCCATCAGATTTCTCCATAGATTGCTCTGATGTTGTAATTTGTAGAGTGTTTTAACTAATTAGATGCTATTTATATGGGATGGTTGCAAATGAAAACAGAAAAAAAAAAAAAAAGGCTCCACATTAATAAGGTTGACAAACCCCTTATTTGTCATATGAAATAAACAAAAAAAAAAAAAAAATTAAAGATTGCTCTGTTTGTGGCCGCCGATCGAAACACAAAAAGAGGCAAAGCAGTGGTGATGTGAAGCCTTCTCTTCTGGGCCAGATTAGAAGCAAGAATGCAATGTTGAGGAGATAGCAAACGACAGTCTCATCTCAGCCCAAAGACGCTGCGCTGGTCCCTGGGTAGATCAGGAAGCCAGAAGCTGGCTATAGAAGTGCTAATCATTCTAGTCCTTCTGAGCACCCCTCCCCCACCCCAAATACGCAGGAAACATGCTTCACCACCCCCGCTTCTCAAATTTTAATTATTGGTACCACCAGTTGCCATCAAGTTGACTTTGACTCATGGTGACCCATGAGTGTCAGAGAAGAACTGTGCTTCACAGAGTTTTTCAATGGCTGATTTTCCGGAAGTAGATCTGGTCTTTCTTCCAAAGTACTTCTGGGTGGACTCAAACCGCTAACCTTTTGGTTAGCAGGTGAGCTGTTAACTGTTTGCAACACCCAGGGGCCAAATTTTGATTAGTGGTTTCAAATCATCATCAGGTCCTATCAGATTTACCTTTCAACATATCCCAAATCCAAATAATTTTCACCAACGTCACTGCTCCAGGCTCTCGGTTCCTCTTCCCTAGGAGATTATAAGTTTTTTTTTTTTTTTTTTGGTTCATCCCCAGTCTCTATTCATGCCCCTAAGAGTCTATTCTCTATGTGACAGAACTCTTTAAAATTCGAGTCTTTTCATACCCCTAATTTAAATCTTCCACTGACTTCCAGTCACCTCCCAATAAAATCTACAGTCCTTTGTGGAGTCTACAAGGCCCTGCACAATCTGTCCCCCTCTCTTTATTCACTGAACTGCAGCCACATTGCCCTCTGCCTGTTGTTGAACAGACTCGGCTCTCTCCTGTCTTTGTGCTTGCTGTTTCCCCTGCCTGGAATGCTTTTCCTCTAGATCCCACATGGCTGGCTGCTTCTAGTTTCTTGTGTGCCTGCTTAGATGCCACCTCCTCAGACAGGCTTTCCTGGAAAGTGGGAAAGTGGCCCTTAATCCAGCTACTTTCTGTCCCATAACCATGCTCTTTAGAGCATCTATCACTATCTGAGATTGTTGTCATTTGTTTAGGGGTTTATTGTGTGTGCTGAGTAAATATTTGTTGAATTAATGAGTCCTTTTATTTTAATGGAGCCCTGGTGGCACAGTGTTTAAGAGCTACAGCTGCTAACCAAAAGGTCAGCAGTTAGAATCCACCAGCTGCTCCTTGGCAACCCTATGGGGCAGTTCTACTCTGTCCTATCAGGTCACTGTGAGTCGGAATCGACTCTTCGCAACTTTTTTTTTTAATTTTTACTTTTAACAGTAGGACCATATTTCACGTGGCATCTTACACAGAATACTGGCGTATTGAACAGATGTAAGAGGAACTTTTCTAGATACAGTGAGAGGAGAGGAGAAGGGACTGAACCCACTCGGCCTTTCCCTCTGACTCCAACCCCAAACCTGCTGAGTCTCAGGCTCCTGCTCCCCACCCTGGATGGTGGTGAACACTGTGGTGGACAGCGCTGGATACTAGTTATGGCAGTGAAGGAGGAGCCTGGTACACTTCCACCATTGTCCATCTGAGTCCAAAGCTTGGCTGACAAGCCTACTTGTGAATCAAGTTTGCCCGTCTATCTTGCTCACTCTTCTTTGTAGATGAGCCATAAGTAGGTGGCAAGAGGCAAAAGCATTCTGTTAGCAACTGAAGGTGTCTTAAACAAACGATCTGGTTCCCATTAAGTCCCGCAGAGGCTGGATCCTAGAATCCCATTCGGCACCCGCTTACAGCCCAGGCTCGATTCTGAGGGAAGGTAATTATGCAGCCTGTAATTGTACGTAAGTCATTGCCGTGGAGTCGAACAGAACTGTCCCATAGGGTTTTCAAGGAGCAGCTGGTGGATTCAAACCGCTGACTTTTTGGTTAGCAGCCGTAGGTCTTAACCACTGTGCCACCAGGGCTCCAATCTTACGTAAAGACTTCTCAGTTTTCAGTTGCATAAAGTAGTATAATACACATCCCAGCATCAGACATTAGGATTAACACGGACAAGGTTTATGTCAAATGCTCTACCAGGCAGCATCTCTAAAGTGAACAGAACTGCCAGCTTTCCTACACAGTGATTCTTGCTTCATGGGGAGAAGGATTTACGTGTAAATAATGTTAACACTTTTACCGTGACATCCATGGTTTAAAAGAATTGTATTTAAATATAAGATTGAATGCATTTCTACAAGAACGCTAATCCCATATTACTAATATTTTATGCTTTTAATTTTGATAACCCAACTACTTTCGAGAATTTCATTTCTTTCTTGATTTAAGTTTCTCTTTTTTTTTAATGAAATTGAAATTGCACTATTAAGATGAAGTACGCCGTTTGGAAATGGGGACTGTCTGATTTGACTTAGAGTGTAGGAGTCAGAAATGGGCCATTTTCAATTTAAGCTGAGCACTGACCATTAATTAGCAGTGATAGTAGAAGTAGTACAACTAATTATGAGCCTGGAGCTCTGACCCCCTGGGGAGTGGCCATCTTGATGGTGCAGGAATTGCTCTCTAGATTACATGAGGGTGGAAGAATTAGGCCTCCCTTCTAAATGAACAGCATGCATAACATATTTTTTCTCCTTCACATGACTTCAGACGGGCCTCTGTGGGCAGAAGTGATTAAGCTTGATTGCCCTCTCTGCCTTCTTCCCCACACAGAGAAGCAGTGCTTGTTAGAGGGTCCCGTCATGGGCAAGAAGAGGATAATGCACATATGAGGGTGTGGTATGCATATTTCATGAGAACAGAGGATTTTCGAGTCCTGGGAATCCATTCAGGGCCACCAGATATATGGCTGCTGGTTGTGCACAGTATCCGGCAGGATGGGCTAGGCATGCTGCAGTAACAAACAGCCCCAATCTTAGTGGCTTAAAACAATAACAATGTATTTCTAGTTGATGCTACATGTCCTCTGTGGGTCTACCAGGAGCTCGGCAATATGTCGTCCTCACTTAAGGATATAGGCTGATAGATGCTCCAACATCTGCGATATTGATGGTTTCCATGGTAGAGGGAAGGGAATGTGGCAAATTGTACACCAACACTTAGAGGCTTCCACCTAGAAGTGACTCGCTTCTGCCCGCATTGATTGGCCACAGCAAGACACATAGTTTCAAAGGAGTAGGGAAGGACAGTCCTTTCATGGGATAGGAAGGAGGAAAACCAGAAATATCAGCATACAGCTCTTAAGACTACGGTGGGCACTCTGCTGATAGGTGAGCAGGGGCTGAATTCCAGCCTGCATTCCTTCTGAGAAACAATGAGCCCTAGCTCAGGGCTTTATTTGCTGGGCAATAGGAACACCTGTTTCAAATTTACAGGAAGTTATTCAGTGATAGAATTCTCACCTTCCACATGGGAGACCCAGGTTCGATTCCTAGCCAGTGTGTTTTGTGTAGACACAACCCATCTGTCCGTGGAGGCTTGTGTGTCGACATGATGTGAACAGGTTTCAGCAGAGCTTCCAGACTATGACAGGCTAGGAAGAAGGGCCTGGCAATTTTCTTCTGAAAATCAGCCAGTGAAAACTCTATGGATCACAACAGTCTAATCCTCAACCTATCATGGGGCTGGTGTAGGACAGGGCAGCATTTCGTTCCATTGAGCATGGGGTCACCATGAGTCAGGGACTGACTTGATGGCAGCTAACAACAGTGATTTTCTGCGCGGCGACAGTTCTGGCCCTCATCTACGTAGTCCATTCTGCCTGGTGGATGATGGGGATCATCTTCTTTCATTCATTTATTCATGCACTCAAAAATATTGATTGAGTTCCTACTAGATGCTAGGCACAGGGAACAGATATGTGAATGATCAGACATGGTTCCTGGCCTCATTGAGCTTAAGGCCTCTCAGGGAAGACAGAGCCACAACCAAAAAAACCCAACCCACTGCCGTTGAGTCAATTCCAACTCATAGTGACCCTATAGGACAGAGTAGACCTGCCCCATAGTGTTTCTAAGGCTATAAATCTTTACGGAAGCAGACTGCCACATCTTTCTCCCAAGGAGCATCTGGTGGGTTCAAACTGCCAACCTTTCAGTTAGTAGCCAAGCGCTTAACCACTGCACCACCAGGGCTCCTGACCCATAAAACCCAGAATTAGAATCCAAGTTACTCCTTTGAACCTTTCTCCACCTGTTCTTGTACAAATGAGAAGTGCAGAAAAGAAGGTTGACATTTGACAGAGATACTGTAGAGAAATAGCCTGCGAGTTCTGCTGGATGGTCATGGTCCTTAGATGGTTCATTGCTGCTATGATCACACTTCAGAAAACACATGTCTCTGTTAGCTCAGACAGTCATGATATCTTCAGCTGCCAGGGTACTTTGTAGCACCAAATGTACTTTTTTTTCCCCAAAAGTATCTCTTGTGAGAATTCGGCATTTTTGTGTTCATATTCAGCATGACCAGGACGAATTATATCACAGAGTCCTTTGGATAAAAGCCGTTTAAAGCAAGGACAGACACCACTGAAAATATATTTGGCTGTTTGGGTTTTCCTTCTGTTCCACACTCACCCCGTTCAAAATTTCTTCCCTAACTGCACTGTTGACTATTTGACTTTTTGGCATGTAAATATATTGATTAGAGAAAATAAATTAAGGTCGAATTTATGAAAATAGACGTCTCGTACTTCAAAGAAATTCGTGCGGTGTTATTTGGAAGAGGTGATGAATGTAGTTTTCAGTAGACTGTCTGCATAAATTATGACTGATTTGCAATTCATCACCTTCCTTCTCTTGCCCCTCCTCCGCGAACAGTCCTCATTTGTGTATTATCAAAGAGGGGATATTTTTAGGGATGCGATTATTCGGCGGAAGTGCTAATAATGATGGGGGAAAGTTAAAAAAAAAAAAAAAAGTATCCAAACTGTGGACGTTTCTGCAGTTTCAGAAATAGCACCTTGAAAGTTTGCAGCCAGCCCTTCGGTCTTGGAGGCATCACTTTCCTTGAATGACGTCTGAAGAGAAACGTGTCCCTGTGAGGTTGTGCATATGTGGTTTTGGCCTCAAGCTTCATGACATGGCGGTGGGATGCACGAGTGTTTGGCCACGCTGGCTGTTTGCAGCCTCCCATCAGCACCACTCGTGGCTCCGTCTTCCTCACCCTCATCATCTTTGTACGCAGTCTTGGCGTCCATATTTGTCATGGAATGGATCTTCTTGTATTTTATCCATCTTTGGAACAGATGGCGCTGCCCACAAACCACCACCCACGCATCCTCGCCTCCGTGTGTTTGTGCGTGTTTCACCCTTTGCTGTGAGTCCACGGTGTTTGTCTTCCCATGTGTTTAAGCCCTATGTCACCTCTCAGCTCAACGCCACTTCATCCACGAAAGCCTTCTCCATCAGAGTGGCCTCCCTGGACCTCTTTTCTGCCAGCCCTGTGTGAATGCAGCATAAATATGATCTTTGGGGTCCTGTAGACCAGAAGTCAAATCCCCGCTCAGCCATCTACTAGCTGGAGGGCCTGGGCCAGTTATTGAAGCTCTCTGCCTGGCGGTTTCTATATCTAATTCTCATTTCCAGAGGCTGCTGCAAGGAATAAATGTGATAGCAAATATAAAGGGCCTGGTACGGAGAGGGGGCTCGAGAAATGCCAAGTGTTCTCTTTCCTTCCGTCCTCTGAAGTCCTCTTTTATTGTGTCTGCCAGTCTCTTGTGGCTTGCGCTTACTCTTTTCCACCATGTATTCGAGCTATTTAGGTATATGTTTTGTCCCAGTTTTTATATGAAACCCAAACGTACCTATCAACGCCAGGCGGCCCTGTTCTCGCCTGGAACTTGTTCTCCACTCAGTCTCATACTCGTCACTAAATGAAACTAACAAACAAGGTAAACAGATCCCTACCTGTCTTAAAGGCGTCGATGAATAATGTGAATGTTACTGGTGGTTCCTTAGACTAATGGAAGGATTCTGTTACACATAACACTCCAGAATTTACTGAACTCTAACATCGTTCTTTCTTTACAAGCTCCATTCCCTGTGGCAATTGTTTCTTCTCTCCCTTTCCTTCAATATCTAGCAATCTATTTTTTTTTCTTGCTCACACACCCTGTCACCCTTCCCTCACTCTCTTATCCTGAATCTTCCCTTTTCTTAAGTAAACTCATCTGGCTGCCTTGGGCCATTCTCTTGTGCATCTCCACCCATCATTTCTTCCCCCTAAAAGGGGTCTTCTTTAGAATCTATGCTTCTTACAAGGCACAGGCATGATTATAACCATGTATAATGTAGTTTTTCCCCCTGAAACTTATGGTGTCTTCTTCTTTTCAAATCTTAGCACTTTCAGTATTTTTTTTTAATTTTAAAGGTGTTTCAAACTGATAGAAGAGTTGCAAGAACTGTCTTCATTCTTTTCACCAAGATTATCCACCTTTTAACAGGTTACTACATTTGTTCTCTCTCTCTGATAGACAGATACGTAGATATACATGGACAGATAACATTCTTTTTTGACATGTTGCCCCATCACCCCTAAATATTTAGTGTTTACCTCCTCAAAGCAGGGACCCTTTTCTCATTGCACTATAAAAATCCTTCCCATCAGGAAATCAACATTCGTATAGCACTACCATCCAAACCACAGACCCCATTCAAATTTTTCCAACTGACTCAAGAATGTCTCTTTTCCTTTTTGGTCCAGGATCCTGTTCAGGCACATGTGTTGTGTTTAATTGTTGTGTTTTCACCAGCTTCCTTCAGTCTGGAACGGTTTTGCCATCTTTCCTCCTCTCATATTTCCCCGATGGTCTTAAAGAGTACCGGCCTTTTTTCCCCCTGTGACATGACCCTCTATCTAGAGTTCTCCAAATTTTCTTCATTACCAGACTCAAATCATGGATTCTTGCATGCATTCTTGGCAGGAAATCCACAGAAATGGCGCTGTGTTCCTCTTAGTGCATCTTATCAGGAGGCAAGCTAGGTTGACCCACCCCCTTCCACTTGATCAACTGGGCAAGCTGGCGTTTGCCAGGTTTCTCTGTCATTCTTTGATTATTTCCTTGTTTTCTGGTATAAATAAGATATTCCAGAATCATACTTCCTGCCCAACCTTGGAATCAGCCATTTCCTAAGCAGTCCTGGTGTCTTTTAGTGCAGGATGGTTTTAGAAATCAAAATCTGGGTGCTAGGCATGCTCATTGCTGCTGGAACGTCATTGCTTCGAGATCCTTTCAACACACAGATCTAGGAAATAGATGCGTATCAGTCTATACACACTTAATATTTATTACTATTTCTCTCTCTCTGTGTGTGTATACATGAGTTCATACCAATATTCCCAATTTAAGTCCAATTATTTTCCCATTTCCATGTTCATAAATACTTTCTCAGTGAGAAACCTGACTCCTATTATCCTCAATGTATGTACTCATTTGCTCAATGTAAGCAATCTCCTAAATGTTCCAGCAACCTTTTCTGCCCATCACCTCTGCCCCCCTCAGCCTCTCAGCTCTGCTTCCTCTGACACTGGACGTACCACTGTCCCTATCCTTACAAAGCACTCCGTCCCCACATGGCCCTGCTTCTTCAGCTGCTGGGCATGCCACCACAACCACCCACCTCCCTAAGACATCCCCTCCCTCTCATCACCCAGCTTCTTAGATGTCATCATCTCTCTCCAGGAGGGAAAGGAAAGGGCAGATGGGAAGGGAAGGACAGATCACCACTGGTGCCTTTTCACTGATGGATGGATTTTGGGAACTCCTGTATGGCTTTGATAACGCGTTTACCTCTGTGTTGAATGAGCAAATGCTTCTTTGTCATCCACTCCCTTCCCATTACTTTCTGCATTGCCGACCTCTCTCCAAGGCTGTATCTAAGCATTCTTGAAGACAGAAATCATTTAATAAATCAGCTGAGCCAACCGGTCATGAACCTCAGACCCTCAAGAAAACTATGAGAGTTGGATGCTGTAGGCAGCGGTGACAAGAGGTTCAGCTCCAAAGCTTTCACTATCCAAGGTCATTCAATACCTGATTTTGCCATCTGGTTTTTTCTATCAAAGCTTTTTTAAAAATATGTTAACAAAAGTAGTCCTCAGTATTGCTACACACATAAATGGCAAGAAACACATTCTCGTTATTTTCCTTTGCAAGGTACCAGTAGTACAGAGACGAGCATAAAGCCTCTTAGGATACAGCCCAGTAATAAAGTATGTCATCGTGTAATCCTTAACAGGGCTGGTGTTTTCCACATTTGGAGGGCAAATTGGCTCTTGAACCTTTGTCAGTCCTCCATGTCTAATTGATAGCAAGCTTCTCTGGGGAGAGAACAGAGGGAAATAACTATATCTCCCCCACCGATTTTTCAAGCCTACAGAGTCCCCAAGCCTCACAAGTCTCCTGCCACTCACCTCTTCCTCAGATTGAGAAAGCGTATTCCTTTTATTTTTCCCAGATTTCTTGTTTGTGTAAATGATCTTGTCCTAGGAAAACATGAAATGGGTTATTGGCAACATATGTGATAACCTTAATGGAATAAAACCGTAAGTCCTGCCTATGGAAAATTTTCATAAATCTTGTATCTCAAGAACCTGGTAGGAAGTTCCAGGTGGGCGGAGAAGTGGCCATAATAATAATAATCATCAATTCTTCTGACCTGGAGTCTATGGCAGGGTGGAGGGAGCTGCTGTGACATGTCTGATCTCATTAGTGCTCCAGGTTCCCCATGCAGGGATGGAGAAAATGACAGTTGCTCACTCACACCTGCCCTCTGAAGGTTTTCCATTAGGATTGCTGCAATTTAATCTCACATGTCACAAATCAAACCCAAACTTGAAAACTACCTTACGTGAAAAGGTGAGCACATCCCATGCCTTGTGGAAGGAACTACAGTGCCTCTCAGAGGAAGCAGTGTGGCCCCAGTTGTTGTTGGATCCTTTGAGTGGATTCTGACTCAAAACCACCCTATATGACAGAGTAGGACTGCCCTGATACCAAAGAAGAAAAACTAAACCCATTGCCATTGGGTCGATTCTGACTCATAGCGACCTTATAGGACAGAGTAGAACTGCCCCTGAGAGTTTCTAAGGAGCAGCTGGTGGATTCAAACTGCCAACCTTTTGGTTAGCAGCCAAGCTCTTAACCACTACACCACCAGGGCTCCAGGACTGCCCTGATAGCAGCTGTTAAAAATGCCTCCACTTTCGAAGCACCCACCGCCTGCCAGTGTTCAGAGACTGCACGGGATGGTGTAATAGCGTTGCTTTTTGAAAGTTGTGTGACTTTGGGCTAGTTGTTGAAATTCTCCTTGACTCAGTTTCTTCATTCTTTAAGTGGGAATAATCTCCATCTCCCGGGTTGTTGTGAAGATTAAAGGAGAGTTTTTTTTTTTTTTAATTGCTCAGCTAAGTAACTAAGTGCTTGCTAAATAAATAGCAGCTGTAATTCATTATTGCTTATTGTTACTTGTAGGCACTGTGCTGAGGGCTTTATATTAGTTACCTGATAAATTCTCAGAGTTACAGTAACCCTGTTAGGTGGATATTATGAAATGGCATTTTGTAGAGGAGCAGCTAAGTCTTATGGAGTTTAGATAACATTACTACATCATGCAGCTAGAAAAATGGTAGATTCCAAAGCTAATATGATCTTTCTATACTGTTAGCCTACTTCTTGTGCATAGCAAATAAAGTTTCCTGTGGATTACAGCTGGAGCCCTGGTGACCCAAGGGTTAAGAGCTTGGCTGCTAACCAAGAGACTGGCATTCTGAATCCACCGAGTGCTCCTTAGAAACCCTGTGTAGCAGTTCTATTGCATCCTATAGGGTCACTATGAGTTGGAATCAACTCGATGGCAATGTTTTTTTTCTTTTTTTGGTTTTATGGGTTACAATTGAGTGTACGATTTAGAAGAATGATATGCATCTGCATTCATGAGCAAAATGGGAATGTAATTTTTCTCTCTTGTAATGTTTTTGTCTGCTCTTGGTAATAAGGTTATACTGACCTTATAGACTGAGTAGGGGAATAATTTTATATTGTCTGAAAAAAATTGCATAAAATTGAACTGGTCTCTTTCTTGAAAGTTTGGAACAACTTGCCTGTAAAATCATCTGGGCATGGTATTTTTATTTGCAAAAATATTTTTAACCTCTGCCCCCATTTTTTAATAGTCATGGGACTGGATAAGCGTTTTCTTGTTTCTTATGACCATTCAGGTAAGTTATAAATTTGTGGGCATTTGTCCGTTTCGTCTAAATTTAAACAATTTTGGCATACAGTCATTGATAGTAGTCATTTATTATCCTATTTAGGTACATCTCTGTCCACCTTTTTATTCAAAACATTGTGTTTTTTCTCATCTTTTAATCAGTATTGCCAAATGTGTATCTGTCTTGTAAGTCTTCTCAAAGAACCGACTTTTGATTTTTTGATCTTCTCTAGCAAATATTTGCTTTCAGTTTCATTCATTTCTGCTCTTGTATTTATTATGACTTCCCTTTTGCTAAATATGGGCTTGTTTTGTTCAGTTTTTAACTTCTCAAGACCGACACCTGGTTTGATAATTTTGAGGCTCTCTTCTAATATAAATTCAGATTTTAATATGTAGTGTTTTCATTATCATTTAGTTCTAGGTACCTTTTAATTTCTCAGTAATAAAATATTAAGTGAGAAGAATTAAGCCCATAAAGATCACGTACGATGCTATCCTTTTTTAGCTTAGAAACAGCTTAGATCATAAAATACTTTAGGGACAATTACAGATGCAATGAAATTATATAACAAGAAGGCAAAGGACAGATGAAACTGGACTCAGGCTGATGGTTACCTTGGACGGGGGAGGCAAGTAGATAAAATGGGGGAGGCCAGATGGATAGATGGAGGTCCTTGTCAGGGTCACAGCTTCTGTTCTGCCTGTGGTATTCATGGGTGCTTATTGCATTCTTAAAAATAACAAAATCAGGGAAGTGTTAATGCCTAACATTTGGTAAATGCTTACTGCATACATGCCAGGCCCCATTCTTAACAGTTGTTGAGTCCTCACAAAGGCCCTGACACATGAAGATGTTATTTATTGTTATAATTGTTATTATAGATCCAAGCACTGCGCTCAGTCAGGATTGAGTCAGGCTGCTTAGTCAGACTGCTTTAGAGGCCACGACTGGGGCCACTGGTTGTGAGTTACGGAAAGGCAAAGAAAGTCTTTCTACTAGCCGGGTCTGCAGTTAGGTGAGGTAGACAGTACCCTGTCAGTGGAAGAATTCCAAAAGAGACCATTTGTCCCTGCCAGGGACAAATAAAACATCTAACTACATAAGCTTCTTAGCCTCCTCTGTATTGATACCAAAGATGTCAGAGACGTACCCCCCCCCCCAATTTAACGTGTATGTTATTTAGGGAAAGACCTGTACGGCAATAATATGGGCCGTGGCGTTCCTGGACCTGTGTTCAAATCCCAACTCTACCACATACTAGCCTTGTGACCTGTGATAAATGATCACCCATCTTCAGGCCTCAGTGTCCTCATCTGTCAAAATCACAGGATAGTTCTGAGGATAAATAAAATAACACGTAGATTATGCCTCGCACTCTACTTGGATTCATGGAAAGTGCTCTGTGGTGTGGGGAGAGGGAAACCAGCTTTGCTGAATCTGTGATGCCAGCCCCTGAGTTCCCTAAGACAGTAGGAGCACCCATCCTTCCATGAGGCAGTCATGAGCCAGTTGACAGAGTGGGCTGCTGAGCTGAAATTCAGATGGGAAACTCGACCTGTTTGCATTCTCCTCCGTGTTCTTTGGCACATGGGATGGCAGCACGATGGAGGGGTTTCCTCCGCTGAGCTTCAATTATTTATCAGACGTGTTTGTGCTCAGTGACACGTGTGGCAGATATAATCCATGGCTCTTCCCCCGGCATGCTTCTAGGCGCGTTATACAGTGGGGACCCTTTAAAGCATCAGTGTTGAAGAGCAGAGATTGATTTCCTTAGCAGCCTTTTCCTTTCGAGCATTGTAGGCTTCTTGGGATTTCCTTGCAATGCAGGGTTAATGACTTTTGATACTGATCAATGCAAAGCTAATTAATTTACTTCACAATTTTCATGTACTCCAGCTACCCAGTGGTTCAAATGATTTGTTGTGTGTGTTTCTTTTCTTCTCTCTTTTTTGTTTTTTAAGAGTCTGTTCTTTGTCTTTCCTTTACACATGGACTATTAGCTCCTGATGACTTTATCTATTGATGGGATTTGAAATGTGGCTGGAGTGTGGATTTGTGGAAAGTGCAGGGAGGGAACGCTGGGATTCCATGACTTGCTTGCTTTTCAACTACTGAGTCTTAACAATTAGGGACTCTATAGTCTCAATAAAGGTGGCCTGGTGGTGCAGTGATTAAAGCACTCAGCGGCTAACTGAAAGGTCAGCAGTTTGAACACACCAGCCGTTTCACAGGAGAAAGATGTGGCAGTCTGCTCCCGTAAAGATTACAGCCTTGGAAACCCTGTGGGGCAGGTCTACTCTGTCCTATAGGGTCTCTAGGAGTTGCAATCGACTCAGTGGCAGTGGGTTTGGTCTGGTTGGTTTATAGTCTCAGTGAGTTTCTTTTTAATACTTTAAGGAAATGAGTAGCTGTATTTAACTGTCTCTGGAAAGTTCCAATATAGCATAAGAGGAAAAGGGTCTTCTCTACCTCTTCCTCCTCCTCCTCCTCTCTCTGTCTCTCTCTCACACACGTGATAGAACATGATGAAAGTCAACGTGTGTTCATGGAAATTTTTCTTAGTCTGGAAACCATACATTTTTTGCTCCCCAACTGAAAACAATACTCCTTCATTATGGTATTAAAGGTTTTATCAATTAGATTAAGATTTGATGTTGGTATTTGGGAGTATTTGGAGGATAATTGATAGACTAAAGATTACGTTTCAGTTTTGTGATGGCATAATTTAAGTATATAATTCATAGGATTTGCAAATCACATAATGCAGTTGAGAAAAACACGAGATAGTGCAATGGTAAAAAAACATCAGCTGTGGAATTAGCCAAACTTGGTTTTGAATCTTCACTGTGAAGCTTATAGTAACTTGTTTGAGTCACGTACATTCTCTGAATCTCAAGTTCCTCAACTATAAAATGAGGATTATAATATCCTATGAGGCTCCTTAAAAAATTAAACAAGAGTATTCATGCAAAGGGTGTAGCATATTGCTTATATTAAGAGCTCAATAAATACTGGTCATTATCGTTGTTAGCATTGTTACTATTTGGTGGCTCATTCGTTTGCGATCTCTCTACCCCAAGAACAAAGTACCATTCAGGGGGTTTAAAAAAAAAAAAAAATTTACATGTGAGGCTTCCCCCTAGTTTACTTTAGAAAATGGAAAGTGACTGGTTGGAGGGCCATATGCAAGAGACCAGGACTCTACTCCGTATCAAGTCATTCATACGTGATTTGCAGAAGCTACTCCATGTAACAGTTTTTTAATTAAAATACTTAGAAAGAACTAATATACCCCTACTGGGTAGATCTTATCTCTATCTAAGCTGCGCCTCATACAGTGTGTATTAAAACACGATTGAGGTGTAAATTAGAATCGGTTCTACAGGCATGTGTGACTATTCTGTGTCTCTTAATTGGAGTATTCCTACTGGTTTGTTTAAAAGAGAGCTCTCAAGTAACGTCTAGTTTTCATGCTGTCAGAAGCTTATAGGGGCTTTAATATTGCAGTTTAGAAATAACACCTCCATGAAGAAACCAACGTGGCAATGAAAGCAGCGTCATTAGCAGTCAAGATGAGTTCCAGTGGGAATGGCAACTTTTGATGGTGACACTTTGTGCTGTTTAGGGCAAGATACTATTATGTATTGGGAGCCCAAATGCATTAATAGTCCTGTTTTGGAGATGGACGGAGCTTTTGTGTCGTGTTGAGATGACTGAGAATAAAGCTAAGCATTTCCTAGGGTGGTTGTACGGCTAGTGAAAATTGAAGGGCTTGCAGTTGGCCGGACCTGGGTTCGAATCCCTGGTCTACCACTCATTAGCTGTTTAACTTCAGACAAGTTACTTAGCCTCTCATACTTGGTTTTCTTATCTGTAAAACGGGGTTAAAATAATAAGTCCCTTGCACATAGGTTGTCAGGATTGATTAAGGTAACGTATATAACACTTAGTGTAGGAACTGACACAGAAAATGCTCTTTCGATTGCTACTTTTAATCCTAATGTTTCATATTAAATAACCTGACATTTAGCTAGCAGTTAATGAGCGATGAAAGTTTCAGTTAACTAGTAGTTAATGAACTGTAATAGTTTCTGAGAATTACCAGCATATCCACCACGGCCATCATCATCAACTTGGGAGCGTGTGAGAACACACATCAGCTGGTTGCCTGGACTCGGTCAGGCTGACCTGGTCACAGGGTCCAGGAAAATTCATCTGGTCCCAGGTCAGAATATCATACTCCGTCATCAATGCACAAACCTATGATGGAGAACGCCCTTGTCTTAGTTACCTAGCGCTGCCGTAATAGAAATACCACAAGTGAGTGGCTTTAAATAACAGCAATTGATTTTCTCGCATTTTAGGAGCCTAGAAGTTTGAATTCAGGACATGGATTTAGGCAGAGATCTTACCTTGACTATTTCAGCGTCATGGCGTTCTTGGGCTTGTAGATGCTTCTGTGTCTGTAGTGTCCCCCCCCACCCCCCGTATCTATTCTACTCTTCTAACAAGTCAGAAATGATTAAGTATAAGACCCACCCTACTCTGGTACAACCTCATTAACGTAACAAAAGAAAACCTCTTTTTCCAAACAGGGTCATGTTTACAGGTACCCGTAAAACCCGCTGCTGTTGAGTAGATTCTGACTCATAGCAACAGGGGTGGGGATTTCAGTCTTTATTTTGCTGGGATGGGGGAGGGCACAATTCAATGCATAACAAGCCTCTTCCCTTGACTGATTTTTAGTGTATCATCCCCTCATGAACTGATACACTTGGAAGACTTTTAGCAGTAGAAAACACCTTTGTGCATAATACAGGTCATTTCTGCTGAAGAGCTTTGGTGGGGTCAAAAAGGATTCGAACATCAGATCAGGCCCTTAGGATGCTGGGAACACGGCCCCACCTTCCCTAGCACCCCGTCCTTCTTGTGGGCTCACGACTGCATTTACAGATGCAGAAGAGTGCTTGCTTGTGGCAAGTCACAACTGCAAGGTGCCTTTTCTCAGGCACACATGACTCCTTCAGTCATTGCCCTGAGTGTCTCAGTGTGAGTGATGGTGCCAGAGCTGAGCAGAGAGGTGACCCATTTTTAATTGATATTTTAAATAAAGTTCATTGGTGGTGGCCATGTTTTCTGTCCCTAACCTCTCTGGTTACAGAGCCTGAGCTTGAATCAGCTCATTAACTCTAATAGGTTGGCCTTGAGCTTCACCCCTGTGTATGAGGCACCAGGCTTCACTTCTGCTGTATAATTTAAGAGGAAAGATATACCACTTTTTTTTTGTTGTTGTTAAATTGGAGGGCTTAGGTCTTTCGGGGTTACTCTGAGCCTAGTTTTATTTTAATGAGACAATGCCAGGAAAAAACATAGGTTGCCATTGCCTCAAAGAGAGGCTCCCAAACCCATTGCCTCAACGTAGTACTTACGAAGTTACAAGTTATGAAATCAAGGTAGACCCTGATAAAGGGGTAGAATTGCCAATTCAAATTTTGTAGGGAATTTTGCAAATGAAAACATTTATCTACCGATAATGGAGGTTTACGGTTTCCTCCTGCTTAGATGCTAGATCCAGCGTCTTTCCTTTTGCAATTGTACATGGAAATAATGAATGTTCTGTGTTAAGACCGTCTCCTTTCAGGAAACAGGGCCTCACCTTTCTAATTCTTATTGCATTAGCTGCCAGCATGTGGGGAATTGCATGTTAGCATTTGGCCCTAGCAGATCATTTCAAAAACCATTGAAAAAACATACATCTCATGAAAATTGCATGAAAAAAAAAAAAAAACCAGCATGGCTTATGTTTAAGGTTGTGTGTACACGTAGTTGTGTGTGTCTGATTTGTTTTAATGAACTAAAGTCAAATGTGGCTTAGGCCTGCTTAATAGATGTCCTTCCGATATTGCGGAGCTTCGTCCAAACTTGAATTAGACTTTTTCCATCACTGCAGAAATAATACATATCTCATTCTTTGAGTTTCTCATCGTATGTGATCATTTCAGAATAATCCATTTTTATGTCTGAAAACAATGCTAATCTTTCTTCTAGAGAACCAAGAAGATTCAGATGTTTTGCTCTGAGTCTGAAAACAACTAGCTGTTTCCTAGTCAACTTGCACCTCTTCTTCCATCCCCTCTATGTAGTCCCTCAGGTTTGTGCTAATTGGAAAGCCTGAGGCGCAAATTGCTGGCAGCCAGCTTCCTCGTCTGCCCACATATGTTAGTGAGCTGGAGGTTTCAGGTAGTCCGCAGGCCACCACTCAGATTGGAGTCTTGACAATTTTGTCTCAATTAGATTGGAACTTGGACACACAGCTCATGTTGCGTTCACGATTGGTTTTCCTTTCTCATATACATTTTATAATGGGAGAATCTTATTTTGTAACAAACAACTACGCATGTTAGCTTGAATGAAATTTGCCCAGGAAGAGGTATGAATCTGACCTTCCTCTATGAGAGCACTTTTCTAGGTAGAATATGTGTGATAACAGAATTTATTCCATTTAAGGTCAGGTGATATCTGAAAGAAGAAGAACATAAAGGCAGTGTAGAATGACAGATGCAGCTAAAAACCCAGCGTGAAGGATGAGAGACAGCAACTCTGAAATGGTGTCTTTGTTCCCCAGTGTTTTATTGCGACTGAGCATGTAAGGAACTGTCCTGGGAATATTGCTTTTCTGGTGGAGCGCCATATTTGGTGGGGCCCCGTAGACAATCTGAATGCCATTGCGTTGTGGGGCATCATCACTGGATAATAGCAAGGCTGGGAATAAGTTCACTTCCCATGTCATTACCCAATTTCCCTAATATGTCCTTGAGCATGAGTACTGAAGGGATTTTAGAAGGAAAATTATAGAGCATTAAGACAAGGGAGTCTTTTATTATGTTTGTACCTTTTGTATTGTTTCCCAGAGCGCCAACATTATTTCAGAAGACACAAATATCAGTGAAATTGCGCATAAACCTGTGGGCTGTTCTCTCTTTTTATCTCTCTCTAAATAAAGATGTATTAAAATATAATTGATAGTCCTTCCTAATTCTAGAAATGCCCCTAACTCCACAAATCTCGTAGATCTTAATGCAAAACTGATCTGTCTTATAAGCAAATTGACTGCTTCCTATTTATTAAGAACGATAAGTTTAAGTCTTGTTGGGGTTTTAGGAGTGTGTTTGCATGGGCGCACATGTGTCACAGGTCGGGTTCTCTGGAAGCCTTGCTGAGATGGAGTCTGGTGCAGGATGTTTATTAGGCATCAACGCCTATAAAAGGATGAGGGCAGAACATGATTGGGCGGACAGAAGTAGGACTGTGAGGCAGGTCTTATGAAGTCTCACCCAACCCAGTAAGGAGCTCTGGAGCAAATATTGTCCATCAGGGTTCTCCTGTGATAAGCCAAAATGGCGGCACCTTTATATACCTGCCCCATCAGTTACCAGACACAGGCTGCCCAGGAAATGATGTGACCTCTAGCAAAGCAACGCCTTGGAGCTGAGGCCCATTCTGAAGTCGCTGATAGTTGGACTTTCTCTGTTGACTGCCTGCCTCACAGCTGGGCAGCAAGTCCTTTCCTGAAGGGGTGTCTGGGGATATCTATCTATGTTTACTACAATATGTGTGGAACGCAGAGACACACACAGACCTAGTTTAATATGCAATGGTTATCTTCCTGAATGACAAGTAACCCAGATCAGATCATCTGATCTTTGTATCTGTGCCATTATCAACCATTAAGAGGGTGATAGACTCTCTCGAGAATCCAGCAAGCCAACTTGGCCTTCAGAAATGAAAATAAGACCCAAAAAGGTGAATACAATGAGCCAATGAGCCTCTTTGGCAAAATGTAGAGACAACGTGAGAGCACCACGGTTTCTTGGGTGTTTTGATGTAACGGAAGTGCAACAGCAGCTTCCAGAGGACATTTACTGAGTTCCTAACCATATGTACTACGTGATTGATATCCTGTTATCTCGTTTAAACCTCACAACAACGCTACGAAGTCAGGGTTGTTATTATCATCCCCAGTTTACAGATTAGAAAACAGAGCCACTCTGAAATTCCTCCAGGTCCCAGAGCTATTAAGTAGTGAAACAGGGATATAAACCTAAGTAATCTAACCCTACAACAGTCTCGACCATTCCCTAAGGACCTGGCCATTTTCCTAGGGACAGTCCCTTCAAGTGGTATCGCTGTGCAGAAGACAACAGAATACATATCTGTGCATCTTAGGGATTTAGGGTCATGCAGTGTCAGGCATGATCCCTGCCCCCAGTGAGCCCATGAGGCAAGAGTTCTATACACACAGTAAAAATCCACAGCACCTTAGTTCCCACATACGTGCTTAAAATGTATTGATGGATTTCAGAGGAAGAAGAAATTTCATCCAGCTGAGGGGATTCGTGTCAGCCAGGCCTCTATAATAGGTTAAAAATAATTTGAATTAGTTGCCTACATTTAAAAATTAGGTTTCACATTGGATCTTGATATGGGCATCTCTTTGTCAAAAATGGGAGATGGGGCAACCCAGGGTGCCCATACCTGTGATCACATCTGCTGGAAGGAGGGAGCCTTTGCCACACTTAACAGGCCCCTGTAGGCATGTAAGTTGATAAAATTCAGTAGGGACACAAGTGTAAGACATTATCATTATTTTATCATTACAGGGTTGCATGTTGTCTCCTGGAATGGGAAAGGAGAGATTTGCAAGACTGGGCCTTCCCTTTGGGATTATAGAAGTTGAAATGGGAGGTCAAGATTTCTTCTTGCCCATCCTTTACGATTACCATTGACCGACCAGTTGCCATCGAGTCATCTCTGACCCATGGCGACCCCACATGTCTCAGACTCCATGTGTGTCAGGGTTTTCAATGGCTGATGCTTTGGAAGTAGATCACCAGACCTTTCTTCTGAGGTGCTTCAGTGGATTCAAAGCTTCACCCTTTCTGTTAGCAGCCGAGCATGGGACTCCATCCTCTGTAACTACCAGCTGCCAGAGGGGAACATCTCTGTCACATCTCTGCTCTCTTCTCACCCTTCTCCCGGCTCTTCTGTAGCCACCACTCACGGCAGCCTGGGTACTGAGAAGGGCTTTAACTAAAATGTAAGAGGTGAGATTCAGTGGTGAAACATGAGTCTGAAAAGTCAGTGAAAGAAATCTTGAAGAGTGAGGTTTAATGCAGCCTTCTCGCCTGAGGGGCCGTGTCCCTTCAAGCCTTTAATACCAAGCCTGACAAATATTTAGAAAATGTTCTGGCTGGAGCCGTCTTGCACAAGAAGCCGACAAGATGTCCTGGTAGATTTATTTTCTTCTTCGTCTCTAGTACCTATGATCCTCTGAATCCTGCTAAGAAAACATAGATCTCAGAGGCTATTCTCTGGCTGGTGTTTGGTGCTGGAAGAGAGTGATAATGTAGCTGGCACTGAAGAAGATCTTCACAGAACGTGATGAGGGGAGATAAGTAAGCAGCGGCCGCTTGCTCACGGAAGTGGAAAAGGAGCCTCCTGATGGACTTGACCTTATAAAAGAGCAATTTCTGGAGGAGCCGGCGGAGAGCAAGGCAGCGTTTCTTCGTTGACAAGTGTTCAAGGTGTTACAGGGTGTGCATTTATACCATTTAACTGGAAGGAGCGTTTAACTGGGAGAGGCAGGTATTTAGGGATGACCCGGGCCCTCCTCCTAAAGAAGTTACAAAACATTTGGGGCGGCGGGCGTGGCGGTGTTCGCATGAAATAGTAAAAGGACCGTGTAAGACAGTGTGAGGGAGCGCTTGCTACGGCTAATGTTGAGACACCATGTAGGGCAGTGGATTTTTTTTTTTTTCTTTGTGGGCACGGGGAGGAGAATGGACCTCTATTCTTCCCATTCTAATTGAAGGTTACTCAGATCCCAAATATATAAGGAAAATCAATCAAGGTAGTGCCACCTCTGGTTGAAGTGTGGAGGTAAGGTTGGAGGGCCTGACCCCAGGCTTCCCTTTTTTTTCGCTTTAAAGAACAGAAATTTATTTTCTCACAGTTCTAGAGGCTGAAAGTGCAAATCAGGGTCCCGGCTGTGTGATTCCTTCTGTGAGCTTCTCTCCTAGTTTCTGGAATCTGCCGGAGATCCTTGGCGTTCCTTTGCTTGTAGGCAGGCCCTCCCGTGACGTCTGCCTGCCCCTGTGTGTGTGTGTGTTTATGTGTTTCCGTGGCTACTCTGGTGTTTTTATAACTCTTGGCAACCCTTCTATTCCCCTCTCCTGCCTTCTAAGGCAACTTCAGCAAACCTAGGGCTCCTCAGAAGACATACCAGAATTCTCTAGGCAAGATGCAAGTGTGGCCCAGAGTGTTTTAATTTACATATCATAATAATCCTGTGGCAAAAGCATTCTTAATCTCCATTTTGCACAGTTGAACCTGAGACCTCACTGTTTGCACATACTGGAGTGGATTGTGAACTCAGGTCTTCTAAATCTAAACCCCTGTTTCCTCTGCTGCTCAGCACTAGAGCAGAGTTGAGTGTCAGACACCAGAGAAGGAGATCGGGGTGACCATCGAAGGCCTTGGGGAGAGGGTAGGGGATGAGCTGGGTTTTGGGATCTGCTTGGAATCTGAGTCCATGCTGGGACTAGTGAGGACCTTTCAAGTGGAAAGTGCAGCAAAGCAAAGGCTGGGGGTCAGGGTATGGAGGAGGTTTGAAAAGTAAATTGGGGTCAGTTTGTGAGGGCTTTGGGTGCCAAAGCCACCCTAAGCTCTGCCATCGAGGCAGTGCAGAGGGAACCATGGTGGATGCTTGAGCAAGGTGGGCCCAAGAAGAAAGCAGGCTTTTAGGAAACTGTCTGGCCATGGAGGGCAGGATGTGCAGGCAGAGGGTGAGACTATACAGTGCTGGCATTGGCGGGGGGACCTGCGCTGGTGAGGAAGGCAGCAGCAGGATGGGGACATGGTCTGGCTGTGGAGGTGGGTGAAGAAGACGGAGACTGAACGGTGTCTGGACTCTGTGCGAGAATGGGTGGACCATGGTGATGAGTGATGTTGGCGATGGTTGTAATGGTGATAGTTAGCATCTGCCTAGTGCTTACTAGTGCCGGGCACTGTTCCAGGCTCTTTACACACAATATCTGTATTAGTTTCCTGGGGCGGCCATAACAGAGCACCGCAGTGGTGGCTTCAAACAATGCAAATGTATCGTCTTACAGTTCTGGAGGCTACAAGTCTGAATTGAGGGTGTTGGAAGGGCCCTGCTCTCTCTGAAGGCTCCAGGGGAAGATGCTTCTTTGTTTCGTCCAGCCCCATATGTTCCTTAGCCTGTGGCTGTATCACTCCAATTTCTGCCTGTGTCTTCACCTGGCCGTCTTCCCTCTGGGTGTGTCTTCATGTGGCGTTCTCCTCCCTGTGTCTCTTCTCTTCTTATGAGGACACCAAACCCATTGAAACCAAAATCCATTGCTGTTGAGTCAATTCCGACTCGTAGTGATCCTATAGGACGCCCATAGGGTTTCCAAGGAGCAGTTGGTGGATTTGAACTTCCGATCTTTTGGTTGGCACCGGCCTCTATAAGGACACCAGTCATATTAAATTAGGGCCACCCTACTCCAGTATGACCTCATGGGAACTTAACTGAATACATATACAAAGACGCTCTTTCCAAACAAGGTCACGTTCACAGGTACCAGAGTTTAGTACTTAAGCTTATCTTTTTTGGATGACACAGATAAAACCATGGCAGTATCTGACTTCATCATCCCAACAACCCCCTGGAGCAGAAACTGCAATTCTCCTTTTTTCACATTGGAGAAAACCGAGCAAAGAGATGTTTAGGGACTTGCCCGGGGTCCCAGAGCTAGTGAACGTCAGGGGCAGTGTTCAGACCCGGGCAGCCTGGCTCCGAATCCATTCTCTCGACCACTGTGTCATGCTGACTGCCTCTCAAAGAAAGTGAACTAGTGCTGTGACAGGACCAGAGAAGACCTTTGCCAGAGTTTGAAATGGAAAACCAATTTTCTAGACTCTTGTATGTTTACCTAGCTAAGCTAGAATTTCTCAAATAATATTCCATAAGACATTTATGAACAATATTATGAAAATATATATGGATTTGAGAAATGGTGTTGTTGTCGTTGTGTGCTGTCGAGTTAATTCCAACTCATAGTGACCTTACAGGGCAGAGTAGAACCGCCCCATTGGGTTTCCCAGACTGTAATCTTTACGGGAGCAGATTGCCAGGTCTTCTCTCCTGTGAAGCAGCCGGTGGGTTTGAACAGCTGACCTTTCAGTTAGCAGCTGAGTGTTTGACCGTTGTGCCACCAGCAATGGTAGTTTAAATGAAATTAATCAGGCTTCTATTCTCCAGGACTTCTCAGGGGCTTTAAGGGGTAATGTGTACTGGGAATTGACAGAAGGAACATGTGCAAAGCAATGTTTCCTAATTTGGGAAACATAACTCTTTTCTTTTCCCACAGAAAATTCACTTGTGTTTCTCCAAACACTAGCATTCTTTGGAACATCATCTGGGAAATGATAGCATAGATGTATTGTAAGTTTTGGACCAGAAATGGCACTATAACCACTTTAGCCATAGCATAAGGAAGTGAGAGAGTGTCTTCATTCCAAGCCTTCCAGCCTTCGCAAGGGCCTCGTTTAGTCATCGATCAGTCTTGGCATCGCTGCTCAGGCCCCTTCAGCCCAGTCTCTGCGTTTCTCTCGATGGGCAGCTTCCTGCTGAGTCCACGTGCAACACACATGGCAGGCGTTCTCGCTCCTCGTAGGAAGCAGCTGTACCTTTTAACAGCTTGGGCCCAATTACGCTCAGAAATTTGGACTTCAGCTGCCACATTGAAGCAGCAGTCCTGGAGCCTGTTGAGCCTGTAAAAATTTGATTTCTAATGACACTCCTAAAGAGGACATGCTCCACGTTTGCATATGGAAGGAAAACCCTGCAGCCAAGCTCACCTAGAGCGTGCAGAGGTCAGCTGCCCTGTAGCAGGGCCAACCAGGGAAAGAAGAAAGAACTCAGAGTGGGTTTCCTGGGTTACTATTGCATCTGACACCCTTGCCAGCCACCCACCTACTGGGTTTCCTACTACGGTAGCCAAGCCTGTCACAAAGGCATCAACCAGCACTAAGTGCTTTGCAGGGACATAGAATGGCTACGCTTTCTGCCTTGGGCTGCAGACACAGAGGATGAAAAGGCCCAGCCTAACAGTAGGGGGCAGTGCAGAGATGCCCAGCCTATGAAAATTTGAAGCAATTGCAGAAAATCTGCTCATCTTCTAGTCTCTTGTAGAATCTAGCAAGAAACCTTCCCCTCTCCGTATTCAAGATTGAGTAGCACCTCCTAGTCTTTCAAGTTTTTTTGACCTGTGAACTATTTTTTCCTTTTTTTAGTGTACTTTAAGTGAAAGGTTACAATTCAAGTTAGTCTCTCATATAAAAATTTATACATACATTGTTATGTGACTCTAGTTGCTCTCCCTATACTGTGACAGCACATTCCTCCTTTCCACCCCTGATTTCCTGTGTCATTCAACCAGCTCCTGACCCTCTCTGCCTTCTCATCTTACCTCCAGACAGAAGTTACCCATTTAGTCTCGTGTATCTACTTGAGCTAAGAAGCACACTCTTCACGAGTATCATGTTATGACCCATAGTCCAGTCTAATCTTTGTCTGAAGAGTTGGCCTCGGGAATGGTTTTAATTCTTGGCTGACAGAGTCTGGGGGCCATGCTTTCTGGGGTTCCTCCAGTCTCAGTCAGACCATTAAGTCTGGTCTTTTTACTTGAATTTGAGTTCTGCAACTCACTTTTCTCCTGTTCCATCAGGGACTCCCTGCTGTGTTCCCTGACAGGGTGGTCATTGGTGGTAGCCAGGCACCATCTAGTTCTTCTGGTCTCAGGCTGATGCAGTCTCTGGTTTATGTGGCCCTTGACCTGTGAATTTTATCCACTTTTATAAACTCAGAGTGAAGACTCTGTCCAGGGTCTCGTGCTTCTGATGACATCCACAGATAATCTTGTTGTTGATTTTGTTTTTGTTGTTGATTTGTGACTTAGGAGAGCCCATGTGTTACAGAGTAGAACGGCTCCATAGAGTTTTCTTGGCTGTAATCTTTATGGAAGCAGATCGCCAGGCCTGTTTCTTCCGCAGTGCCACTGGATGAGTTTGAATCTCCAACCTTTTAGTTACCGGTTGAATGCAAACCATCTCTGCTGCCCAGGGACTTTCCATGGATGTTCTTGACTTAAGGCACACTAGGGAGTGAGGGAGAATGGGAGGAATTGGGGTGCATGTCCAGACAGAATTTCCCGGGGTCATTTGGTGGCTGTTTTCTCCTAGATAATGTGTGCCCCCTTGCCTTACTCACTTTCAGACTAACAAGGGTACCAAGTTCCCCCTTCCTATTTCTTTAGAAATATGTATACCACCTGGTCAAAATTTAATTGTCTAGTATCCCATCCCCTCAAGGCTCTAAGACTTCTTTGTAAGATGGCAAGGAACTAATCAGCTTAATGAACTAATGCTCTTCAAGTATGTGGACACTTCTTTCTAATACATGGTAAAGGGAATCTTCTTAATAAATTACTCTAATACAGAGAGGAAATTATTAGGCAGGAATTTGGAGCCATGAGCTAGACCTGTAGGGAAGCCATATTGATGATAATGTCTTGTAGATCCTCAGCCTGTTCCAGATGTTGCTTCTCGGTAGGTCAGGACCTAATTCTTTCATATATGGAAACTTAGACAGACCTACCCATGGAACTAGGCTTGTTCTTGACAGCTCTGGTTAGTATTTCTAAAAACTGTCAACAGTTCTAGCTTCAGCATGAAGCTCCTTCCTCTTTTTGTCTTTTCAAGCATAGAAGAAATGATCCACACAAGGACTTGATTATGACGGTGAGTGGGAATTAGGACAGATTCATGCTGGGTCCAAAACAGCACCCGGCAGAAGAGGGAAAAGGGAAAAATGACCATTGATTTTTTAAAAAAGGAATATTATCATTCTCACTTTCTTCTGCACCTAAAGAAGTTTTCAGATCTTGTTCTGACTTCCAGACCATTCCCTAGGTCCTAAAAGCTTAGTCCATTAAAGAGGCAAGTGCAAAATCTATGGTAATGATTGTTTTGGCCCAGGCTGATGTAAGTCAAAGGGCCTTTGATCCATACAATCAATGTGTTGAGAGCATATTGTAACTCTTAAGAAAAGGTTGTCTTTGCAAAGACAGTATATTGGGTTGTTTATAGAACAAGGTCTGCGTGAATAGACAGTATCTCTACATATCAATAGAGGAGCCCTGGCAGTGCAGTGGTTAAGAGCTATGGCTGCTAACCAAAACATCGGCAGATTGAATCCACCAGCCATTCTGACTCTGTCCTATAGGGTCACTATGAGTCGAAATCAACTCGACAGCAATGGGTTTTTTGGTATACATATCTGTAATGTGCCCTGGTGGCACAGTGGTTAAATACTTGGCTGCTAACAGAAAGGTTGGGGGTTCGAGCTGACCAGCCGTTCCACAGGACAAAGATGTGGCAATCTGCTTCCGGAAAGATTTACAGCCTTGGAAACCCTATAGGGAGGTTTTACTCCGTCCTATAGGGTTGCCGTGAGTCAGAATCAACTCAACGGCAGTGGATTTGGTTTGGTTTGGAATACATATCTGTATAAAATTAAGTTGATGAAATTCAGTTTAAGAAGATACAAGAGCAAAACTGCAAATAACACAATGTATTTAAAATTATTTGGGAATTTGTTGGGAGAAATGACTGATTATTTGATTTTCAATACTTTATTTAATTAAGTTTTATATAGTAGGTAGAGATACAGATCTCTATATCTACAGATTTATGCCTTGATATATCTCTGTGTATATAAATGTATATATATATGTGTGTATACATATGCATGTGTGTGTGTATATGCGTGTGTGTGTGTATGTGTGTACGTGTATCTCCATTGTGTAACACATATACTCTTCTAGGTACAGTGAAAAGTGTCTCCTATGCAATATCTCATTTAATCCTCATTGTCTTAGTCTTCTAGTGCTGCTATAACAGAAATATCACAAGTGGATGGCTTTAACAAATAGAAGTTTATTCTCCCACAGTCTAGTAGGCTAGAAGTCTGAATTCAAGGTGCCAGCTCCAGGGGAAGGCTTTCTCTCTGTTTTGGCTCTGGAAGAAGGTCCTTGTCATCACTCTTTCCCCGATCTAGAAACTTCTCAGCACAGGGAGCCCAGGTCCAAAGGACATGCTCGGCTCCTGGCTCTTCTTGCTTAGTGGTATAATGAAGTCCCTCTCTTCTCTACTCATTTCTCTCTTTTATATCTCAAAAGATATTGACTCAAGATAAACCTAATCCTATAGATTGTATCCTGCTTCATTAACAGAAATGCCTCTAATTCTGCCTTACTAACATCATACAGGTTAGGATCTACAACACATAGGGTAATTATATCAGATTACAAAATGGAGGACAACCACGCAATACTGGGAATCATGGCCTAGCCAAGTTGACACACATTTCTGGGGGACACGATTCAATCTGTAACACTCGTAAAACATCATGAATGGAATAACGAATATTCCAATAGAATAAATGAGGATATTGGCGTCAGAAATCACCTAAAGTAAATGGATGAACTAGGACTTGAAATGCGGTTTCCCTAAGCTGTCAGGCGGTATGCATGACCACTCCATTGAGCTGCCTCCTTTTCTCCACTTGTCTCTTTGTATATTGTGGACAGATGTGACAAGATGGCACATATGGGTACTATAGTGATGGCCGTCAGAAGCTTACCATGGGAGCTGATGGTTAAAAATCATCTGATGGACTTACTCTATTATATTGGTTCATATCCCAAAGTAGCTTATAACTTATAACAGTGATTGCTGTTACTTAATACATCATATATGTTTGTGCTCCAGAAATCATTAGCTATCGTTGCAAAGGAATCAGGAGGCCTGATAATCAGTCAGTATTCATTTCAGTCAGATTAGAAACCTAATCCAAACTAGCTCGAGTGAAAAGAAAATGTCTTAGCTCACATGACCATGATGACCAGTAGCGGGTCTTCAGGCATAGCTAGATCCAGGCGCTCAAAGGCATCAGAGCTCTTCCTGTCACAACATTTCTTGATTCTGCACTTGCCTGTTCACTTCATACTTAATCAGGCTTCAACTACTGACAAGGGAGACTCCCCTGAGGAACCCCAGATTCACATTCCTGGACGTTTGATGGTGGTGGATAAGGAAAGAGAATAAACTGGAAGTGGCGGCTGAGCTGTTGTTGTTGAATAATCTGCCTATCAGCTTTGGTTGCAGTAGCAAACATCCACCAAATAAACAGATAATTTGTTTGTCACTGGGGAGTCTGCGGTTGGCAGTGGCTCTGTTCGGTTGTGCTGTAGGTAGTTCTCATTCCCAGGCTGAGGGAGAAGCCCCCATGTGGGTCATGCTGTTCTCATTGTAGAGGACAGAAACACAAACGGTTGAGCTAAACCTTGCAATCACACTTAAGGCTTCTGCCTGGACATGGAGATTTCGTGTCTACTCACATTCCATTGGCCAAAGAATGTCTCATGGCCAAGCCTGACAATGTGGTGGGGAGTCAGAGCATAAGACAGGGATGTATGATCCTCTTTTCATCCAAACAACCAAACCAAACCCGCTGCCATTGAGGCGATCTGGACTGATAGCGACCTGTAGGACAGAGCAGAACTGCCCTATAGGGTTTCCAAGGCTGTAATCTTCACGGAAGCAGACTGCTGCATCATTCTCTTGTGGAAGGTCTGGTGCTGCGTTTGAAGTACCGACCTTTTGGTTGGCAGCCGAGTGCTTAACTACTGCTTCACCAGGGCTCCTTAATCCTCTTCTTAGAGAAGGGTGAACAGTTGGGAGAATGATGCAATCTATCACAGGGAAGTACAGGTTAAGTTTCAGGAGATAAGCCTGTCTGTGACTTGCTGGTTGAGAAGTGGCTGCGAAGATCCAGAAGTAACTTTGCCCCTTGACTTTGCCTCCGTGGCCGCTGACACTGAAGGGAAACTTTTCTCAATATCTTCACTCTAATACAGGTAGGGAGTGGTTCCTACAAATCAGCCACTTCTTCCAAAAGGTGGGGATGAGATGAAGCATCCAGTGCAGTGAAGGAGGAAGGGCTGGCTAACTCCACTTTGGAATGGGGGTGATCAAGGTCTTTCCCCAGCAGGGAGAGATGCAGAGAGAAGCTGGCTCCATGTGAGCTTAGATTTCTGGCCCAAATAGCAGGGAACATTACAGGGCACGTGGGGGGAGTACGTGGATCACTGTGTAGGGTGATAACTGGATCATTTACCCAGGAGAAGGGAAGAAGAGACGAGGATAGCTGCTTAGAGGAAATAGGACCTGGGGCTCTCGGCACCATTTGCTCCACTCTCCATGGCCACAGTACCAACCCCATCAGCTTCTTGGCCATAAACCCAACTCCAGGATAGGAATGAAAGGGGAATTAAAAACCCTTTAAGCTCTTCTGCTGCTGACCGAAAAGTTGGCAGTTCAAACCCAGCAGCCGCTCTGCAGGAGAAATGATCTGACCATCTGCTCCCATAAAGATTACAGCCTAGGAAACACTATGGGGCCGTTCTACTCTGTCCTATAGGGTCGCTAGGAGTCAGAATTGACTCAACAGCTCGTAACAACAACACAACAAGCTCTCCCTGCGCCACCTGCTCTCTGACAGGTTTTTGCCGAGGTTTCGTAAGTAACCTGTAGGTAGGTCCTGTGAAAACAGTGCCGACACGGGGCTCAGTCAGCATAAGGACAACCAGTGACCGCGGGTGTGTCTGAGCAAATGGAGGTGGTGTGGGCTGGGGGCTGAGAGCGCCGGCTCTGGAGTCAGACTGCACGGCTTTTATCTGGCTTTACTGCCTTTTGATTTGGGCAAGCTTCTTAGCCTTTCTGTCTCTGTCTTCATCTGTCAAAAGGAGATAATTACAATCTAAATAGTTGCCCTGGGGATTCAATGAGCTAATCCACATACGGCACTTCCTCGAGCACCAAGCACATGGCCAGCACTCAGTAAGTCACAGTAGCCTGTAAGTGATTCTTACCCCATCATCATCAACAATGATGATAATAATAATCATATCCGTCATGTATCACTGATATTTTCTACCAGTAACACTTAATAATGTGAGTGGTTAATCCTTATCTAATGTACACTGCTGAGTGCTTCTCAAGGATGTCTTTACAAGAACCCTAAGCAGTGGTAGCATTATGACCCCCATTTTACAGATGAAGTGACTACTGTTCATAGAGGTTCGTAGTTTGCCAGGTTCATGATCTTGGGAGAAGCAGGACAGGTCCTTCCACCCAGGTAGTCTGGCTCCAGAGCCCATGCTCTTAACATAGACACTCTGCTTCTTGCAGTAGCACAGGACTGCCACCCAAATCAGTGTTTCTTTGGGAACAGTGTGCTTCGAAGTGTTGCAAGCACCCCCATCCTGCATTCTTGGTACAGTCGGGGAAAGCAGGCACGCTGTACTGAGAGCACCAGCCTTCAGTCCACACTGTGAATGAATCACCCAGTGAACAGATGACCCAATTAGAAAGGTTGGCTGCTGCGCAGACCGGAGCCTCCGACAGTGCTTAGCTGGGAGTCGTTTTGAGGGCCGACGCTGTCCTTTGCAAAAGGCCCCACTCAGAGGTCTGCTGGGGTGGCTGTCTGTGCTGTGGCTGACCTGGGCCACAGATAATGAGGGAGTTTGTATCTGCAGAATTATGATGTTGCATTTAGGGTTTAGACTATGGAAGAATGGGCGAGTTGGAATGTTTCTGCTGTAGTGATTAATTTTAGGAGAAAAATGGCACACTGCAAAATCCAGGAGATACTCCAACAACCTCTGATTGCCTTTTGAATCTCAGTATAACATTTCCAGGCAACAATTTGGACGTGGCACATTTCGGAGTCCCTAAGTAGGAAACCAGTTGTTCATCTACTTAGCATTCAGGATTTCTTTGAGTGTTTGAGAACATTCCAGTAGAAGACATGTATTTATTCCCAGCTCTTATCACGAATGAAACATTCCCTAGAATTTTCCTTCTTTCCCCTTGGGAATGTCCATCACCCGATGGTTTCGCAGAGTTCTCCCAGTGCAGAGGGCGTCGGTGAATATTTGCGGGTTAGCATTCGTGTCCTACTCCGGTGCTTTTGGGTAGTTTGATTATTTTAGCGGTTGCTGCGGATTACCAGGCTGCCCGAGGCTATTCTGGGTAACACCTTCCCCCCATTTTAGTAGCTTAATAAAGTTTATTTCCCACTCACCGGAGCTGTGAGGGACTGTTGCCTCTCTAGGGCCAGCTCCCTTGTAAGTGGTCACTTGGAGATCCATTCGTCTGTGTTTTATAATTCTGACTCCTGGGCACGCAGCCACCATGTCAGTGAGGCAGAGAAAGAGTGAGCTGGAGCTCGTGCACTGGCTGTTAAATGCTTCAGCCTAGAAATGACATGTAGCATTTTCACTCAGAGCCCATTGGCCACAACTGGACACTGTGGGCCCGCGTATCTGCAAGGGAACTGGAAATGCCATGGAGCCCATGGATGTTCAGGGATCAGCGAGTGCCTCCTCCATGCCACCTGATCGGTTCCACTTTCCAACGATAGTGAAGGCTATCAGACCGCGCAGGCTACTAGCGCTGTAGCTGAGACTGCATGGGAGAACGAGGAGGTATACGCGCTGTCCACTGAGGCTTGGATGCTTTCTCCCGTAGATCTGATTTTGAAGTTGGAAAGCTTCCTGGTCACCCAGGTCATCCTGCTGCTAGTGCAGAGATATGGGAGTGTAGAGACCCATGAGGAGCCCTGGTGGTGCAGTGGTTAAATGCTCCACTGCTAACCAAAAGGTTGGCGGTTCAAACCCACTAGCCACTATGCAAGAGAAAGATGTGGCAGTCTGCTTCTGTAAAGATTTACAGCCTTGGAAACCCTATGGGGCAGTTCTGCTCTGTCCTATAGGGTCGCTATGAGTTGGAATCAACTGGACAGATGGCGACAGATTTTTTGTGTAGAGACCCATGAAGAATTAAGAGCCCTAGGGAAATCACACATTTAACCTTCCTTGACTAATACCATGAATTTTGAATATGAATCCTTTAGTTAGGTCTACATAGATCTATATAGAACAAAGATTAATTTGCAAAGGCCATGAAACTAGACTTGTATACCTTTATTTATGCAAAGATTGCCTAAACCCACTGCGTATCCTTGTCTACAGTTGAAATTCACGTTGTTAGTACCATGTTATTTAGCCAGCCTGGAATGATTATTGTCATTAAGCGTCACTTTCTTCTAGATGTTCAGGGGGCACCATATATGCGTACAATAAAGGTAATTCTGCTTATTCCTTCCAGGGTTGTTTTTTCATCAGCATTGTAGCTAAACTAGAGATGCTTTGAAGAACTTAATTTAGAGTTGCTTTCTGTCTTGGAAAGTTTATATAACACAAAATAAGTTCCTTGAGAAAATTTTCCTTGCTTATTAACTAGGTGACTTGGTTGTGTGTGGTTTAAAAATACAAAAACAAAAAACCCCAAAACCTCTTCTCCTTAGAATTGTAAAACTCAACAATCTGCTTGCTTTAAAAGAATCAGATATAGTTTTAGAGATTTTCCCATAAATCTGCCTTAACCAAGGTTATGACATAGTTAAAATATTATTTATCAAGGAGAAGCAAGTTAATTTTCTTATCTCAAATGCACAGTGGAGTTGGACACAAGAAGTCAGACGAGCAATTGTTGAAGGTGACGTGAACAAGGCATATATAGCTATCTGCCTGGGATCTTCGTATCTTTCTTTAAAAAGATTCAAACTTCAAATAACCACCCTTTATCATCTGCAGGCAGATACACTTGGCTGGGATAGCTTTGCTTCAGAATGTGAACAAAGTTGTCAGAGACTAAGAGATACATGAAATGTTCTTTGAGAGTTATAGCAGAAAACCAAAATTATATTGATTTCTTAGAAGTTACTGAAGCAACAGAGTAACTTTCCTTCTAGATTTTCCTGCTTATTAAGGTTCATGCCAAGAGGAAAATGTCTTCAGTCCTGGAGGCAAAGAAAATGTGGTTTATTTTTTTTTCTTTGTTTCTTGCTTTTGATGATCATTTTAAAAAAACATATGAAGAAAGCAAAAAGGATCATAGTCTGACAGTGGAGTTCAAAAATGAAAAATCCGATGAAACAACTCTTTCTTTGCCTTACCCACCAAATAATCAGTTATGTCTCTACCCTTGTTCACAGAATCGAACACTTGTGTTGCTCCATGATAGTGGCGAAATGTGGCTTTTCATTTTAAATTTAGGAAAGAGAAAAAAGGATTCATACATAAGTCTCTTGAAATGGAATAGAGATGGATCGCTAAGTGCTTCATAAATGTGGGACGTTGTAACTCATTTTAACATGAGCAATTCATGATCAAATGTCACATTTGCAGACTGATGATTAGAACTGTAAAGACTTAGAAGGGATGAATATAGAGAGCAGTCCAACATGCATTGCTTTAAAGAAAGAATTTAAACATATGTAATATCTGTCGATCTCCTGTGCTGGTGCCCTATCCATCCAAAGCAGATGAAAACTGAAAATGTAAGTCAATTAAAAATTATTAATTTATCCCATAGCGGTTAAGATCCTTTGGCATCAGACAAACTTGATTTAACACTGGCTTCACCAATTCCTTGTCTCTTTTACTTCTCTGAGCTTCAGTTTCCTCATCTATAAGATAGGGATAGCCAGAGTATCCACATCATTGATTAAAAGAGAGAAGGTATGTCAGGCATCTAGTAGAGCTGCTCTCTGTATGGATATTTCTGTTAGTATTCGTCTACATAGTTCCTTGTCACTCAGCAGAATGACATATGGTGGCATATTAACCACACCTTTTGGTGTCCTGTAGCACAGTACTTTGTATCCAGTAGGCAACCAATAATTACTGGTTGATCTCCTGTCATAGAAATGTCTGTTATTTTTGCCATCTATAACTTTACATGTCACTCTTTTGGACTCTGTTATTCCAATCTAACCCATCAGTTTGTCCATCACGGCTGAATAACGGACCACTGGACCACCGTAGTGAAAGGAAATCGGTCAAACCTGTTCTCTGACTGCAGGGCCTAGTCTTTACCTAAAATGTCCTGGAGGATTGGCTCAGACACTGAGAGCAAGCAGCCCTGCACAGGTACAACCGTGGTGGGTGGGGCGATGTTTGTGCTTAAGAAACGGACATAGCAGAGCATGGACTCATGCTCAGAAGCACTGGCTTTGTCTGTTTACTGGCTTCTTAGTCACTGACATAGGATATTTGACTGCTGAGTTTTGCCATAAAATATTAGTGTCTTTGTGTGAAGGGTTTTTGAAATCTGTTGAGTGGGGTATATAGTAAGGAAAGCATATCATCTCCGAGGAGGACAGGAAGATGCCATAAGGTGGACTAATTGTTTGCTAAGTGGAACTTCAGCATAAAAAAAATGATTCTGTTCCAAGACTTTCAGTAGTCATCAAGCAAAGCTTTACTGGTGCCAAATGAGGAATTTGGAAATGTGCAGGGGTGTTTTCAGTTGTTATATTGATGATGGAGGCGGGGCACTACTGGCAATTGGTGGACAGGGACCGGGCATGCCAGGTGTCCTGCTGCGTGTATGAGACTCACACACTGAAGAATTCCTCAGCTATAACACCACTATAAAGCCAGCCAAACCCGTCGCTGTCAATTCTGACTCTTAGTGACTGTCTTAGTCATCTAGTGCTGCTGCAACAGAAATACCACAGGTGGATGGCTTTGACAAAGAGAAATTTATTTCTTCACAGTAAAGTAGGCTGAAAGTCCAAATTCAGAGCATCAGCTCCCAGGGAAGGCTTTCTCTGTCAGCTTTGGGGGAAGGTCCTGGTCATCAATCTTCCCCTGGACTAGGAGCTTCTCTGCACAGGAACCCCGGGTCCAAAGGACGCGCTCTGCTCTCAGCACTGCTTTCTTGTTAGTATGAGGTCCCCAATTCTCTGCTTGCTTCCCTTTCCTTTTATCTCTTGTAAGGTAAAAGGTGGTGCAGGCCACACCCTAGGGAAACTCCCTTTACATTGGATCAGGGATGTGCCCTGGGGTGGTGTTACAATCCCAGCCTAATCCTCTTTAACATAAAATTACAATCACAAAATGGAGGACAACCACACAATTCTGGGAATTGTGGCCCAGCCAAATTGATAGAAACATTTTTTGGGAGACATAATTCAATCCATGACAGCGACCCTATAGGCCAGAGTAGAACTGCCCCATAGGTTTTCCAGGGAGTGGCTGGTAGCTTCGAACTGCCTACCTTTTGGTTGGCAGCTGAGCGCTTAACCACTGTGTCACCAAGGCTCCAATGCCACTATAGGGATTGAAAAACACTCTGAGTGTTGAGTAAAGAGGTGGAGAGTCATGTCCCCTTAGAACCTAAGGCTTAGCCAAGTGAACATTTACCAAATATCTACCATGCGCCCAGACACTCAGGATACACACGGGCCCCTACCTTCATAGAGCTTGTATTCTAGAGACTGGCAGTAAACTATAATCATAATAAAGAAGCACATTCTATATTGGACTTGGAGTTGATAAGTGCGTTGGAAAACAAAGAAGAGCGGGTTAAGAGGAATGCGAAGTGATGGAGAGGGGAGGTTTGATGCAGTTTTAAAATAGAGTGGTCAGGCTAGAAGAGAAAAATTGAGTAAGACACGAATAAACTCATTTATTCTGCATATGGAAATGTACTATGAAATTAAACTAGAGCTAGGCAAAGGATTCATGCTTTGGGGATGCTGAAAACTATGGTGGAATAGTGAAATGAGTATTAGTTGTCAAGGTTCCTTGTTTTAAGCAAGAGAGCAGCTCTAGTGACATTACTATTAATGACGGATGGATGGATGGATGGATGGATGGATGGATGGATGGATGGATGGATGGATGGATGGTCAGATAGACAGATGAGTGATAGATATAAAATGGCCATTAAAAAATCAATAAGAATATCAAAATTCCTTGTGCTGGGATGCAGTAGTCCTGTAATTTCAGACTACTAGCTCTGGTGGAGTACCCTTTTAAAGCCTAATCCAGGGAAGATTGGGCAAATGATTCCTGGGGACAGCAGGAGTTGCAGCCCATTTACCTGTGCTCCTCCTCTACCCAAGGACCCCACTGGAGCCATTAGTCCTCGCTGGAGAGAACCTCACTGATGTGTAAGATAAACTGAGTCTTTCTTTCACATCTGACCCTTAAACTGTCTGTGGCTTAGACGTCATGTACACGAGCAAGCCTGAGCAATTTCTGAATGTTTGATATACCAGGCTGGGGAACAACGGATAATGGAGAAATCTTCATGTACAGATGTGGCCAATTTCTTAGCTTCTCTCCTGTGAGGTCACAGAAGTGAAATAAAATGGCCAAAGTTGCCAGTGGATTTATTTCTTCACTGAACCACAGCAGAACTCCACTGTCCCCACAGAAATTGAAGTTGTCTACGATAATAAATGAAAGTGCCATTAACCCCCGCCAAGGCCCATAGGAAGTTGTTCTGCCAAAAGAAATATCCATAAAAAAAGTGCATTTGAAAAGAAAATGACAAGATCTGAAATTAAAGATCAAACAAGTAGGGATGATCTTCATAGAAAATCCATCCAGAGAAGAAATATGAACTAAAGCAAACAGCCAACAATATAGCAGCATATGCGCTATTGAAAAAGAATCAAACCCTCTGCAAATCAGCAGGAAGGGATGCTTTCGAGGTGCTAGTCGGAAGACAGTAGGAGGCCCCAGAGGGAGACTACAGCACTTCAAACAGCAAACGCAACCAAACAAACAAAACCTTTGCTTCCTTTTTACCAAAACACACACAGCTCTGCAGATTTCAGAAGTTCTTTGAAAAGCCGTTGGCAGAGCTGGTGCGAAAATCCTACAAGCAAAGCTTCCTAATAGGGAAAGTATGCAAAGGCCTAGGAAGGGACTCAAAAGAAATTAGTCCACCACGTTGGGGGTCAGGGGAGGATTTGGAAGGGGCAAGGAAGAACAGTTGAAAAATGGAAGGAAAGATATTAAAGAAAAATTAGAAGCTGAAAACTAGCATTGGACATTTAGACGATTGTTGGCATAGTAATGTAACACACTGAATCTTCATAGTATTGATGTACTCACCATAGCTCCTGTAAAAACAGCATGGGGGCAGTGTCTGACCTCCTCGAACTTCACAAGGGGGAAGGAGAACCAAGAGCAACAGCCCAAGGCTGACTCCCATGAAGTGGAGGCCAGACAAGCTTCCTCTCTCCGCCATCTTTTCTAACTCTCACACCAACCATCCCTGGCACAGCACTCTCTATTTCTCTGCTGGGTTCAATATTCCTTGCAGTGGCCACACACAACTCACAGACCATAGTCAAGATTATGGGGTTTATTAGGGAAGTAACAGCTACAATTCAGGCTCAGGAACACTCAGGATACAGTTCTTCAATCAGGACAGCCTCTTCCCAACCATGCTCGCAGACACGCCTCTCCCTGACCCTAGGCCTCTGCCTAAAAGCACTCAGCTTTCTCTCTCTGGGTCTGGGAAGCCCACCTCGCTGTCTCCTGCTGCTGAGTCTCTCCTGCCACTGTTTCTCACTATCTTCTTACAGTCGCCTGCTTCCAGGAGCTTCTCAGCGCAGGGATCCTGGGTCCAAAGGACAGGCTCTCCGCTCCTGGCTGTTCTTCCTTGGTGGTGGTAGGACCCTCCTCTCTGCACTGGAATTGGCTCTCTTTTAAGGCAAAAGTGACCAATCCCCTTGATGGACCACAATTATCCTATCACATAGTCCCACCCAATCACCTGGGTGGGAGTCACAAGACCATGGCTAAGGAGAGGCCACACAAATGTAATCAATCACACCACACCTCCCTAAGAGAAAATGGCCTCATTTCTCCCCTTCCTTCTGCAGGATCAAGTTTCACCCAAGCTAAATAGTCTCTTTATTAAGAATACAGAAAGGAGATGCATGCAATATAATACGTAATTCCCCAATTTTGTGAACATAAATTTTGCTGTGTGACTGTGAAAATTATCAAAGGGTCTGTCAGTTCACAGGCTGGCCCACATTCTCTGGATATTTAAATATATAATTACAACAGACACTTATTAAGTGCTAAGTGTGTGTCAGGTATTGTGCTGAACGCCTAGCATATGTTGTTGCCTCGAACATACACAACAGCTCCCAGAGCTACACAGCCAGTGCGTGTCAGATATTCAATGCAAGGTCTCTGACTCCTTCACACAGGTTCTGTACTATGCCTCTATTCTTTTCTCCATTCCTCTTGCCCTCCCTTCCTCCTCCTCTCTCTCTCCCTCCTTCTCTCTCTCCTTTGGCCTCTCTGTCTCCCTCTCCCTCTCTGTCTCTCTCCAAATATAGAGAAGGCAACTCTCTATAAATTGGGCACCAAAGAAAACCACTTGATGTTGGCACTAGATGTTCTGGTGGTTGGTAGATGGTGGGGTATCGGCAGGACAGACTGGATGGCTCTGGGGGCCAGGCATGGGGAATCCAGCCTTGTTTGTACAACCAGGCACTGTCAGAGCGGAATGAACAGAGAACTCTGCAAGGCAGGGGTGACTGCAGCTAGCATCCATCTGCTCTGAGGGAAAATCATACTGCACTTCCCAGGGGGTGGTGTAATGAAACCACAGGCATAGGCAAAACCGCAGCTGTCTCCTTGCAGATGATGGGTGTTGTTTTCCTTGGAAGTCTCCATGGGAAGCTGGCATGAGGCAGGCAGGAGACACCCAGTCTCCAGAACATTCTCCACAGCCCCTAAGCCTAGCAAAGACCACCCCAAAAGCCAGCATCAGTTGTTTCTGCTTCTACAAATATTATTCATGGTTGTTTTCTTCCACCCCTCTGACTACTCCTCAGATTTATTCCTTTGCCAGCCCCTTAATCGTTGGGGTTTCTCAGACGGTCTTCCTCAACCCACTTGTCTCCATGATTTCCCTCATGGTCTGGTCTGCTCACATGAATTTTGATGATGGCCCTGAGTCTTTATCTGCAGTCCCCACTTCTCCCCTGAATGGCGGGCTCGCAGTTCCCATTGCTTCCTGGACAGCTGCACCTGCGTGTGGTAAGGACACTGGGAATTCAGAAAGTCCCCAACTTGCATTTTACTCTCGTTCCCACAAGCGTCTTTCCGTTCATGATTCTCATCTTGGTTCATGGCATTCATCCAAGCCCCCAAGTTGGAAATAATAAAACTGTTCACCCCTCTCTTCCCTTACTTCCCATACCAGTCAGCCAGCCAGATCTGCGGGTTCCGTCCCCATTGTGCCTTTCACAGTGCTCCATTCCTTTATCTTGCCCTGATTCAGAGTCTCCTCACTACTCTTAAATTTCTGTCCTTCCCCTCATTCTCTGTGCCGCTACTAGGATCTTCCTAAAGTAGGGATCTGAAACCTTTTTGTAAAGGAACAACGGTAAACATCTTAGGCTTTGTGGGCCATGAAATCTGTTGAAACTACTCAGCTCTGTTACTGTAGCATGAAAGCAGCCACAGACAATATGCGAATGAGCATGAACTGTGTCCCAATAAAACTTTATTTACAAAAACAAGTGGTGGGCTAGATTTGGTCCACGGGATGTGGCTTGCCAACCCTTGTTCTAATGCATGAGAAGTCCCATTTCACCTACACCTAAGGAATGACTTTTCTGCACTCAGGTAGCTGATGTAAGTCCTGCCCACAAATGGGAATCACCAACAGCAGACTAGGGCTCGGGCGTGTTCGTGTTTTTAAAGCCTGCAGGTGATTCGGGTGAGCAGACGTGTTTGAGAATAGCCTTTACAGCAGGGCTTCTCAGACTTTAGTGGGCATGAGAATCATTTGGAGAACTCATTTTATAAAACAAATTCCCGAACCACCCTCCCAGAGATCCAGTAGGTTCTACAGGGAAGCCTGGGAATCAGCATTTTCAGACCATCTTGCGTGACCCTGAGAAGCTTGTCTGAGGACTGTACCCTGAGAAGAACTTACAAAGTTTATAAAATTAAAACATATTATTAGCCTGGGACATGGTGGTCTCTGGGTTGTGACTGAATTTCTTTCTCCTCTATTCTGCGTTAGCAATTTTCTCAAAATGCTCGTACTTGTTACCACCTCTTCATCTTTCACTGTACACACAGCTGCTTCCCATATTAGACTGTGATTCTCTTCAGAGACTGAAATGTCTCCATATAACCATGCCTAGCTGGTTACCTGCACCAAGCAGGAGAGAATCGGTGTTTGCGTTGTGGCTGTCTGCGTGCAAGTTCTGTTCAGCAGGGCTGGGACTAGGATGAGGCGGTTGAGGTGCCCTGGTCACCAGCGTTAAGGAAGTGCTCTCTGTCGGGGTTGTGCAGACGCCAGTGGTGCACTGGCTTGACCCTGAGCGCCTCCCTAAAACTGAGGCGCCTGGGGTCTTCAGTTCCGTGCCCTAGACACCTCACTCACCTCATCCTAGTCCCAGACCTGCCCCAGCCCACCATCCCCTTTAAGGGCTGATTCCTGGTCCAGTGCTACTTCATCGATCTCAGTAAAGGGATCCTACAGCTGGGGTCTCAAGCTCAGATGCCTAAATGGCCGGCCAAGCAGGACACTCAAATGAGGAAAGTGGGCTGCAGGCACAACGGTGGTCTGGAAGGCAACTGTCCCATCTAAAGATGGCAGCTAGTACCAAGTTCTAATTCCCTCCTTTCTTCTTCCTCCCATCCTTCCTTCCATCCTTCTGTCCTTCCATCTGTCCATCCTTCCTTCCTTCCTTCCTTTTTTCTTTCTTCCTTTCTTTCATTTATCCATCCATCCTTCCATATATCCATTTTATTCATCTAGTCAGTAAATATTTATTGAGTGACTACTATGTACCAGGCACTCTTAATGCTGGCGTTGGGAAGTAAGTAAAATGGACAAAAATGAACTGCCCTTGTGGAGCTAACACTGGAATGGGGGAGACAGACAATAAATTAAGTAAGTGTGATGTATTATACATCAGATGACCTTGCGTTGATGGTAGGGGGAAAACTAAAGCAGGAAGGGAGGATTGGGGATGCTGGAGAAGGTGAGTGGGTGGGGGAATTCCCTGACTTCTCTGAATTGATGTTCCTGCTCCAGTCTTTCCCTGCCTCCCCCATTGTCTGGGTCACCCCCAGGATCTTTTTCAGGCATGAGAGATCCCACCTTTTCTTATCCATCAGTAACTTGTCCTTGCACAGATACATAGACCTATTATTGCCAGATACCTTTTCCTTCCAGGAGAAGTCAGACAACTGCATTTTTCTATGAATTCTTATGATTTCAAAATATTGATAACTAACTCAATTAAAATAAACTCTGCATGATTCCAGAAAAATGCATCAGTAGGCTCCACAGTCCTCTAAGCTGTGACCTCCAGGTTAGACTGTGGTGATTCCAGTGGTGCCTAAGAAACCTATCATAATTCTAAGTGTAGAGGCATTTGGATAACAGGACATAATGACACGTATTTGGCACTAAATATGTGTGTGTGTTGCGTTAAATCCCTCATACTGCAGTGGAAAAAGCCAGGTCTTAGTACTGTGGGGCTGTGGCCAGATCACTGCACACGCTCACTCCCTTAGAAAGTGAAGAAATGTTGGCCCAAAGACATCAGTAACTTGCCCAAGACCACATGGACATCAGTGGCACAGTTGGACTAAAATTCCAGTCTTGTGTTCTCTCTACTACCCCAGGCTTGTTTGGTTGGTAAATGTTGAAAATAGAACCTAATATTTCAGTAAATTAACAGCCAAAGTTTATATCCATTCACAGAAAAATGGAAAATAAATCATGACCTATCCATTCTGTGGTATGATTCCATCTATGTCACAACAATAGCAATAAACACAAGCCATGACTATGTACATAGATGTGTGTACATTATAGCACAATGTCTGAAAGATTATGAACCAGTCTGGTAGGGTAGGGACTAGGATTGGGCAGGGTGGTCAAAAGGGAGCATACCCTTGTCTGTATTGTTTCAATTTTTAAATATACAAATAAATTTGTGTACGTGAAAATAATGTTTCAAAGAAAAAGGCAGTGAAGTAGAATTGATAATGGTCTCTACAAAACAGAAGTTGTATCCTATTAAAGATCTATGTTTAAACTATAAGATGCGACAGGAAAAAAAGAAAGACAGCATATGGAACTGTTTCTACATCACTTCAAGTCAACAGAGACAATATTTTTAAAATAACCAGGAGAATTCACAATCATGTTTCTTGTTATCTATGTTCTGTGCATTTCCTTTTTACTGATTCTGACCCTGACACTGATCCTTATGAAAAATAAGAAGTAGAGGGCTGATCTCGTATCCGTCCTGAGGAGTCTAGTGCCTTTCGTGGGGGGCTGCTGGGAAGGCGAGCCGTAAGAAGTGTGTCTTTACCATGGGAGTAACTCATTTACCTACAACTTTGTGTGAGTGGCCAGCACTGTTTAATGAGTAGGAATTTAAAAAAAAAAATTGCCGTTGAGTCAATTCCGACCTGTGTGTGTCCCAGTAGAAGTGCTCCATGGGGTTTTCCATGGCTGATTTTTCAGAAGTAGACCACCAGGCCTTTCTTCCGAGGCACTTCTAAGTGGACTTGAACCTCCAAGCTTTTGTTTAGCAGTCGAGCTTGTTAACTATCTGTACCCCCCAGGGTCTCCTAAGGAGTAGGAAGGAGCTGGAAATTTACCCCATCTTCTGGAACAACTAGGAAAAACTACCCCCAGTTACAACTGTGGTGTTCACACAAGCAGATCTGTTGTCTTTAACAAAAGCAAATGTTACTTTTTATAATAGGAAGAAAGGCCTGGTGATCTGCTTTTCTAAAAGCGGCCAGTGAAAACTCTGTGCATCACAAAGTTCCAGTCCTATTATGCATGGTCACCATGAGTCAGGACTGACTCTCAAGGGCAGCTAATGGCAACAATTTTTTATAAAGGGCTACCAGGCTGGAGCCCTGGTGGTGCAATGGTTGAGAGCTCGGCTGCTAACCAAAAGGTTCTCAGTTTGAATCTACCGTCCGCTCCTTGGAAACCTGGTGAGGCTGCCCTACTCTGTCCTATGGGGTTGCTATGAGTTGGAATCCACTCGACGCCAGCAGGGTTTTTTTTGGTTTACCAGGCTGTGCTGCAGGTGTTCCTAAGACTTATTTTTGAGATGGAGGAAGAGACTTCGAGGAGATCAAATTCCTACCTCCTGGGATATTATTTAGCTGTATCTTACTGCAAGTGACTCATAGGATCAAGGAGATGAAATGTCACCCACTTCCTTGCATGAGGAGCTGGCGTTTAGCAGTATCTGCCCTACATAGGGGTTCCTTCCACACTGGAGCAGCCCATTTAACGAAGCCCACTCATGAATGGCCAGCTTCCTGCATTCATGTTCTCCATGGGGACCTGCTGTGTTGTCCCGGAGGCTGAACAAGCCCTGTGTCTGCCTCAGGCCTGTGTCAGTGGCAGCCACACATGGGGCTGAGGGGAGGTAAGCGGATCCATAATGAATGCTCCATGTACTTAAAGCAGGGCGGAGTGTGGGGGATTGTTATTCTGCTTTGAAGCTTTCTGTCTCCCTCGTTGGAGTGGATCAAAGGCCTCTTTTTCTTTTTTTCTTTCCAGAATTCATATAAGCTCTTAATACAGTGCTCTCCTCTAAGAACGCCTCCTCTTTTCCCCTCACAAACCCCCTTACCACCAGCCGCAGAATCACAAGGCAGGGGTGTCCACTCTCTGGCCTCCTCTCTCCTGTCTCTCTCTGTCTCCATCCATCCCCTACCTCCGTCCTTCTCTTTCCCTCTTCCCTCCTTTTCTTTCTCCCTTTCCTTCTCTCTTTCTTGTTTTCTATTTCCCTCCTTCTTATCTTTCCTTTTTTTAGAATTCTCCCAGAAGGTCTCACCCTTAGTTTATAGAATATAGAAATTGGCTCTCTGAAAATGTTTTCCAGCCTCATTTCTAGCTGGTAAACCAAGGAGTACTGGATTTTTGTTTCTTTTTTTTAAAGAAGAGTCTGGATTAGAGAGAACTGTTGTGAATAAAACCGGTGAAATTGGCTTCAAGAATTCCTTTGGAAGCTGTCATGAATGTGAAACAAAGCCTTTTAGTGTCTTTAAAAGTGTGGAGGATGATGTATGAGATGGCCGGACTGCAGCTCCTGAGTTTGTATTTCTTGTGACACCTAGTGCTGTAGAAGCCCTATGGCAGGACACGCCCCTAAAAATGCTCTTTGTAAGCACCGCTGAGGGAAGTGCCCCCACCGTTTGGAGGGCAGAGATGGTGGATTTACAGCCCAGGTTCTGCTACTGGTTGTTTCCTCAGCCGTCGATGCCCGCCACCTCTGGGACGGTGAACCTGAGAAACAGGTACGCCCACAACACACACACAAACACTTAAATTAAATTAAAATCTTAAAGGCTTAAGGCAACTAGTTTTTAGAAGACAGAGGATCTTCTAGATGGTAATTTAGAAAACTAATGCAAAAACACCATCTGCTAAACCTCAGATCTACGAAGACGCCTCGGTCTCCAGAGAGCAGACTGTGCGTAGAGCTATCAGCCCAGCTGCTTCAGTGTGCGCCCCGGGCATCTTTCTCACTGGAAGATGGGTCACTTTGTCCACTTCCTACGGCCAGGTTCTACTAGTGCTTGAACAAGGTGCTCTCGAGCAGTCCCTCAGTCCCTCCCCAGTTCACTTTCTGGAATCCTGTGACCTCACTTAGGGTCTGTTTCTCTGTTGTTGTTGTGTGCTGTCGATTCCAACTCATAGCAAACTTATATGACAGAGTAGAACCGCCCCACAGGGTTTCCTAGGCTGTAGTCTTTTTTTTTTTTTTCTTATTTATTT
>NW_004443937.1:38857141-38873909 GCF_000243295.1 Trichechus manatus latirostris | reverse complement strand
GAGACCAGTGGAGTATTCTTAGATGGCTGCTCACAGGCTTTTAGGACCCCAGAGCCTAGGATGTAATCTTGACAGAAGCAGACTGCCACATCTTTCTCCCCCAGAGTGGCTGATAGGTTCAAACTGCAGCCCTTTAGGTTAGCTGCTGAGTGCTTAACCATCGTGCGATCAGGACTCCTTGTGGTTTCTCTAAAGATCCCCAAAGCATTCATTCAGCAAACATGTCCTGGGCACCCCTTGAGCATGTCACACCTTGCCTGTCCCTGCATGGGACATAAGTGTGAATGAGGCCTGACCAGGTCTGAGGACAGACCAGGGTATGGATCAGGAGAGGGGGTAAGAAATGTGCAGAGAGAACAGAGCTGACACGCTGAGAAGGGTAGGAAAGCTGGGGAGCTTTCTATGTCTGTGCAGTACTGGATGATCTCTGCTCCTGCGTTCCAGGATGAGCCAATGTCCCACCTTCCTGCTCCCCTAGCTGTCATTACTGCCTGAAGGAAATGTGCACTTAGACTGTCCCATGTGGCTCTGTTCCTACCAGTAGTCATGTATGACTAGGATGCTGGGATTCCCCATCAGGCCTTTCTGGGACCTTGGAGCATCACACCGAATGTTCCTTCCTCCAAGGAGGGAACCCTCAGTATTCTAAACCCAAACCCACAGTGACTGCTGCTGCTGTTGTTTAAATTTTTAATGAGAGCGAAGAGACGACATTTAAGATTAAGAAACAGAAAATCGAGCTGTAGCTGATAGCCTCACTTATATAAGCGAAAGTCGTGTGAGGATGATAACTGAGTGTACACGGTCCTCAGTTATTGCCCTCATGTCTTCGTACGCATTCTCCTACACCATCTTCACAGGTGTTACTGTCTGCATCTCATACGTGAGGAAATTGAGGCACAGCAGGATTAGCTTACTTGCCCACAGTCTTATATTTATTAAGTTTGAAGCCAAGGATTTGCTGTCAATCTCTATGAAACACAGCCTCCCAGGCCCAGGGCCCTCAGGGGACTGGGTAGGCCTTCGCAGTTTTTGTTTAGCAACATTCGTCCAAAGGGCAAGTAGGTTTTCTTCCTGAGAGCAGCCCGAAACGGCCCAATCTTTTCTGTTGTGTTTTGAAGAGAATGACAGACTTTCTCTTGGAATCTGCTTTCCTTACTGTTTTTCTGCTTGGCTCTGGCTAATGTTAATATAAGGCCTTTCTTCTGTGATGGCCTGGGCTGCAGCTCTGAGCACAAACTGAAGTCAAAATGAAAACAAACAAAACTTTGCCTCCAGGCAGTCAGCCAAGAGGATGACATACCGGGAAACAGTTAGGAATAGGTCCATTGGGCCCAGCCCAGTTTCTGCAAAGCACAGCTATGAACACGGAATGACATGAACCGTGTATGCAAAGCACGGTGCCCACATATATTGTCAAATAGATCTCTGTTTTTATCAACACTCATAAACAAGAGCACATATTCATGACTGAGGGACCCTGGTCCTTGGCTCTGGCAGTGACGGTCTTGTCTGCCATCGTAGCCCAACTACGAGCTGGGAAAGAACCAGATAGCCAGCAAAAGACACTACAAAAGGAAAAGTGATTTCCTCGGGCTCAGTAAAGGGCGGTCCAAAGGGAAATGGCCTTTGGATTGCCAGCTCCATTAGGGCAGGGACTCTGTTTCCAAGCTCCTAGCACAGGTCAGATGCTCTAGAAATACTGAATGGAGAAATAGGGAAGAAATATTATTTTTCAAGTCCATGTGGCATAGGAAAAAAACAGGATCTGTATGGGGGGAGGGGATAGAAGACCAGTGTTTATAGCAGATCACGTTTATAAAGGGTCTCACATTTAGAAAGGGTCTCAGACTTTGACTGTTGATGCTATTTCCATATAACTTGTCCCATGTTTTATATGTGTTAAAACAGTAACCTATGAAATGCAGACATTTATAAAATGCAGCAAATACTTAAGCTTTGCCCTGACATTCCTTCATTTTGTAAAATATCAAAAGCCTCAAAAATCGCAGACGGGAAGGTTCTCTCTGGACCTCAGAGGCCAGTCTTCTACTGATCATATGCTCTCAGGACAGGGCTATATGAACTCTGACGCTTTGGTCAACACCAAGCTCTCGGCCATTGTTGATTCCTTCCAGATATTTGGAAGTTTCGGACTAGCTTGTCTGAAACACACAGCAGACAGAGCCTTCTCCCGCAAGCCTGCTGTTGTTCTATCTCGGTTTTGATTCCGAAGCTGTGAATCTTTCCTTGAAGTCACAGCAGCTCATCGTTTCTTTGCTCAATCCCTCCTTATCTAATTTTCAAAGCACAGCAGACTTTCCCCTTCCTGAATAATGTTCTATGCTTAATGCTGGCTCTATGTGTGTGTGGGAGAGACAGAGACTGAGTCTGTGTATGTGTATGTGTAACGTGTTTGTATGTATATAAATTTATTTCGCATGGAGGGCAATATGGTGAATCTGTCCTCCTTTCAAGATTCTTATTCAGAGACGGCTATGACTTAAGTAGGTCATTCGTGAGCGCGCCAGCCGACCAATCTGGCGTCTCCTGGCATCCAACACCCTGCTCCCATCACAGAACCATGACTTAGTTCTTTACCTCTCCCACCTTGATTACCCTCTCCATGGTCTAACCACATGCCATAGCAGAACAATTATTTATCCAACTGCTCATTGAATGGCATATATGCCTGCCAGTGCACCCGGAGCTAGGAATACAATTGTGTGCAAGGCATACATGGGTCCCTGCCCTTTTTGTTTTTACGTTTTTGTGGGGAACAAGCCCCCCCCCAAAAAAAAACTGTCTGAGTAAACAAGAATATCTACAGTACTGCAAAAAGGTGGATGAATGTCAGATTCTTCACAGCCCTCCCAGCTGCTGCTTAATTCTTAAAGCTCTGAAGTCAACCTTGTTCTTCCAAAGAGTGCCTCCAAATCCTTGCTCTATCCTCTCTTGAAAATCCGTGAATTTGGATCCCACATTTATTATTAAGTAAGGGTTCCAAGAATTACTTTTCTCTGCAGCATTGAGCTCTCTGGGAGCACGCTGCCTCGCCTTCTTAAGTTGGCAGAGAAGCATGCGAGGGTAAATCTTGGTGTGAACCTTAGCGAGAGCCAGGAGCCGCACATTTGCAAAGTGTAAATATGTCTCTGGCGTCATGGGCCTGAGAGGCAGAGCCACAAGGAAGTGTTAAGATAAAATAAGGTTGACGGTGCCACTGCATCAGAAACAGGCGATGAATTAAATGTTATGAAATGCTTCGAAGCCTAGGGAGTGAGATGCTCAAAGACAGTTACCAACTAAACATTTCATTAATGAAATAATGATTAATTATAATTACTAATTAAAATGCAGGATTATGCTGTTGGTGTTGAGCATTAGTGGGAGTAATGGCATAACCATTTTTAATAGAATTCCAGGAACAAAAATTATATCAACTCAGAGAAGATGCGGCTTGCGAGCGTGATTAGGAGTTATTGTTAGACCCAGGGGCCTGGCATTTCCCCTGCTGGTGAACTTAAGTAAGTTTAATGTGGTATAATTTAATTACTAAGCATAGTTTTCTTCTCAGTGGGAAGAGATACCAGGTTGATGCCTTAAAGAACAAAAGGAAGAGTGTAAATAGCTATGGGTAATGATTGGCTACTAGCAGGAAAAATCGAAGAGCATTTAGCTGTCTTTTGCATAATATTTAAGGGTAGATGCATCCTGGCTCCGTTGTAAATTTTGTTTAATGAATGCTTAGAGGATTGACAACAAAGTAGCCCAAGCAGACAGAGACTGTGGTGCTGTTACGTGTATCAGGAAAGTGAATTTCCATGGAAAGGATGTCTCTGCTGAATAGATAATACACGGGCATTTTCATAAATGTCAAATTCCCACAGGAAGCAGGAACTTGACCCTCAGTAACAAACCATTTAGGATTCATTAAATAGAAGCATCATTCTTGAACTACTGGCCATGGCATCGGGGTTCATCCATAATGCAATATGTTGGCCTCAGCTGCAGTGTGAAGATGCCCAACAGTTGGCTTTGGAGTGGCTGGAATTACCCCGGGTTTGCTGACTTCTTTCAGCCCGGCTTAGCTCTGCCCTTGGGGGTGAACTATCGCTTGCTTCCCTTCGGTTGTTATAAGGCCAAGGTCAGTCCAGAGTCAATCAAGAAGCTAAGGTTTAGAGCTTACTTAGTAAAAATAAAGAGGAACTCAAACCCTCAAACTATGTCAGAGTTTCTCAACTTTGGGACTGTTGAGATTTTGGGCCAAATAATCCTTTGTTGTAGGAGCTGCCCTTTGCATTGCTGGATGTTTGGCAGCATCCTGGCCTCTGCCCACTAGATGCCAGTAGGAACCCCACCCCCCTAGTTGTGACAATCAAAAAATGTATCCAGACAGTGCTAAATGTCCCCTGGGGCAGAATCTTCCAGAGCTGAGAACCACTGTATGTGGAATTTACTGGAATACATCCAGGAAGGGGAATGAGCCGAGAGAGACAGGCTCCCTACTCCCCTGGACCCGTGAGGCTGTGGGAATTCACAGTTCCTAGTCCTGCTCACAGGAAGCCCTCGTGGTGCAGTGGTCGAAGCCCTTGGCTGCTAACCGAAAGGTCGGCGGTTTGAACCCACCAGCCTCTCCACAGGAGAAAGATATGGCGGTCTGCTTCCATAAAGATTACAGTCTTGGAAACCCTATGGGGCAGTTCTACTTTGTCCTTTAGGGTCACTATGAGTCAGAATCAACTTGAAGGGGGCGGGTTTGGTTTTTGGGTTTAGTCCCCTTCACAGTCATCCACCGGACCAAACGCTTCTTTCCTCTTGAATGGCATCATCTGCCCCTTATGGGCCCAACTGTGGCTATGGCAGCAGTAAGTATGCCATTAAAATGAGAACTGTTCCCTTCTGTGACCCAGGGCTGCCTTGTAATCCCCTCTATGCAGAAATGACTGCTTCCTTCCCCTTCTGTATCAAAAGGGCTGGGGCTATGAACATCCCTCACCATTGCTGTGGACCTAAGGAGTCCAGGAAATCACCAAGCTATTTTCTCCCCACTTCCCCCATGAGATTAGAATGTGGAGGGGGAACAAAGCAAACAAACACAACCACGGAAGATTTTTCTCAACTGTTTCTGAAGTCTGAAAACAAATCACAGAGGCTTTTTCCTTTAATAGAATATAGATTTGATTTCTTGATTTAAAAAAAAAAAAAGTACACATACTTTTAATTCTGTCTGGGCATGCAGGATGCCCACGCACGGGCTAAGAAAAGAAATGCAAAGCTATTTTGGAGAATTACTTTGTCTATGCAACAGCAGAAACTGATTCGACTAGTGATTTCTTACTCTTTGATTTTTATTTGAACCGAAATGAACAGTCATTTCTTGTCACCCCTTAGCTAGAGCCTCTGCGTTGTGTTAAAATAAAGAGGGTTTAATGACGCGCTCAACGCAGACATGAGGTCAGTGGCAGACGTAGTAGAAGAGGGACTTTGAGGTTGTGCTGAGTGAATGTGACATAGTAACTGGAGGCAACCTATTTTGCACTGAGAGGTTGAGACCTGTCGGCTGTTGGAGACCCAGAAGCGTTCTGGTCTTAGCTGGTGACAACGATTCCACTTTTACCTGTCATTAATGCACACCCTGGTTGTGAGCGTCATTACCACACACCCTGGTTGTGAGCAGGCATGTGAACATGGTTTCTTTCCACAATTCTACTTTGCACAGACATGTTTCAAATTAACCAGCCAAAGCCAGTGCGCGACTCAGAACCAGCAAGCGAAAATTCTCCTTGGCTCAAAACCTGAGTAAGTCTTATTAATTCAGAGAGTAGAAAGCGTACATGTGCTAATTACCAAAACTACTAATGAACTGTAATTATAAGCTTGGAAGGAAGTTGAAGTGTGTTGCATTTGATAGTGCTGTTGACCTTTTCATCCTACTTTGGGGGGAGGATGGAGAAGCCAGAAGGAGGTGTCATAAAATTCTTCAGAGAGCAATTAATTTAGGTCTTCTGATAAATATGTTATAAATGAACACATCTGTGCATATCAGGTCATGCAGGCATTTTAATAGAGCCTTACCAATGTCAACTCATAGTGTCCCGCCAGCCAGGAAAATACATTCACCTCGTAACTTATTTCTTATTTTGCCACTGGTATAAAGCAAGTGACAGGCTGAGTCCAGCCAGATGGATGCTTTGATACATCCGTTGTAAATAAGGCAGGGTCTGGCTTTGACTGACTTTGGCGGGTCACTTGAGGAGCTGTCCTTGTAGATGTTTGATGACACGCCCAGAAACCTGTCCCATGCCAAGGTCTGGTAACACTGTCCCCATCGACGCCTCATGTCCATCTTATTTGTCACTCTCTCGAGCCACTGCAGCCAGAAACCACTCCTTCGATGTGGCTGGGATCGTCTGTGCTGTTTTTCTTATGGCAAGACAGCTCCATGTCCAATACTCCCATTAACACAAATGATAGTTCTCAAGGATCACCAAAGCAGCATTTCATGCCTCAGACAAATGGAAGCCTTCCCTGAGGGCCTTGGGAGCTGTCCAGAAACCCTGCAGGAGGCACCAGAAGCAGACCAGCATCAGTCTTTCTTGCTACAACTTGGAAACCTCAGTCCCCTTATCATCTAGATTTGAAGATTCTTTGGCTCTAATCTCTCAAAGCTGACGTGTCTCCTAGTAACCACCAGAGGGATCCCATATACAGTAATGTGATAAAAATTATAACCAACATGGAGGAATCACAGCTCATCCAGCGTGTGCTTGTGTGTGAGGCCACGGGTGTCTCTCTGGACAACGAGAAACAGGTAACAAAGGATGAGCAGTGTTAGAAGAAGGCTCTGCTCGGCAGCTTCAGGGAAGGGAACCCCAAGGAGGGAGAACCTGGCCTGAAAACAGAAGGCTCTGAGGGCAGTCTTGCTCTTCTCCTAGAGACAAAAAAGAAAACAAGCTTGGTCAGTGGACAGAAAACGCTTATTCTGAATGTATTTGTTTCTGAACCTGCGTTTGGAAGTTGGAGTCTAAATATAATGAGATTTCATTATAAGGACTAAATCTTTTCCGTTTTTTTACGTAGGTTTGTACAATCCCATAAAAGAAGAGGGAGCCGGTAGCATTCCTCACCTATATTTCTTTAAACGACTTTTTAACGATCAGCCCTAGATACAAAGAAGCGATGATATTCTAGTTCTAATACGATTTTCGGATCACGGGATGAAATCCATTGCCACCAACCTGGAAAATGCCACTGCCATGATCCTTCTTCTTTTTTTTTTAATCCATCTTCTCGAACATAATGCCTCTCCTCGGTGTGTTTTGTACAAGAGTATTTCTCATGGCTGCTGTGTGTGAATGGGAGTGTGTGTGTTTGCATCCACACGGGCCAACAGCCACTGTTTCTACCCTATGGTTCTTTTGTAGCTAATTTTATTGCCTATGACTGTCAGGTTTTATAGATTATCCCTGAGCTTATTGGGCCAAATCAGTGTAGTTAACGCCCAAGCGATCCTTGTTTGTCCCTGTTCTTAATACATGCTTGGCTGCACTCACGGCCCACTGAAACTCCACTTCAGCTCAGCAGAAGCTGTACGTTCATGTCAAACACACTCGAGTGAGGAGAAGATTGTCCGTGGTGTGTCAGGCAAACTGGTAAACAAGTGTCAACAGAACAGGAGGCGGGAGAAGAGCAGAAGAAAGGAAATCAGCAGGAGAAACCAACCTCAGCTCTACGATATGGTAGAGTGGCTGCCCCTAGTGGTGTCCGGGTGGTGGTGATGAAAGCATCTCACCCCAGGGGGCTTTTCGGATGTATCCTCTAGCTCAGTGACAGAGATGCCCTGAAAAGCCATTCTTTCCAGCCCGCTTTTTGTGTCAGAGCTCTTCCCCCCACCCACCACCTAGAAACATCCCCACCCTGCAGACTTCTAGCCTCGACCTGAACCCAAGTGTCATGGAACTCACTACCCAGTCCCCTTTTAGCCCAATACTGTTCTCCTGCAATTCTAATTATGGTATACTAACATCCTCTTCCTTCTGATCCACCCACCCATTCTCATTTAGCCCCAGGAAACCAAAGTATAATTCCACCTTTTGAAATGCCTCTCTGTCGTTTGTCCTCAGGTACCATCATGCCCCCAGATCTCTACGTCTCTAGGCTAATCACCCTGTGTCCTTCAGTTGTCCACCTTTGAAATCCCTTCTCCTGGGTACCTGTCACTGGATTTAACCTCTTTTCCCTGGACTCTTCTGAATTCTGGTGCCATTTGGGTGTGCTGCTACTATGGAACATGGCTAGCATAGGCTGTGGTAGGATAATCGCCTGCTTTGACCTAGGACTTAGGAGGGCTGGCCTTTAGTCTGGTCCTGCCTCTAACTCGCTGTGCCACGTTAAGGAAGCCATTCAACTCTTTGGACCTCAGGCTCTTCATCTGTAAAATGAGAGACCTAGACCAGAGGACCTCTAAATCCTTTTCTGCCTCTCAAATTGTATTCCCTGCTGTCTTGCTCTGTACCCTATTCCTGTCGATGGCGCCCAAGAGAGTATTCCCGTTTAGCATTCGTGCCTCACCACTCATTCTCACTGAGCTGAAAGTTGACTGAGATACCACATCTTCCTCGGTGTTAAGCTGCATCATCTTCTCCTCTACCCCAAACGTAAGACGGAAGACGTTGGATTTGGGAGCTAAGTGAAAGACTTCACTGGGATCCTGATTAAATCCTATCCAATTAGATGCAGCACACCACTCCAAAATATAATTTTAGATCTTCACTGCGATATCTAACCTTTTCATATCCCCTCTATTTTGCTTATGATACAGAAATCTTTGGGTATCCTCATACAAGTCCCTGAGTAGAATTTTGGAAGAGAGGGTGTGGACAGCAGATCCCCCCGATAGCCTACTGGAAGCCTCCATTCTCGCGTTTTCACCTTTCTTGAAAGGTATGGCAGTGGCCCTGTCTATGACTGTTCTGTTTCTAGAACTGTCTGAACTGAGGATGAACAATTAGTAAAGAAACCATATGACTTCCTGAAGGATTTTTCCCTTCTTTATTTGGAGATGAGCTGTGGACGTTTACGCTGGCAGTTTGTTTGATTTTGTTATTGTTCTACGTGTTGTTTCTTCAGTGATGGTTTGAAGAGAGTCACTAGGACACCTCATGTTCTGCAGCTGCAGTCTGCCCCCGCCAGCTGGAGATATATTCATGCTCTAGTTTTTATAACTCATTTGATTCACTTATCACTATGGTCGATGAGAGAGAGACAAGCGAGCAAAAAGTCACAGGGGTTGGAAATGCCCCTGGGGATCCGAAAGCTGCTCGTTACAGGTCTTGATGTAGCCATAACCAGTCTAACTGTAGAGCAGAGTGGAGCATTGGAAAGAGCATACGACTTGGAGGTTGAAGAATTGGGACCAGTTTCCTCTGTTCAGCAGCTTTGGGACCTTAACCAAATTTTTGCTTCGTTGTGCCTCAGTTACCTTATGTGTAAAAGGGAGGCTATTGTGAGATTTAAATGACAGTCATCTGTGTTTTGAACATGGTACTTGGCATGGTACTCTGCTGATATTACTTCTCCTCCCACACCTCTGATGGATCTTAAGGATCATGTGAGATAATCTACATGTAAATGAATATCATAAAACCTAGGGCATTAAGTATGTTATTTGCAAGAGGGGTAAAGGGTGGGGTCAATGTTTAGGCCTCTCTCCAAGTCCTGATCCTTGTTTGACCTTCTTGGAAAGCAGGAAGCTCTGTCCCATAGTCATGAACACTGGAGGATCTCAGGCCTGTTTTTTAGGGCCCTGTGTGTTGTATCATATCGATGCCTTTGAATTAGGGTGTTGGCGAAGAATATTACGGTTGGTGAAAAAGAGGAGGACCTTCAGTAAGGTAGATTGACACAGTGGCTGCAACAGTGGGCTCAAGCATAACAACAATTGTGAGGATGTACGGGACCAGGCAGTGTTTTGTTCTGTTGTACACGCGGTCACTATGAGTCAGAACCGACTCAATGGCGCCTAACAATAACATGGAGAAAAAGAGCAAAGAGAAGGCTGAGCTCCATGCTGGGGTGTAGGGAGGGGAAGCGGGGGCGTGTATGGGACCAGTGCAGGATATTGGAAGGAGACTTAAGATTCCGTGTCTTAGACAAGTCTTTTCCCTCACGTTGGGTCTCCGTTTCTTCATCTGAAAAATGAGGAGTTGTATTAAATCACTTTTAATGTCATTGCTGGAAATAGAAAAGTTGGGGATAAGAATTACCTAGATACCTTAACCAGCCTTTATCTCTCTCTTCACACGTTCTGAAAGAGAATAAAGCACGTGGAGGACACTCTGAGTCTCGACTTGGTGCCCCATGCAGGCTCCCATTGCCCCAGGCTAGACTGGGAAGGATGCTTTTTCACTAGAGACAGACCCAAGGCCTGGATACAAAGCAAACAGAATGGCCTATTTAGCTCCTTTCCCTGCAAGCCTACACCAGACTCTAAGATTAGATCACTTCAATAGCAAGGAAATGGCAGCCCTTAGGAAACCCACTGACCTGGGAAAGAGAAAAGAATGTTTTTCCCAAATACCTAGAGCTGAGCTGACCTTGGCAGTTCACTTTGGCCTTTCTAGAATGGAGCAACCCCAGGGATCACCTGCCTTGCCAGTTCCTGGGAGAGAGTCAGCAAAGAGGTGACCATGCAGAAACAAGATGGCAGTGCCTTCTTCCTCAAGGGAAAAAGCAGCCATGTGGGAGAAGGAGACAGACATTGACCCTAAAATGCTGCAGTGCAGAAAATGTGGCCCATTAAGTGTCTTCAGACTTGACTACCTGACAGCTGTAAGCTCCTCTTGGGGGTTCTGTAATTTCCCACTCTTCCTAAAAGAACCAGAGACAAGGATATAGCCTGATGATGTGATCACTCCATGAGATGTCCTTGAGGACTTTGCCTCATCACAGAAGCGGAATATCTCATTAAGAAAGCCACACCGATGATGAAGAATATGCATTTCTTGCCAGATGCCCCACTGCTACTTAAAATGCTTAAAGCCCTAGCCCTGAAAACCAGTCCCTATGGGCACTCATCACTACCCACAATCTGTGTGCCCTGGATTGTCAGGTTGCTAGTGCTTCCTTTCATTCTGATATTCTTTTTTTAAACCCCTTCTTTGAGGTGTCCTTTGCTGAAGCAAATAGGGACTTATTACGAGGCAGTCTCCCTGAGGCTATTTTGTTCAGGCTTGGTTGTCCAAGCAACCAACAAAGAGAAACTTGAGGAATGGATCCCCTTTGGATTGTGGGTCGCCTTTAATAGCTTGAGAAGGTCAAGAACATCTTTACGAGCAGGGTCTCCAGGTGATTTAGTTCAATGGTGAGTGAGATGGAGATTCTGCTTAAAAGCCTAACATTATTCCACGTTTGTTCATATGCAAAGTGTTTTCTTAAGTAAGGCCCTCTGCATTCATGAGCACATCCTCACACTCTAATGACATTTGTGCTACTGCCAAATCACATTCAGGGACAGTTAAAGCAGGCTGGAGCCAGCGCCAGGGCCTCCCATCCAGGGAAGCACTACAGACCACCCAGATGAAGAGCAAGCTCCCTAATGAGCGGAGCACCATGAGACACCTTGAGAGGGAAATCTTGACGGCCGCCTGCAGGCCTTTAAGGTCCTCATCTTCTAGTCCTCTTTCTGTCCACCAACTTGGGAAAAATTGATCTCCTCTCTGTCTCCGTAAATTGAGAGAGGGCGGTAAATCTTAGACTCTTGGCTCTAATTCAGATAATGAACGTATTGAGCTTTCAATCTCGTGACTGAGAGGGGAGGACCTGTGTTTTGTTGACTTTTAAATGTAGCGGAAACATAAGTGCTGGGTTTCACGATTCAAGTTTATGACCATCCAACAAACGCTCATCCATTGCCTACAGGTGTAAGCCTTTCTGCTAGGCTGGTTGGGGATGTCAGAGGACAAGTGCTGGGCCCAGCACATAGGGAAGACATATATCCGTGTCAGTTCCAACTCCTGGCGACTCTATGTGTGTCAGAGAAGACTGTGATCCACGGGGTTTTCAAAGGCTGATTTTTCCGAAGTAGATCAGCAGGCCTTTCTTCTGAGGCACCTCTGGGTGGACTCGAACCTTCAACCTTTCGGTTAGCAGCTGAGCACATTAACTGTTCACACCACCCAGGGACGCCAAGGTAGAAAATGTTAAAAGAATAAAGGCTTTAATTTCAGAGGAGAGATTCTTTTTGTCTCTTTTCTTTTCCTGCTTCTAATTCCGGCCAGCATTCTCTCTCCCTGGGATTACAGCCTTAATTACCTGTTTTCTGGCCCTGATTGGTCACCTGCTCTGAGCTGGGCACTGGGAGGGAGGGAAAGTCAGACAAATAGCAGATCTGTGTCTGCATAGAAGGGCAGAGATAAAGTTCCTCCAAAATAACAATCAGAGCAAACTGTAAACTGGGGCTAGGCATGTCCCCCGGGGTCGGACAGTAGAAATGAATAAAGAGAAATGAACCAAGGATGGAAGTGGAGTTAAGAGGAGACTGTTCAGAACTGGAGAGCATACTTCCTGTCTAAACGGGGCGGTGGCTACTTGTGGTTAGCTGTCATCGAGCTGGCTCTGACTCATGGAGACACTGTGTACAACATAGCAAACGATCGCCCAGTCCTGCATCAGCTTCACTGTCGTTGGTATGTTGGAGTCCATTGTTGTGGCCACTGTGTATTTTGAGTCTCTTCCAACCTAGGGGACTCATCTTGCAGCACTGTATCAGACAGTGTTCTGTTGTGATCAATAGAGTTTTCATTGGCTAATTTTCATAAGTAGATCACCAGTCTTAGTCTGGAAGCTCTGCTGAAACCTATCCACTAGGAGTGACACTGCTGGTATTTGAGATACTGGTGGCATAACTTCCAGCATCATAGCAACACACAAACCCCCACAGTACAACAAACTGAAGGGTGGTAAAGTGGCTGCTTAAAACCAAACCAAACCTGTTGCCATCAAGTCAATTCTGACTCATTGCAACCCAGCAGGACAGAGTAGAACTGCCCTGTAGGGTTTCCAAGGAGCCACTGGTGGAGTCGAACTGCCGGCCTTTTGGTTAGCAGCAGAGCTCTTAACCACTGCGCCATGAGGTCTCCAGAGCAGCTACTTAACTACAGCTAATTATTGCTAAACAGGAAAGGGGGGGCAGGGCCACTAAATATAGAGAACTTCCTGTGTAAAATGTCTCATTTGGGGAGTACTGACAGTTATTTAAATTTTTAAAAACTGAGTAAGCCACACAATGCATTCAGAGGGCCCGGCTGGCCTGGGCCCACCACTTGATAACCTCTAGCATACCGTAGAGTGAATATGAAAGAGATAGAAGTGACTTACAGATGGGAGTCTCATGGAAAAATCTGGGAAAGAGGGAATGTTTGATACAGGTTTGGAAGGATAAAGACAGGAAGAGGACTTTCCAAACAGAGGGGAGAATGTGAACAGAAGATGGACTGGGAACCTTGAGGTTGTAATTAGAAAAGGGCAAGGAGTCTGCTAGCTGGAGCCCAGGTATGAACAAGGGTCGGGAGCATGCTACAGAACATCAGGCCAAAGAGGTAGGTGGAGGCCAGATACTGGAGTGACCTTGTGCAAGTCACTTAACCACTTGAGACCTCACTCTACTCATCTGTACAAAGAGTATAGAAGATCACCCTCCCCGAGTTGATGGAAGGAGTTGATGAGAAAATGCATCTAAAATACCTGGTGTTGTGCCTGGCATCTATACCAAACCAAACCAAACCCATTGCCACTGAGTCGATTCCAACTCATGGTAACCTCATGGGTTACAGAGTAAAACTGCTCCATGGGGTCTTCTTGGCTGCAGTCTTTACAGAAACAGATCACCACGCCTTTGTGCTACAGTGCTGCTGGGTGGGTTTGAACCACCAACCTTTAGGTTAGTAGACGAGTGCAAACCATTTGTACACACCCAGGGATCTTTGGCATCTATACAAAGCACTTAATATATGTTGGTTCTTCTACTATTTAACAAAAAATGGGTACCTCATTCTTCTGGCACTGTGGTATTAGTGAAGGGCTTCTTCTATTTTTCTCTTTTTTAAGAAAAGATTTTTTTTAAGGAATTTTTTTATATGTTTAGTTTCCATAAATAAAGATGTCACTGTGAGGACTGAGGTGTGCCTGTCCCAAGCTATGGTATTTTCAATTGCCTCAGATGCATGTGAAAGCTGGACAATGAATAATGAAGACCAAAGAAAAATTGGTGCCTTTGAATTATGGTTTTGGCAAAGAATATTGAATGTACCGTGGACTTACAGAAGAACCAACAGATCTGTCTTGGAAGAAGTACAGCTAGAATGCTCCTTGGAAGCGAGGATGGCAAGACTTCGCCTCATGTACTTTGGACATGTTATCAGGAGGGATCAGTCCCTGGACAATGACGTCATGCTTGGAAAGGCAGAGGGTCAGCAAAAAAGAAGACGACCCTCAATGAGATGGATTGGCACAGTGCCTCAACAATGGGCTCAAACACAGCAACGATTACTGTGAAGATGGTGCAGGACTGGGCAGTGTTTCATTCTGTTGTACACAGGGTCGCGATGAGTCAGAAGCGACTCAACGGCATCTAACAACAACAACAAACGTTCAGAAAGGTACAAAGAAGAAAATAATCAGCTCTGTTCGCACCACCCAGAATTGCCCACTCTGAACATCTTGGCAGCTTTGCATTTGTAGTCAGTCTTTTCCAAAAAAATCATTCTCGATTTTGTAAAAATGGTAGCATGTTCATCCTAAAAGAAATTGTTAAAAAGGAGTAAAGTACAAAAAGAACACAAAAAACATTTAAGTCTTGCCATGATTACATTAGGTGAAAATTGTTTCTGACAGCTTTGTATGCATTATAGATAAAAGGACAGCTGCCCCCTCTTGGGTTATGGGGTTGCTATGAGGATAGAATAAGTTACAGCACAGAAAGCAGAGTTAGCACAGCGCCTGAAATTTGGTGCTGTTGTTAGTTGCTGTTGAGTTGGCTCCGGCTCATGGCGACCTTTCATTTAACAGAAGGAAGCACTGCCTGGTCCTGCGCCCTCCTCACAATCTTTGGTATGTTTGAGCCCATTGTTGCGGTCACTGAGTCAACTCATCTTACAGAAGGTTTCCCTCATTTTTGCTAACCTTCTCCTTTACCAAACATGACGTGCTTTTCTAGTGGTTGGTCTTAACTGATGATGTGTTCAAAGTGAGCGGATGAAGTCTTGCCATTCTCCCTTCTAAGGAGCGTTCCGGCTGTACTTCCTCCAAGACAAATCTGTTGGTTCTTCTGGCAGTCCACACTATATTCAATAGTCTTCAGCAACACCACAATTCAAATGCAACAATATAAAATGTCAATCATAGTAGCAGTGGACTACAAGGGAGCAGGTACAATTCTGTAACTGCAGTTTTGGTATGTTGTTGTCATTAGTTGCTGTCAAGTCAGTTCCGACTCGTGGTGACCCCATATGTGCAGAGTAGAACTACTCCATAGGGTTTTCAACGCGATGACCTTTCCAAGGCAGACCACCAGACCTGTCTCCTGAGGCACCTCTGGGTGGGTTCAATCTGCCAACCATTTGGTCATTTGCACCAGCCAGGGACTATTTGAGTTGAACTTTAGATTTCATGGTCTCCTCTCTGTTTCCAGTTCACAAAGAAATGTTCAATACCTCTTTGTGGTGAACTGGGAAAGGGGCGACGATCTTGAGCTGTGATTTAGTTCTACCATTTATGAACTGTGTGGTATTAGATGAGTCTGTTTACCTCTCTGAGCCTCTATTTCTTTATCTGCAAAATGGGAACAGTTCTGCCACCTGCCAGGATCTTGGCTCATTTCATGAGCTGATGCATGCAAAGTTCCAGGGACAGAGTAGGTCACAAAATACTGATCCTTTTTCTCCCTGCCTCTGTGTCCCCTCTCCTCTCCTCTTCCCTCCATTGCTACACTCCTTTGCTATTTTGGTATGATGTGTTTTCATTCTCGTTTGATTCTAGGAATTTTTTGATTGCGTCTTTGATTTCTTCTATTACCGAGTGGCTTTTAAGCAGGCTGTTATTCAGTTTCCATGTATTTGATTTTTTTTCCCTTGCTCTTCCTGTTACTAATTTCTACTTTTATGGCATTGTGATCAGAGAAGATACTTTGCATTATCTCAGCGTTTTGGATTTTGTTGAGGGTTGCTTTGTGGCCTAAGACGTTGTCTATTCTGGAAAATGTTCCATGTGCGTTAGAAAAGAATGTACACTTTGCTGCTGTTGGGTGGAGTGTTCTGTATATGCCTATGAGTCAAGTTGGTTGATTGTGCCCTTTAGGTCTTCTGTATCTTTGTTGAGTTTCTTTCTAGATGTTCTGTCCTTTACTGAGAGTTGTGTGTTGAAGTCTCCTACTACTAATTGTAGAACTGTCAATTTCTCTTTTCAGTCCTGTTAGAGTTTATGTATTTTGTTTTATGTTGTTGGGTGCACAGATATTCATTATGGTTACGTCATCATGTTGGATTATCCCTTTAGTCATTGTATAATGCCCTGCTTTTTTTTTTGGTGGAGTTTGTTTTAAAGCCTATTTTATCTGAGCTTAGTATTGCCACTCCTGCTCTTTTTTGGTAGCTGTTTGCTTGATAGATATTTTTTTCCACTCTTTGATTTTTAATATGTTTATGTCTTTGTTTCTAAGGTGTGTCTCTTGTAGACAGCATATTGATGGGCCTGGTTTTTTGTTTTTGTTTTT
>NW_004443937.1:38852373-38855838 GCF_000243295.1 Trichechus manatus latirostris | reverse complement strand
TTTTGTTTCTGTATTATTTTCTTGAATTCTTCCATTGCTCTGTCTTTTCCATGATTTTGTCTATTTTTTCCTTATTTTTGTCCGTGTTTTCCTTCATCTCTTGGAGAAGGCTGAATATTAGAGTTTTGAATTCCCCAGGTAATTCCAGAGCCTTTTATTCTACCGGAAGGTCATCTGGTGTTTCATTCTGGACACTTTCTGAGCCATCCAGTCCTGTTTTTTTAATATGTTTTCATATTGTCGGCTGTCTTTGGGACATTCAGGAATTATTTTCTTCATTTATTGATTGTAGATTTGTTTGTTTCATCATGCTTTTTTGTTTTATTTGGTTATGTCTGGGCAGGCAGGTTGGGCGTTCTTTGTTGTTTGCTAGTCTGTGGGCACAATACTTTTTACCACCTTGTCCAGGTGGCCAGGGCCAGTCACTCAGCTATGGTGCAGCTGGGTAGGTCCAGTGGAGGGGGTGGGGTGGTGTTGGGTCACTGGGGCTGACTAGGGCCAGGGGCAGTGCAGGCTGGGGTCCAGTGGCCTGCACCTGTGCCACTTGGGGGTGCGGTGCTCAGTGCGCAGTGCAGATAGGCAGGAGGGAAGGGGGAGGATGTGATGTGTGGAGCTAAGTGAGTGTGGGAAAGAAGAGAAAGAAGAGAGAGAAACAGAAGCCAAAAGAAAAAAAAAGGTGCTGAGGGAACCTGCTGTTGGAGTGGTTCAGACCTAGGGAAGCCATGTGCTGGTGGCTTTCTAGCCAGGCAGTGTGGCATAGCCTATCAAGAAGGGACACATGTGGCGCATGTGGCTAGATGTGTGGGAGAAAGGAAGTATCCCCTGGTTACCGGGTGCTCCGTCTCCTGCTGAGAGCTCTATGAAGTTGCCCTCCTGTACTCCCTGTCTGCTGTTCTTGGTGGCTGAGGGGTCCAGGATGGGGAGTCTATAGCTCTCCACTCCATAGCTCTCCTCATTCTCTGTTCTTTGTCAGTTTCTTATTCCATTCAGTGCTTGGTTGAGTTGTTTATCCCTTCATTTGATGCTTAGGGTTCCAGGATTGATGTTTGTTTCTGTTTTACTTAGTTTTTCGGGTCTTTGCTATAGAGGCACGGCATGGTGCTTCTGTCTATAGCGCCATGTTGGCTCCGCCCTCCTCCTCTCCTGTTTTGGTGTAGATTTAGCAACTTGAATTGCAGAAAATACTCAGCCAAGTCCTCCTAGTTACATTTTAAACTTTCTTTTCCTGAGACTGTATACACTGAACCGGCGTTAATGAGTATTGATTGTGACATCTGTGTTCAACAGTGGCCCAAGAAGAAGTGCACGTGTTGGCTGCTTATGGTTAACAGCTCAGCTGAAGGCAGGAAGCAAATTAGCTGTTAGAAGGTGGTTCTTTGCACCTGAAATTCATTATTGCTTTAAAACCATTTTGGAAATGAGTCCTTTAACTGTATGAACTAAGATGAACATCCTGGGCAACTGGAAGTTGAATCCACTTCGTGAGGAACTTATTTTGCTTTGTGATTAAAAAATCTGTCACTGCCTTGTTCCTTGAGCTTTGCTAAAATTTGCTGTAGCTTCTTTTTACCATAAATCAGGTGTCAAGTAAAGACTTTGTGTGTGTTTATGATCATTATGTTGTATTAAAGAGTTGCCTTGAGTTCCAGAATGCAAACAAGAGTGTTGCATATTCCTCTACCTGCGAAGCAATTAAATTATTGTCTGACATGTTTATAGCTCCAGAACGAGTAATCAGCTTTTAGTCTGAATGGGGGACATGGTGTTATAATCCAGTGCTTTGCTGAGAGGTTCATATTTAGCATTTGATAATTTAAATAATACTGAGCGAGCACAGCCACACTTCTTGGCAATTGCATCAGAGTAATAAAAAGAATGCGATGCAAAGACTGTTATTTTGTAAATAATTTTGTATTCGTGAATAGTTTTCACTTCCTTGTTAACCTCTGCTGCCCTTGTTGAATAAACTAGAAAATCATAGTTGCCTCTAAAGTCACAAGTATTATGTCTCTCTTTGTTCTCTTTTCCTTCTTCCCAGGGAAACAATATCTGAGCAATCTCCAAATTTTCATGAGACTGTGAAAGGCCTGCCATGAACCATAGAAAAAAAAAAGGTCCCCCCCTCAAAGGAACTTTCTTCTTGTGAGATGCGTTTATGTATTGGAGATCAATTTTCTGATAAGATTCTCTGTTCCTGAAGAATATTTGGTAATTTTAGCAAAAGTAAGTACTTGCCACAGGAATAGTGAATCCCAAGTTAATGCCCAATAATGCCACCAGCTAAATGAAATAAAATACAGAAATAGGCTGCTCTCTCCAACATCCTTCCCCCCAAAATGTGGTTTATTGGATGACTTCAGGATTTTATTTTTTGGTACTTTCTAGCTATCAAGTTTATTTACAGAACTTGTTTACTTCAGAGCAAAGTACCCCAGTTGGTTTCCAAACATGTTCGAATCCTTAGTAATAACTTCACATTGCTGCTATTTCTATCATTTCCCATCCCCTTTTCCCTGCCCTTCCGCATGGACCAAAACAAGCACAGATACTCCCATCTTTTGCTGCCCTGGAGACCATAGGCCCCAAGGAAGTATACATATTCTTCCATTAGTTATTTTTGTCTTACAGTACCCTTTTTCATGGCTTTATAACCTTGCCCAACATGACCTGCCTAAGCCTTCTCAGCCACTGTGTCAGAAAGGTCAAATGCCACCGTCCATTTTTACTGTGTGTCTCCGAGACTTGCCTTGCCACCTGAAATGCTGATTGATTGCAAGTGTTGTACATGTCAGCCTATACACATCTTCAGAGGCAGTTCGCCCTACTTTAGAAAGGTATTTCCTGACAGACACTGTTTAAAACTGACTTAAATAACAATATTTAGGTCCATTTCTTAGTGTTTCTAATTCCATTGAGAATCTTCCCAGGGAAGGAAATGGAGTTATAGGGTGGAGATGTGTGTCTTTACCCTGGGTTTATTTAGATTCAGCACAGCTTGCCACGCGCAAGTCTTTCTGCATGCTCACACTTGTAGCTGGAGATTAGCAGAGTCATGTTCCCATTTGTATTTTAAATGTGTCTTGGGAAATATGGCCTTGAAACTGTCCAAATACCCATTTGAGAGGCCTCTCTTTCCTCTGAAGAAGAGCCCTAACCTTTGCCAGCTACAGTGCTAGATAATTTTCATCTGCAATGTGTTTCAACTCTCCCAACAGCTATGTACTCCATCAGTCCACATTTTCCAGATGTTGACACTAAAGATTAGAGGTTACTTGTCCATAGTCACAGTGTAAGGCAGGGGAGTTGAGATCAAAAGCAAGTCTTGCAGCCCATTAGTCCATACTCTCTGTTCACGTCCTCACATGCTAATATACACCTCGGCGTATATATCAACAAATGTTCTGCTGATGTGTAATGTGTTAGGTATATCTGCAGGCTTGGCTTTTGGTCAACTTATATCACTCC
>NW_004443937.1:38790418-38841936 GCF_000243295.1 Trichechus manatus latirostris | reverse complement strand
GGGAGACACTTCACTGGTTTGCTTCTCTAGAGAACGCAGATGAAGACACCTTGAAATAGGGAGTAAAACTTGGCGAAACATCTGTTCCTGTACTTGGCTGGCTGGCTCAGTGAGCACCACCTTAAAATACGTCATTTTCGTATGGACTAAACAGTGAATTTATCCTCCCCTTAGTGTTCCCGACTCAGTGCTTTCTTCCATTTTTACCTTAAAGCACTGCAGCTACGCTCTGTACCGGTGCTACCTTCTGCCTCTTATTATCCCCTCCTGTGACGCATCTGGTGTTCAAAACCACACTGCTTAGTATGGAAGCCAGGAAATCTGGAAATGCTGCTTTTAAACTACTGACTCTGTTTTTCAGTAAGTTAAATGGATTATACTATTTTGTAACCAATCTGGTCATAAAAAGTTCGCATTGTAGAAGCTGCCCTCGTAGGCACTTCAAGTGGAGAGAAATTTACCTGCTCGTTTATACACTCCTGAAAATGGCAGCGGATGGCAGAGATGGGACTGCATCTGCAGATAGCACCGCTGGGACGCAATGGCGCTGACTGTGGGAACTTCCGAGCGAGGGACAGGAGAGGAGTGACCTGTTTGTGCAGATTCACTCTCGTGGTAGCTTTGATTCTTTATTAAATGAAAGCCAGCTGCTTGTGGTTAACGTCTTTAATGGGCTCACATTCCCAGGTAGCTCATAAAATCCCATTCATAAATCAAAGGGCCCTTCTTAACAGAATTTAAAGTATGCTGCAAAGTCACTGATGTATTAATGAATTAGGAGGACTAGAAGCAAGATTCATAAGTGGTTCCGAAGTCTCCAATCCCTCTCAACTCTCCTCTATGTATGTGCTTCCCCCAAGAAGATTGGAAAAGGAAGTGGCAATTAATGTCTCCGAGTCACGGGCTAACAATGTGTCTTGCAGAAGACAAAGTGAGTTACTGAGAGAAAAATTTCCTAGTGATTTAAAAGATACCATTTAAATTCTATTAGAACTTTTTTTGAAATAAAAGGCAATGAGTTAAGTGAGAGTAAGATGTAAACCTTCCTGCAATATTTGATTGCTAATGAACAGAAGGTATTAATCTTAGCAGCCAAGAGGAGAAAAATGCATAGTGTTTTTCATTAAATCAACTAAATGATTAAATGAGTTAGTCAGTGGAAACCATTTTAATTTTCTGAATGTGAAATATTCAGCTTATAACAAATAAATCCAGAGTACCTTTCCAAGCAAGTTTTGAACATAAAAGATGTGGGTTATCAAGATGTTTGGTATTTTTTTCTTTTTAGATAGTCAATATTTTAAATGCAGTGACATTAATTGTACAGAATGAAATGCCTCTACCATCTAGGCTTAAAAAAGCTGGCATCCAGTGTGCCGTTTCTAATGCATCTTCGACACTATTACAAAATGATTGATTGTTGTCAGAGTCATTTTAGCAGCTTTCAGAGCTGTTATATTTTTAATTAAATTGGCTGTGAATTTTGTAAGTGGCAAAGGTTGATAAAGTAGCGCTCGGCACAATATTACTTTCTTCTTAGCTCGGCTGTCATAGCTCGTACATTTATGTGCGTAATCTTCTGAACGTTCCATGAGTCTCTCTGGTCTCAGGCATTGATCTGCAAGATTACTTGCTCTTTGGAGGTGGGGAAAAACTAAAAATGAACTCAGCAAAGACCGTGATACTGAGCCATTACTTGGTGGACTGAGGGGAGATGTAGCCTAGTAACCCCGCTGAAGTTGGCTTGCTGTCCTCCCTTCTTGCACCTCACCTGCAAGGGGAAGGAGATGTGGGTAGCAGGTCATTGTGCTGATCCTCCCACCAACACGTTTTGAGGGACTCCTCTGTGCCGGGCCCTGGGTGGGGTGCTGGGGTCACAAGCGTGAGTCTAGCAGGAGACCCAGACTCTGACCCACTTGAACAGAAAAAAAACCAGTCACCGTTGAGTCGATTCCAGCTGACCCCATGCGTGTCAGAGTAGAAATGTGCTCCATAGGGTTTTCAATGGCTGATTATTTTGGGATTAAATTGCCAGGCCTTTCTTCCTAGGCATCTCTGAGTGGACTCAAACCTCCAGCCTTTCACTTAGTAGCCAAGTGCGTTAACCATTCGCACCGCCCAGGGACTCCCAACAGATCTATAAGGAGGGAGCCTTGTAAGCCAAGGGGTCAGGCAAGGCTTCCCTGAACGAGTGACTCCGAAATCCCAGGGTGGGATGGCAGCCAACCACACGAGAGGGGGATTAAGTGTGTTCCAGCCAAGGGGAACAAAGAGTTCTCAGGTGGCAGGGAGCCAATCTGAAGACCTGAAAGAAGGCCAGGGGGCTGGAGCCCAGGAAGGAATGGGAGACAGGTGATAGATGAAGCACTTTTCAGTACTGAATACAGTGTCTGGGTTTCCAGGAAGAACTTGGGAGTTGACTGACGAGCTCTATGGATAGCTGTCAGAATGGTCCCATTGAGGCAGAATGTTAAGATGGCAGTGGTGCTCTAGAGGGGGCAAGCCCACCTTAGACATATCTGACTTCTTTTGGCCATGAGAGATTAAAAATCAAAATCCGGGAGATATGGTGAGAGAGGGACAAAGTGGGTTTACTAGAATTACAGAATGTTAGGGTAGGGAGGACCTTTACACACGATGCCCCTCACCACTATCGATTTGCAGACTAGGAAGGTGCATCCCTAGTGACTAACTGGCACATCTCATTCTTAAACAAGGGCTCTTCCCAAAACACCGTGGTAACTCCTCATAATTTCTGTTTCTCACCCCTGGGCAAAACCAATCCCCTTATTTATCCACCACATAGATGGTAGCCAGGAAGGATTTGTAGGAGACAGGATAACAGAGCAGGTCGGAACACAGCTTCAGAGCCAGAGAGGCCTGGGTTTGAATCCTGACTGAGCTGTCTGACCCTGGCGGGATGCGTAAGCGCTAAGCCTCAGTTTCCACATTGGTGCAGTGGGGCCTACATTGTTGGGTTGTCTGATTGTATTTTATCCTTTATGTAAGGTGCTTTGTGTGATTCCTGGCATGTAGTAATCACTCAATCCATAGTAACGATTATCATTTTTAGGACAATTGAAATAACCAGTACTTCCGTGAATTTATTTTCCCTTAGTAGAAAAAGAAAATGGGGTTTTACTTTTCATAAAGCCGCCTTTGAAATGTGCTTGAAATTTCTTTCTCCTACCCACCTGGTCTTCTGGCACACATGAGAACTTTCTCATTTAGGCTACTAGTTCTTCATGAGTACGTAATTTCCCATTGGTTCGTGTCTTGCTAGTTATGGGTACATTGTTGTCATTGTGTTGTTCGTTGCCACTGAGTCATCTCTGACTCATGGAGACCCCATAGACAACAGGACAATATATTGCTCGCTCCTGCACCATCTTCCTATCACCGGGATGCTCCAGTTCATTGTTGTAGCCACTGTGGATTGTGAGTGCCTCCCAACCTAGGGAGCTCTTCTTCCAGCCTATACAGGACAATATTCTGTTGTGATCCATAGGGTTTTCACCAGTTAATTTTGGAAGTAGATTGCCAGGCCTTTCTTTCTAGTCTGTATTAGTCTGTAAGCTCTGCTGAAATCTGTCCACCATGGGTGACCCTGCTGGTATTTGGAACACTGGTAGCATAGCTTCCAGTATCACAACAGTCAAGCCACCACAGTAGGACAAAATGACAGACGAGTGGGTACATTACAGCCATCAAATAACGCTTAGACGCCACCGATAATGAAGGCTGAACCATAGCTCAGGAGGGAAAGGCCCTGGCGTAGTTTGATATTGTTCGTCATGGCAAGGATTCAAGCTTTCGAGTCACACAGACTTGGCGGCTAAACCCCGTCTGGGCCACTTATTGTCCACGAGACCTTGAGCAAATTCATTCACCTTTCTAAACCTCAGTTTTCTCAACAGTAAGATGTGGATAATACTGTCCATTGTATGTTGTGAGGTTTACCTAAAATGGGGCAAAGTACCTGACACATAGTAAAAACCCCATAATTTTGGCTCTTCCAATCATGTAGACCAAACCCCTGATAATTCCCATCGTCTTCATCTTTGAGCCAGTAAGGGCAGGAGATGGGGGAGGCGGGAACTGAATCCTGTTCTTCTATGCAGCCTTTATTTCTAAGGTGGACAAAGTGGGCATCATTTTCAGCAACACAAAATTGACCTCCCTACCCTTTCAGAAGGAGACTGGTGGCCCAGGGGTTAAGAGCTTGGCTGCTAACCGAAAGGTCAGTGGCTTGAACCCACCAGCTGCTCTGTGGGAGAAAGATGCGACAGTCTGCTTCCGTAAAGATTACAGTCTTGGAAACCCTATGGGGCAGTTCTACCCTGTCCTACGGGGTCACTATGAGTAGGAATCAACGCAACAGCAATGGGTTTTTGACCGTTCCAGAAAGCGTTCGAGTTTAGCGTCTTGAGTACTTCAGTGAGGCATTCACAACAGCGTGTACGGGAACAACTTTGAGTACTGGGGGAGCCTCACTAGACAAATGGCTGTGTGGGGAGATGTATTAGTCAGTAAACATTGTGTGTGGAGTAAACACGGCAGTCACTGTCAGTGGCGTGATCTCCTCAGTTTCCAACGAGAGGCTGTGCAGCTTGCAAAGGAGGGAAAAGAATAGCTCTGTTTTCCTACACCAAGGGTCCAGACGAGCCACAGAGCTACCATTTGTATTTGCAGGCGATTTCAATCATTCTGCATGCACGCTCACTCTGGTAACGTTTCAAAGCATTATTCCACATTACCGTAGTATTTTATCATGCATCCCATATCTGACACAGTTCTTTCCGTAACAAGAGAGTGCTTCAGGCAAAGTTTCAGATTTTGTCAGTAGAAAAAAAGGAATTGTTACAGTTCAGAAATGGCTAGGGAAACATGCCTTCAAGTGCTACAAATTTGTACAGGTAAAGCTCCAGGTAGAAAGAATGAAGAGGTTCAAGCAAGCGTTATGTCTTGCCAATCTCCATGTCTTCTTTGCTGTGTTCTGGGGATGGACCCAAGACCCAGATGGGCCAAGCCACAAGAGTTCTTCATTGGCCAAGGTGAGTCAAGTTCTGGTGCTCAAAGTAGAGAGGGAAATGAACCCTGCACTTGGAGAAGTTCACATCATCAACTCTCTCAGTCACCCGAAGAGGTGGGTTAATGTAGTCACTGATGCTGGTCATCTGGTCACCTCATTCTGTCTTTCTCTTTTGTTGTGACTCAGACCTGGCTGAAAAGGATTAGTGTTCCCTTCTTGTCTCTTTCCCTCCTTCCCTGCATTTCATACATTCAGCCAAGATACATTTATCTGGCTCCTTGTCTCTGCCCAGCTCCATGCCAGTTACTGCAGAAACTACAGTGAATAAGACAACATGATTCCAGGGCTCACAGGTACCATAAAAGAGCCTATGAGGGGTGTACAGGCTCTGGGGAGCACAAGGGTGGGGCACTGACCAAGATTTTGATGGGGTGACATCTACATCAAACTCCAAAGAATATGTGAGAAATTACAAGGAACCATCTAATCCCTCCTTCTCGCAGCTGCCCCACCTTCTTAGGCTGGCTGAGGGAGGGGCAAGGCTGGGATGTGAAAGAGAATATGGCGCAAGTTCAGTTAACTCCTTGTTGCCCAAATAGCAATGATAGTCACAGCTTTTGCCATGTCTAAGTTCCACTTCTACTACCTTTATGTTTCTTCAAATCAACTTCCTTCCTCTACCTGAATACGTTTATTGAAAAAGGAAAGATCACATCACTATTGTAACAGAAAGTGTAACATGCTATAAACAGAAGGTAACTGTGAAGAATTAACCTGACCAGAAAGTCTGGTCTTTGCCCTTGTGTGGTGGTTAACATTGTGTGTCAACTTGGCTGGGCCACGATTCTCCGTGTTTTAATGTAATGACTCCCATGATTGAATATACTGTGAGTAGCCAATCAGATGAAAGGCAGTCTCCTTGGGGGTGTGGCCCGTGTCTGTATATAAGCAGACGTTCTGGCTTTTTGCTCTTTCTGGATCCTGTGGCTGCTTCCTGTCGTCTTATCTCCCATTCTTGGGACTTGAGCTGTTAGCTTATCTGCCGAACCTGGGATTCGTCGAGCTGCACAGCCGGTGAGTGGGAGCCCTGCTCTCCGACCTTCCGATCTTGGGCTTGCCAGCTTCTGCAGCTGTGTGACTTGGGAGAGGCCTCTACCCTGATCCACAGACTTGGGACGTTCTAGCCTCTACAATCGCGTGAGCTATTGCCTCGAAATAATCTCTCTCTCTATATATATATTTATACACTTTACTGGTTTACCTTCTCTAGAGAACCCAGCCTAAGACACCCTGGCTGCCAGAAGGTGATCTCTAGGCCCCTGGAATGTCCTGCCTTGTATGACTGTCTTTGTTTGCCTGGGGGCTTTGGCCACCAAACAGTCTAACCGTGTGATTTATGATGGAGGCTCTGCGCCATGCCTTATCAGTTCTGACCTTTGGAGGAACTAGAGGCTAAAGGCATTAGCGTGACATCCAGGAGGGGCTGGGGAGTAAAAGTCAGCCACACGGGCAGTATGTGATGTAGCCTCAGTAAAAGCTCTGGACACCAAAGGCTCGGGTGAGCTTCCCTGGTTGGTAATACTGTCTGAGAACTGTCACACATGATAGCCAGGAGAAGGTAACATCGTCTATGTCTGTGCAGAGAGAAGATGACCAGAAGTGCCACATTTCGACCACAAGTGGTGGCTTTAAAGAACAGAAATTTATTTTTTCACAGTTCAGGAGGCTAGAAGTCTTCATTCACACTGTTTCCTATTGTCTCTTCCTCTGGCTATTTTTAATGTGTATTTTTTTTTCACCTTGTAATAAGCGTCACAATGAGTATAATAGCTTCAAGTGGGTTCTGTGAGTCTTTCTAATGAATTACTGAATCTGAAGGTGGTTTTGGAGATTCCTGAATTTGTAGCCAGCTGGTTGGAAGTGAGGGTGGCCCTGGAGACCTTTAAACTTATGGCTGGTGTCTAAAGTGAGGGCAGCCTTTTGGGGACTGTTGCCTCTGACTTTGCAGTTTGGCTACTCTTTATAGTAACCACAAAAGTAAATAACAATGAAAAATAAAATAACATTATTAAATTCCAGATGGATTCTGGGTCTGGGCCTGATGCCTGATCTTTTCTGGTTCAAAAAGGAAGATTATCAAGCACTGGGACAGTGTGAAAGATACAGGAGCACCAAACTGAAACTTTGTCTAGGAGCAATCTTAGGGATGAAAAAGGATATTAAAACTAAATCATCACTATGTGATCCAGCATTGTCTAAGGCAATGATTATGTCCCACCTAAAACCACCTTCTGGGTCTTTGGAGGTATGTGCCTCATCCTCTGGGAGTGACAAAGAGTGGTTCAGCGGAGTTGGAACATAGAGTTGTAAGTAAGGAAGTGAGAGAGGGAATGCATGGCTTTGCAGACCTCGTTAAGGAGTTTGGATTTTATCCTAAACAAATGGAAAGCCACCATAGCAAGCAGATGGTTGGCACAATCTGATTTGCGTTTCTGAAGATACCCAGCCTGTGGAGGGGGGAATGGATGGTTAGAAGCAAGACCAGAAGACCCAAGGAGCTTTTGAGGAATCCAGGGAAAAAAGATGGTGGCCAAAACCAGAGGATGACGGTGGACAGAGAGAGAGAGGAAGGATCTGTCAAGCCTGTTGATTGATTGGGTGAGGTATATAGTAGGTGCTCAAAATTGTTTTCTCAGTGACATGGCTCACAGACCATCAGTTTGTGGAGAGCTAGGTCAGAGAAGGACATCATGCTTGGTAAAGTAGAGGGTCAGCAAAAAAGAGGAAGACCCTCAACAAGATGGACTGACACAGTGGCTGCAACAATGGGCTAAGCTTAACAATGATTGTGAGGACGGCGCAGGACCAGGCAGTGTTTTGTTCTGTTGTACAGAGGGTCGCTGTGCATCGGAACCGACTTGATGGCACCTAGCAACAACAGCAACGTCAGTCCAGTCATTTTATACCACATTTGGCCGAGAATGCCAAAGCACTGTGCCAGCTTTAATCAAAACGTACAAATAGAGCACCCATCTTAGTCTCTCAACTCAGCCCCTACCACCCACTCCCAGCCCCTCCTCTAGCTTCTGATTTGAGATCTCTGGTTTATTGAGATTACCCAGGAGTGAGGTCTGCAAACCAGGCCTAAGGTAATGATGTAGTAGTCCCCTATGGCTCCGTATAGGGTGGGGGGAGATCTGAGTTTCTCCCATATTGCCCTGCCTAAGGCAGTAGCTCTCAAGCGGAGGCAATTTGGGCAACGTCTTGAGACATTCGTGGTTGTCACAACTGTGTTTGTGTGAGTGTGCCGCTATCACTGAGGTGCCAGAGATGCTGCTAAACATTCTACAGTGCACAGGACAGCCCCCGCAACAGAGAATTGTCAGGCCCAAAATGTCATAGCGCTAAGGTTGAGAAATGCTGTAGGGATAGTGGGAATGTCACAAAGTGTCGGTAAGGGCAGAGAGGGGAGGCCATGGCAGGGCAGGTGTTACTATCGGAACACTCCGATTTGCATTCAATAACCTGTGTGAGGGAGTCCCTGGGTGGCCCAAAAGGTTAAACACTCAGCTAGTAAATGGAAGCTTGGCAGTTTGAATCCACCCAGAGACACCTCTGAATAAAGGCCTGGCAATCTACTTCCAAGAGAACACAGCCATTGAAAATCCTATGGGGCTCTCAGTTCTACTCTGATACACATGGGGTCGCATGAGTCGAAATTGATTCTACTGCAACCGGCGTGGTTTGGTTGTGGTATGTTGGGGTGGGGGACAGTGTGGGGTGGGGGAGGTGCTTTCCTTTGATCCCAGAGATGGGAACCAGAGCCAAGCAGCCATTTGGAAGGGGCAGCCACCCAAAAGAGCACCCTTCCCTCCCAGCGCCGGGGGCCCTGCTGCACGGGATCAGCAAGGATGGCGGAAGCTTTGTGGCTTTGAGGGCCTCTTGATAGGCAGATAACGTGCCTCCTCAGAAAAGGCGCCCAGCCCACAGCCCAGCGGGTGGGCTGCAATACCAGGAACCTTCACACTGTCCTGGGGAGGCTCCAAGCCCGCCCAGAAGACGAGCATTCGTTTTCAGAGGATGGTACCAATGACTGCTTTTTCCTGGGAGAAAAAAAAAAATGCCAGAAAGATAAACACTTTTTAAACCCCTACGTATCTCCTGCCTGCAAGCTTTGAGTTTATTTGTGAGACATTTATCTCCTTGTGTACTCACCCCCCACCAAAAAAAAAAAAAAATTATCATTTAATTATCCCTAATAGCCTGAGGGATGCTGATCAATAAGAATGTCTGCAGAAAGCTACAAGCCCTTCCTCTGAATAAACAAGCCTCCCGGGCAGCAGGCAGCAGGAGAGCGAGAACCAGGAGTTCCTGCAGTATTTGGGAACTTGGAGAAATCACCCGTGCAGACACCCTGTTCTGATGTGTGAGTGAGATGCACAGAGTTTCTCTTTATGTAATGGATTGTCTTAGTTACCTGGTGCTGCCGTCACAGAAAACATCGCAAGTGGTGACTTTAAACAACAGAAACTTATTTTCTCGTCATTCGGGAGGCTAGAAGTCTGAACGTTGGGTGTGAGTCTAGGGGGAGGTCCTTCCTTGTGGGTAGCTTGGGAGTTCTTGGCACTCACTCCTTGGGGTTCCTTGGCATCTGTCTTCCTCTTTGTGTGCGTCTCTTCATCCAGTCTGCTCTTTTCACAAGTCACAATTCAGAAGTCATTAGGTTTAGGACCCTTCTTTGTTGGTAGCCTCTGGAGTTCCCTGGTGTTACTTGGCGCCCCTTGGCATCTATCTTCTCCCTATATGTTTCTCTGTGTATATTCTGCTCTTTTTATAACTCCAAAGGGATTAGGTGTAGGACCCATCTCACTCTGCTATGACCTAATAATACAAGAAAAACCCTATTTCCAAACAGGATCATATCCACAGGTATAGGGACCAGCACTTCAATATATATATTGAATATATATATATTTGGGGGAGGGGAGGGCACAATTCAATTCATAACATGGATGGAGAGTCTGTGAACGGCAGTGCCAACTGGGAGCTCTGTTTTGATTTCCATGGGCAGAGTGGTCTATCTTCATGGTATCCACCCAAACCACGGAAACCTGGCAGCTAACTGCATAATCAAAAATTTGAGAAAAGAGATTCTTGATAAAGAATACGGCAGATACAGTAAACAAGAAGGAGTCCCTGGGTGGTGCAAATGGTTAACATGCTTGGCTGGTGACCAAAAGCTTGGAGGTTTGAGTCCACCCAGAGGCACCTTTGGAAGAAAGGTGATCTACTTCTGAAAAATCAGCCACTGAAAACCCTATGGAGCACAGTTCTACTGAGACACATGGGCTTGCCATAAGTCGGAGTCAACTCAACAGCAACTGTTTTTTTTTTTTTTGGAGACAAGTCAGGATATGTAGCATTAGACACCCTCAAGGGCCCATTCTTCACCATAAACTGGAAGAGGCTGCTTCTCTTTCCTTTGCTTCCTTCCACATTTCCTCTCTGAGTGTTGCTAAGGGGTCTCCTGGAAGTTAGATGTTAGACAAATGCAGATCTAGAGCATGTCTCCTGATAGCAAAGAGATCCTGCTTGGCTTGGGAACAAAAGTCACAGTGGTGGGTATAACATTCCCGTCACAAATTTGGGAACAAATGAGAACTCACAAAGATCCCCCGTGGGCTGCGTCTTCTTTCTAGGGCCTGGAACTCAGTGGAGCATAGAGAGAATCCTCGCGTGGCACCAGGTGGTGGTAAAGAATTGCTCTGGGTTCAGTACTCAGCCACTGCATCCAGGCTGATGTCAGTGATCAATGTTGTACAATGAAAATATCACTACAATTCATTATCAGGAGTAAATCCATAACTTTTGCCATCTCTGAGACCACTGGGAATCCTTCCTTTGCGAACTCTTGAGCCAGGGATTATCCTTTCCTTGAATTATAGTGAAATCTGTCTTATGTAATCATCTAGGGACCATATGAAATTGGTAACTTGGTAGAGGTTGAACTTTAGCTAAAGGTCAAACAAAAGTCTTTTGGAAACCTTAGGGGTTGCTTAAAGGTGAAATAAAAAGCTGAAATGAAAATTGACTTAATCCCTGGTTTATGAACCAAGTAGCGCAGCTAAGCAGACCGAGGATGCGTGCGGCTCCAAAATGTGTTGTGACCTGTCTTTCTGAAATGCTGTATTCCTTCTATCAAGTGCTACGGCCCTTCTGGATTGTTAATTATGTGGTGATTGCATGTTGTTGAGTCAGTTTCAACTCATAGGGACCCTATGTGACAGAGTAGAACTGTCCCCTAGGCTGTAATCTTTATGGGGAAACCCTGGTGGCGCACTGGTTAAAAGCTCGACTGCTAACCAAAAGGTCAGCAGTTCGACTCCACCAGCCACTCCTTGGAAACCCTATGGGACAGTTCTACTCTATCCATTAGGGTTGCTATGGGTTGGAATCGACTCCACGGCAACGGGTTTGGAATCTTTACGGGAACAGATCACCAGGTCTTTTTCCCTCAGAGCCGCTGGGTAGGTTCCAACAGCCAACCTTTTGGTTAGCAGCCAAGCAGTTCACCTTTGTACCACCAGGGCTCCTTAATCATGTGTCCAATATGTTCTTCTTTGCCGAGTATACCCGTGTATCTTAAAGACCTTTGGCTGTGTGCTTGGGACCCATGGCAGTGGTGATGTTACAGCGCCGTTCCACATCAGGCCCTGCTCACAGTGCAGATAATGGGACCCGCCAATGGCTTTGAGAGCCTGAGTGTCTTTACCTGGGAAAAGGGAAACTGGCTTAACCAACAGCAGAGCATCTCTGTTCAGTGTGGGAAGGACTTTCCTTAAGGGAGGGAAAGGATTATCTTTATATGGTATCATAGAGGCCTAACAGAGAGAGTAAAACAGGTATATGATCTGTCTTCTAATCCTCTCGGAAGCAATAGAGTAGGGTTTGTAGTCATCTTGAGGTAGCTCTAGAACTCCTGGTATTGAAGCTAAGGAGGCAAACAGTACAGGAAGATGAAATCAGTGTGTGCTTCTCATTTGTTCCTGTAAGTAGAGAAGGAATCAGACACTGCCTCAGCTTCCTAGTGCCGCCATAACCAAACACCACAAGGTGGGTGGCTTCACAGAACAGAAATGTATTTTCCCGCAGTTCTCGAGGGCAAACGTCCAAAGCAAGGTCTTGGTCATGTCGAGTCCTTCCGTGGGGCTCTCTGCTAGTTGCTGGCTACTGCAGGCTATCTGGGTGTTTATTTGCTGCCTATAGATGTATCTGCCTTGCTTCTCACACGGTGTCTCCCTGTGTGTGTGTTGCTCTGGGTCTGCTTTCCCATCTTATAAGACCTTACTCAGGAGGGATTAGGGGTAGGACCCACCTTACTCCAGTATGACCTCATTAACAGGGTCACAGGTACAGGGGTTAGGAATTCAACGTATCTTTTCTGGGGACACAATTCAATCCATAACAGACACTTTGGGTCCAAATCCCAATTGTGAGGCATTTTGTAGCTTGGGCTGGTCACTGACTTCTGCTTCCTCACCTGTAATAAGTCCACTGAGCTTCTGCTTCCTCACCTGTAACAAAAGCAAAGCAGTAACAATACCTATAAGAAAACAACCAATCTGACTCATAGTACCCTTCTGGGACAGAGTAGACCTGCCCCATAGGATTTCCAAGGCTGTCAATCTTTATGGAAGCAAAGCAGACTGCTGCATCTTTCTTTCATAGAGTGGCTGGTTAGTGACCTTTTGGTTAGCAACGGAGTGCTTAACCTCTGCGCCACCAGGGCTCCCCAATAATACCTATACCAAAAACCAAACCTGTTGCCGTCAAGTCAATTCCGACTCATAGAGACCCTATAGCCCGCCGGGTACCTAGCAGTAGCTCCACAAAAGCCGGTTTTACTCCTCTTCCCATAGAGATGGACATTAGCTCTCTGTCCCAGGGACCATGTATCTTCCTACTCACATGGGATGAAAGTTTCCTTGCTGTTTGTTTATTCCTCACGTATCTCTAGAACAATGGGAAGTGCTGGGAGGCCAGCAAGGAACCGAACAGATGCACTTTCTGCTTGCTGAGCTGATGGTCCCAGGCCCTGTTGCCCACTTTAGATCAAGTTCAAATGCAATTGAAGGGAAACAAGGTAGGAGCTGCCCTGTGGGGAGAGGCCCTGACTCGAGAATTTCTTGATGAGGAAGCAAGGGTAGCCCAGTATAGCCAGATCAATGTATCTACACCCTTTATTATTCTGTATTAATGATTACTGCAAAGTTGAGAAGTATAAACTGGTTTTTATACAGCATATTTCAGTGTCCTGAAAAAATGATGTTTTCGTGAAGTAAAGCCATGCATATCCTCCGTGCCTTTCTCAAGTAACTAAACACTTATTTAATGATAATGGAGCTAATGCAACACATAGAACAAATCACCTCAGCTCAGTATGACAATTGAAGGCTTCCTGAAAACCAAGCGAACAACCACAAAGGCAAGCCGTGAAGAAAGCCCAGGAATGGTTTGTGTACATGAAGGTTTCATTCCGTTGGTTCCAGCTTCCTGGAGCCTGGCTCTTGGGGTCTGTCCAGAACAACTACCTCTCTTCCCTCAACAATATTTACTTTTCTGATCACAGTGGTTGGGTCTAAAAGCACCCCAGGGCAAGAATGGCACACAACAATGCCATCTTCTTTGTAGAACTTTCTTAAGTCCAAGCTAATCAGCCAACAGCTAAGTGGCCATGTTTCGTGAAGACCTGCAAACTTGGATGTGACTTTCCTCCCTGGCTGAAGTCATGGGGATGCCAAGGTAGCGGCTTAACCTTAAATCAGTACAATTAATCAATCGTCTCCATCCTCTTCCTTTCTAACAGTGGTGTAAGGGTAGGTCCGCCATCTACTATGTACATTACCCATCTTGAATTATTCTTTGGTTATTCAGCTCCATGTCATTGTGAGGTTTCTTACAAAGGCTAGCTGATTAGTGGGGAAGATTAAAACAAAAGACTACAGGACCCTCAGATCTTCTATTCCAGGTGTATTCGTTGTCTTCTAGGGCTTTAGAGAGAATTTAAGGTAGATAATAAACCTATATTTTTCCATACCAGCCCTGATGATTCAAACAAGTCTACTTCTTTGTATAACAGGCCTAACGAGCTTCCTAAGCAAATAAGGCCCTATCCCAGGAGTTCTCACATTATGATCTATGGGCCAAATCTGACCTGCTGCCTATTTTGTATATAAAGTTTTACTGGAACACAGACATATTTTATATTGTCTGCACTGTATAACAGCACAGTTGAGTAGTTGCTACAGAGGCTGTATGGCCTACAAAGCCTAAAATATTTACCATCTTGTTCTTAATAGAAAAAATGTGCTAACCCCTGCCCTATCTTGACATGAAGATGGTAAAGGTAAACAGCGTGCTACAACGCAAGCTTTGTGAGGCTAGGATCTATGGCTGTTTTGTTCACCTATGTATCCCCGCTAGCCTTGTGGGTAATGAGCACTCAACAAACGAAAGATGTTAGACTTCTCCCCGTCTCTGAAGGTTCCCTTCACTTTTGTTCTTTACCCCCTCTGCTCCCGCTGACTGTGTGATTGGGGTCCCAGCATTATCATCTGTCTTCAATCTTACCTCCTCCATCAGCACTTTGTTAGCTTATAAACAAACGATGCTCTTCATTCAATGACTGTGTATTGAGCCCCCGTAAAGTTTCAGGCCCTGGGGAAGAGAGTGGTGAATAAGCTAGATTAGACCCAGAGCTTCAAAGAGCTTTTACTCTAATGGGAGAGACAGACAAGGAAACACACCAACACAAGCATCAGGTGAGAAGAAACCGAAATAGGCTCAGAGGATAACAGCAGATGAATTTCCAAAGAGGGGTCAGGAAAGGCCCCGCCAAGGAGGTAACATTTCAGCTGATAACTCAATGACAAGAGGCAAGCCTGGAGAAACCTGGGGGCAGAGGGTTCAAGCAGAGTGAGCAGTGATTGCAAAAGGCAATCCTGTGTCCGGGATGAGCTTGACATGTTCAGGAGAGAGAAGGCAGGCCAGCGTGCTGGAGCGTTGGTGAGAAGGCAGAAGGAGATGTGATTAAAGAGGAAGGCGGTAGCCTAGAGGTTTTGTAGGCTGAGTAGGGAGTTGGAGGTTCTTCGGCGAGGGAATGACATGATCTAAATTTTTAAAGGATCACTTTGGCGGAGTTCTAAGGAGGTGAAAGTGCAAACGACAGGACCAGTTAGGAGGTGATCGCAGTGGTTTATGTAACAGATCATGGAGCAGAGGAGGTGAAGAGAAGCAGGACATTTGGGGCTGTCCTACTTGAAAATACAGCAGGTGGAATATGTGGATGGAGTTGAATGTGAGGACTCAGAAGCTAAGGATGCCTAGATTTTTGGCTTGAGTAACCAGCTGGATGATGGGGTACTTAACGAATCAGGTGCTCCATTTTGGTTGTATTAAAGACGGGGTATCCACTACACATGCGAGAGGAGTTGTCAAAGAAATACTAGATATACGTGGCTGGATCCCATTAGAGAGTTCATGGCTAGAAATATAAATTTGAGAGTCACAGAGATGGTATTTAAAGTGATGAGCTTGAATGAGATCACATGGTGGGGAAGGGGTGGGTAGAAAAAAGTACAGAGCTGATACTCAAGCCTTGGTCACTCTGCCATTTCCAGGTGGGGGATGGGAGGAGGAAAAATCGATCTAGGCAGAGAGAGGGCGCTGCAAATACAAATATAAAAGCCCTAAAGTGGGACCGAGCTTGGGGGTACTTGGAGAATGTGGCTGGAGCATGGCAAGTGTGGGAGAGACTGGGGTGCAGTGAGGTCAGAGAGCAGTTTAGATTGTATCCCAGGTGTGATGGGAGCATCTGGAATGGTCATAGAATAAATTCTGCCACCTACTGGACCAGGTAAACTCCTTGTGCTTTAGTTTACCACATAGGGCTCTTGTAAATATTAAATGAAAGAATGTATGCAGTGTGCTTAGATCAGTGCTGAGTACACAGTACCAAACCAAGAAAATCCAAACCCACTGCCGCTGAGTCAATTACAACTCATAGCGACCCTATAGGACAGAGTAGAACTGCCCCACAGGGTTTCCAAGGTTGTAAATCTTTATACCACCTTGACTGCCACATCTTTCTCCTGCAGAGCAGCTGGGTGGCTTCAAACCGCCGAACTTTTGGATAGTAGCTGAGCCACCAGGGCTCCAGAGCACACAGTAAGTGCTCCATAAATGTCGGCTCTGCGTATTATTGGGGGGGAACATCACATGATCTGATTGACACTTTTACGTGACTGGACTGTAGGGGCCCAAGAGTGGAAGCAAGGAGGCCCGTTAAGAGGCTGCCATGATCATCCAGGGGAGGGATGAGCCTTTCTGCAAAGCCCACAGGAGTCCCACCTCTTTTCTTGAATTTTCCTTGTCAGACCACCACTGCTTCACCATGTCCTCTGAGCTGTTGGAGCCCAACAGGCCCTTATTTTGCACCTAGCCTGTGAAATGTCCTATATTGTTATTTTTCTCACATCTCCATGACTGGGTCATAAGTCCCTCAAGACAAGGACCCTGTCTTGCCACTTTTCTTCCTTACACTCTGTCTTCAGGTCTCCTATCAGGGTTGGATGTGATAATGCTTAGCCGTCACCCCCAAGGAAGAGAAGAACAGCAGTCTGTCTCTGCACACCAGGAACCTGTGCCAACCACCAGCCAGTTACAAGGAAACTTGAGTTGTAGACCAGCGGGGAAGGGAAGGCCCATTCCCAGGAGAGGCGGCCAGCCCATGCTGCAGAAATGGTCCCTCAGCAGGCGTCTAGCATTTTCAGGCTCATTTAGCCTGCAGATACATGCAAAGAGCTGGGCAGGCAATTGGGATTGATTTTTGAGGTCACAGCGCCAAATGTGGGCTGCGTTGGTGCACAGAATCATTAATGGGGTAATCTGCTCCATCGCTGAGCATGAGAACCAGAAAGGCTTTAATGGGGCTTCATTATATCCATCTGTCCGTCCATCACTTCTTCTCCATCGCTCCCCACTTGACTGGAGAAACGGGAACACCCCTAACTAATTAGATTTATCCTAAGCTCCTTCATGCACCATCAATCCTCTCAGAGGCCATCTGTGAGTGTAAAGTTCAGACCTCTAAGAATTATGCTAATCAGTCTTTCTCTAATTTAACGTGTTCATCTGATGACCACAATTTGAAACTCCTTGCTGTGACAAATGATTTTAAGCACCCTCATCCTCTGAAGTGCCACATGCCAGACTGTCGCAAAAAAACAGTTACCCAGAGAGTGTAGATCTTCGAGCCCAGGCAACAAGTTGGAAAAACAGAATCTGTTAATTGGTTTGTAATATTAGCAGGAGATGATTTGCTTTCATTTGTGGAAGCAAAAAGGAAGGGGCCGGAGCTATTTGGGAATAGACTGGGTATTTCAGCTGTGTGGCCACTGGAGTGTAAAATGCAAAGGAGAAGCAATTCGTGGAGGTAGGCACCCAGAGGGGAACTGTTTACCAGTGGGTTTTCAAGTCCTCTTCATCAGCAGCTGGAGCCTGTGACCTGGTCGCTAGAGGCTGCTGTGGAACGTTAAGCAGGTTCTGGGCAGGTAGGTCTCCCCAGCATGGCAGCGGTCTGAACCTGGTAGGAGAAAAGGCACTTTCTGACACAGCCCACTGAAGTTCACTGCAAACCCTACACAGCTGAAGGCCCGTAGTGAGGTGAACAGGGAGCACTTGCTCTGGTATTACTGGGTGGAAATGGAGTGCTCCATGGAAAGACTGATGCTAATTAATTACTTGTTGGGTGAATAAGTGGATGAGTTTTAACTGGGAATTATAGCCTAGAGCAGTGCATCTCAAACTTAAAAGTGCCAGTAAAACACTTGTTAAAATACAGCTTCTGATTGAACAGGTCTGGGGTGGAGCCCCAGGTGCCGCAGGTCTGTAGACCACTGTTGGAGTAGCAGGAGAGGTTAAGATTTGGAGGGCCGATAGAGCCACGTTCAAGTCCTGACTTGGCAACTCATTGGCTATGTGACCTTGGGCAAATTACTTTCCTTCTCTGTACCTTATTTGTTCAACAAATGTTTACTGAATCCTTACTATGGGTCACAAACTGTGCTCACTTACACAGCTGGAACAAGATTAAAAATGCCCCGGCTCTCCTGGGGTTTTAGTCTGGTGGGGGGTCAGACAGAAAGAAAGCAATGAAACAAAAATGGGTAATTACAGCTGGTGATAATTGCTACAAGTGATAGTAATGGTGGCTAATGTTTACCGAGAACCTACTAAGAGCCAAGCACTATTTGCAGAATTTTATAGCTGCCTACTCATTTCATCTCTATACCAACTCTGTAAGGCAGCTACTCTTACCTCCTGTTTGTAGATGCAGAAATCGGGGCATAGAGAAATGAAGTGCCTTGTCCGGATTCACACAACTGCAAAGTGGTGAAGACATCATTTAAACCCAGGAAGTCCAACTCCAGAACGAATGCTCTTGACCGGCAGTTGTCAAACTTTTTTTTGTAAAGGGCCAGATAGTAAATATGTTAGCTTTTTCAGGCCATGCAGTCCCTGTCACCACTACCCAACTCTTCCATTATAGCATGAAAGCAGCTGTAGACAAAACATTAATGAATCAGTGAGGCTGTGTTCCAATACAGTTTGATTTACACAAACACTTGGTGGGCCACATTTGGTCCTTGCACTGTGGTTGGCTGACTTCTGTTCTTGACCATTGGCTTAGACCAGCGTTTCTGACATTTTAATGCAGCCCTATCCAATGGAAATAGGATGTGAGCCACACATGTAATTTTACAGTTGCTGGTAGCCATGCTAAAAAATAAATAAATAAAAAGAAGAAACAGACAAAATTAATTTTAATAATCTCTTTTATTTAATCCAGTATATCCAAAATATTGTTTCAACACGTAATCAGTATAAAACAAACATTGAGTTATTTTCCTTTTTTTTTTTTTTTGGTGCTAAGTCTTCTGAACCCTCTGTGTACTTTATACTCACAGCACATCTCAGTTCAGACAAGCCCCACTGGAAGCCCGAGAGCTGCCTGGGATAGTGGCCGCTGGACCGTGCAGCTTCAGAGTGCACACGGATCAACTGGGGAGGGCCTGAGGTCCTGCATTTCTAACATGCGCTCTGGTGCTGCTGGTCTGTGGCCCACACTTTGAGTAGCAAAGCCCCAGACTGCCTCCCCAGGAAGAAAAGACACTGAAGGAGGTTGGGAGGAGCAGGCAACAGAGAGTGGTCAGGGAAGGCTGCTTTGAAGTAGTTACGTTCAGGCTGAGACCCAGAGAATCACAAGGAGCTGGTAAAGAGAAGAGCAATGGAGAAAAAAAAAATGCTCTAAGTAGGAGGAAAAAAAACCGTTTTAGATTCAGTGGGATAAAGCATGCAAGCACTCAACACTGGGCTCAAGATGGTGTCTTGTGTTTTCATTGTAATTCACAGGAGGGCCTCCCAGCATCTTGCTCTCCCCCAGACTCTATTAGCCACCTCTTGAGGGCTCCCACAGTTGCCCATATCTCCTACACGTTGTATAAGCGCCTGCTTCTTTGCCGGGTCCCCACCAGGGCTGTGTGCACTATGTGGGCAGGGCTCGCTCACCGCTGTCTCCAGCCTGTATGAGAATCTGACTGCTTGGGAATTCAGAGGGCGCCTTACAGAATACGTGGCGTCCCATCCAAGAGGCATGTGGGCTGTGGCGCCCTTGAACTCTTGACCGCTGGAAGTTCTCAGACAAAAGGTGAAAGGAGGGGAAGGGGCACTGAAGCAGGAAAGAGAGGGAAAAGTGTGTGGTGTCCTATGAGCTTAGTGGTCAGTCGGGTGAGCCAGAAGCCAACAAATCCACAGATGCATTCGTTTAGGCAGGCGCAGTGAGTACATGCTGACCTGCCAGCTTTTAAAGGAGGCCCTGGGCCTCCACTTCTGCATCATCCTCACCCCCCACATCCGGCTGCTCTCCCCTCCTTTATTTATCACCTGCCTGGTCCAGCAGGGCTGATTTTGGTGTTTTGGGTGCTGGGAGCATGCGTGGAAAGAGAATTGGGAAGCAGCAGGAGCTTCTATTCCACACAAGGGCTACATGTGCCAGGGCCAGGCTGGATCCACTCGGCATAGGTATACCCAGGTCGTTAATGATGGCTTGGGGACCAAGCTGGTGGCAGTTATAACCCTGAGCCCCTCTGGGTCATCAGGTTCCAGAAGCCAGGCCTCAAAGCTCCACTAATGTTAATAGAGAGTGTACTTTTCTTTTTTTTGCCTCTTTGCTTTAAAAATTTCAGACATTCATCTGGCATTGCTTAGTCTAGAGAAAGACACTATGCACAGTGGTTCAGAGAGGCGACTCTGGCACCAGCTGGCCTGGGTTTGCATCCCAGGCCTGCCCTACTTGGGCAAGTTCCCAGAGTTCTCCGTGCTCAGCTTCCTCATGTATAAAATGGGCATAGTAACAGTGCCACTCACAGGGTGGTAGGAGGATCCATGAGTTATATGTAAAGTGCTCAATATAGTGTCTGCCATGGTAGGTGCCCACTGAGCTGCTATTATAACTCACATTCACTTGTGTTGTTACATATGCTCCTTCCACCAACCCTTCAGAGTAAGCAGGGCTAGCTGTGGCATGATTTCCATTTAATAGTAGAGGTGACGAAACTGAGATTCAAGGAGTTGAAGCAATGTTACCAAGAGGGAGTGCTAGATGTCAAGGCCAGGTCCACTGATCCCAAATACATTTACCAAGCATTCACTCTCTGTACTCTGTGCAGGGCACTGATGTGCTTGGTGAATAAAGGCAAATGGATCACGGTAGAGCTCCCTTCCCCCTAGTGGTGGAGACAGGTGTGTTACTGTGAAAATACAAACCAGTGATTGGGGGAGGAACTTTCCTGATCAAGATGTACAACGGCACGCTGCATATTATAGTAGAGTCAGGAAGTTGCTGGGCTCCCTGGGGGCATAAGTATCCTTTGTGGGTGTTTTAAGCTGTGACTCACAGCCTTACCAAAAACCCACAGCAACCTCAGAAGAGAGACTACAACTGCCCCATGGGGTTTCCAAGGAGTGGCTGATGGATTTGAACTGCTGACCTTTTGGTTAGCAGCCGTATCACTTACTCACCGCACCACCAGGGCTCCCACGACCTTGAGTCCCAGGTAAAGTGTACGTGTGTCTGGTTGCATGTATACATGGCTTTGATCAGATTCTCAAAGGCCTGAGCGTGCCTAAAAATTATAAGAACTGTTCTAGGGGAACTTGAACATAATTTATGAGACTTTGTAGTAGTGAGATGCTCCTGTCTTAACTGTCAGCTTGTGCACTGTAGTGGGTTGTGTGCTGACTCCTGAAAAGATACATCCATATCCTAATCTCTGGGACCTGTGAATATGACCTTATTTGGAACAGGTCTTTGCAGATGTAATTAGGTGATGGTTCTTGAGAGGAGGAGATCATCCTGAATTATCTGGATGAATCCTAAATCCAATGACAAGTTTCCTTATAAAAGGCACCACAGAGGAGACAGACAGAAGAGGAGGAGGTGATGTGAAGATAGAGGCAGAGTTTGCAGTCACATGGCTACAGGCCAAGGAAACCAGCAACCACGAGAAGCTAGAAGAGACAAGGAAGGATGTTCTCCCAGATCCTCTGTAGGTCGTGCGGCCCTGTCGACACCTTGATTTTGGAATTCTGGCCTCCAGAACTGTGAGAGAATAAATTTCTGTTGTTTTAAGCCCCCTGCTTTGTGGTCATTTGCTTCCAGTCTCAGGAAACTAATACTTGTGTGTACCATAGACATACAGACACTCCTAGTCTAGAAGGAGGAAAGCAAGCCTCCTAAAGGTATCTCTCTAGTGTCCTTGGAACAGCCCTTTTCTACTCCTCTTCTAAGTAGTCATTGCCAGTGACTTGTTGGCCCAGAAAGGTGGTTGGTCTTGAGCTACTTATTTCACTGCTCAGAGCTCCTATTTCCTCATCTGTAAAGTGGAAGGTGATAGCTTCTACTTCACAAGGTTCTTGGGAGGTGTCTTAGTTATCTAGTGCTGCTGCAACAGAAATACCACAAGTGGATGACTTTAACAAAGAGAAATGTCTTCTCTTATAGTCCAGGAGGCTAGAAGTCTGAATTCAAGGTGCCAGCTCCAGAGGAAGGCTTTCTTTCTCTGTTGGTTCTGGGAGAAGATCCTTGTCACCGGTCTTCCTCTGGTGTAGGAGCTTCTCCTCGCAGGAACCCCAGGTCCAAAAGATGTGCTGTGCTCTAGGCGCTGCTTTGCTTTACTTGGTGGTATGAGGTCCCCATGTCTCTCTGCTGGCTTCTCTCTTTTCTATCTGAAAAGAGATTGACTTAAGACACAACCTAATCTTGTACATTGAGTCCTGCCTCATTAACATAACTGCTGCTAATCCCATCTCATTAACATCATAGAGATAGATAGAATTTATAACACACAGGAAAATCACATCAGATGACAAAATGGTGGACAATCACCAAATACTGGGAATCATGGCCCCGCCAAGTTGACACACACTTTTGGGGGACACAATTCAGTCCATGACAGGCTCCTTCCTTGTTGGTAGCCCCGGGTATTCCTTGGTGTTCCTTGTCTGGTAGACGATCCTCACACGAGGTCTGTCTTCTCCCACGTGTGTCTCTGTGTCCATTCTGTTCTTTTTGTAACTCAGAAGGGATTAGGTTCAGAACCCACTCTACCTGAGAATGACCTAATTAGCATAACAGAACATTATTTCAAAACGGGATCATATGTATAGGCATAGGGGCCAGGATTTCAATACATATTTTAGGGGAACACAATTCAATCCATATACCACATTTTCCACCCTGGACCAAGGTTGCATCTCTTTACAAGAATTAGCCCCATTCCATGTTGATGGCCTCTGTGGAGCAGGCTTGTTCTCTCTCTTGGTCTTTCCATCTGTTATGACTTCTGGGGAAAGCCTGCCTGCCCTTTCTTCTCCGATCCTAGTCATTGAGTTGTGCCATTTTATTTCTTGTTTTCCCCCTATGTCTTTCAAAATTGACAAGTGATATTTTGGCCTCTTATTCTCTTATGTTGTAGGTGGAAAGAGAACAAAATAACACAACTGTCCTCTACTCTGTGGAAAGGTAAATTCTTGTGGCCCTTGGGAATTAGAAAGCAGGTATTTCCATCAGTCACTTACTTACTTTTTTAAATAAAGGAAGCTGTGTACAAACATCTAAACAGTAACCACCTACATTTGTCTCTTGATTTAGAAGCTTTAAAATGAGAGCAGAGCTTCAGCCATTTCCTAGGATTTGTTGTATTGATCCCCAGGGCCCTCATGGGCAGAAGCAGTACAGCATGCTGGGGTCAAGGTGGGGCATGGTGGGGTGAAGGTCGTGGGCTTTGGAATCAGAAAGGCTAGGCTGTGAGCTCCAGCCCTTGCACATGCCAGCTGTGTGGCCTTGGACATGTCACTTAGCTGTCCTGAACCTTGGCATATGTGGAAGAAGGAGTAGGGATGAGCATACCTACCATATAGGGTTATTAGGATGATTAAATGAAATAAAGGGGGCGGGGGTGGTTCAGTGGTAAATTCTCACCTTCCACACGAGAGGCCTGGGTTTGATTCCCAGCCAATGCACCTCATTTGCAGCCACCACCCATCTGTCAGTGGAGGCTTGCATGTTCCTGTGATACTGAGGGTTTCAGTGGTGCTTCCAGACTAAGACGGAGTAGGAAGAAAGGCCTGGTGATCTACTTCAAAAATCAGCCTGTGAAAACCCTATGAAGCACAAGAGTCTGACTCACAACCAATCAAGCTGACGGCTCAGGACTGGGCAGCATTTCCTTCCACTGTGCTTGTGGTTGCCATGAGTCAAGGGCTGACTTGGTGGTGGTAAACAGCAGCAACAAGCAATGAGGTAATCCTCCAACAGAGCCTAACACAGTGCCTGGCACATATAAGACCTCAGTACATTGGTTGTTCTTAGTGCAGCAATTTGTCATGCCCTAATTCAGTCAGAAGCTGACCTTTCTCACCTGTAAGTCTTAGAGTTTTTCATTTTGCATCAACCCAAAGGGGAATAGAAATGGAAAAGGCCAAGCATAGACACTCAAAACATGGAAGGCTTTGCAGTCTGAACGTCAGAACTCTTTATACTTTAATATCACCTCAGCCTGAGCTTACATTAGTAAAAACAGATTTGTATGCAGAAAAATACACAGAAGCTTACTGTTTCAGTCCAGTCTGTGTTAATTATTTGAGAAGCTATCTTCAATAACAATGATTTTATTTGGGGGAAACTTTGAAACCAAAATAATTATCAGAAGGTCATTTAAAAAAAAAAAAATCAAAACTAACTCACTGCTGAGAAAACATGTTATTTGAATCAAAGAAGTTGGCGGCATAATCTGCAAATTCTGTGTGTACTGCTATGGTATCTGAAATGTAATTATCAAGCTTAAGTTAATTAGACTAATGCTTAGAAAATGTGGCCTGGCAGCTTGTGGTAAGTAATTATCTATACTGATTAAGATGTAATACGCAATGAGCAGAGGCAAAGGAAACTCGGTTTGACACAGTCTCTGTACATGTACAATTAAGCCCAGTAGAGGAGTGCCTGCAATAATGGGGAACTTTGGAGGAACAGGAAGGCGTCACACCGAGTGTTTGGCAGGCTGGGGCGCTGTTTTACTTTCCCGATGCTGCTGTCACAGAAATACAAGTGGGTGGCTCTAAAGAACAGAAATTTATTTTCTCACATTTCAGAAGGCTAGATGTCTGAATTCAGGGTGTGGCTCTTGGGGGAGGTCCTTCTTTATCTATTTTAGCTTCTAGACAATGCCAGCAATCGTTGGCGTTCCTAGGCCTACATTTGCAGATGCATCTGTCTTTATATGGCATCTTCTCCTTGTGTGTGTCTGTTCTGTTCCTTTCATAACTCAGAAGTGATTAGGTTTAGGACCCATCCTATGACCCCACTGACATAGCAAAAAAAAACCCATTGCTGTCTAGTCGATTTCGACTCATAGCAACCCTATAGGACAGAGTAGCCCCATAGAGTTTTCAAAGAGCGGCTTCTGGATTCGAACTGCTGAACTTTTGGTTAGTAGCCAAGCTCTTAACCACTTTGCCACAAGGGCTCCTTTACAGGTACAGGGATTAGGATTTCAGAACATTTTGGGGGGGACACAATTCAATATATAACACGCCCAGATGCCCAGCTTGCCCATTGGAAGGTGTGTGGGTGTCCCCCCAGGTCGGCTCAGAGAAGGGATTTGGCCATGCGTTCTTGCTGGTTGACACACCTCCCAAAGCATATTCCAGGCCACATCCTGGCACTCCAACCTGTCATTTCAGTTAGTAATTTCCTTTTCCTCTCAAGCTTCTCCCTCAAATGGTGACTAGCTGTAGGATGAACAGAGGCCAGTTTCCTTCCTGATTTCCAGCCTCTGAAACAATGAAAGGGCCATTAATGATGGGTCACAAGGAAGGGTAGAATCCTGACCTCTGAGCAGGCACAGACATACCGCTCGTTTGCCCTCTGCTTGCTGTGTGGTGTTCTCTCCAGTTATCCTTGAAAGAGGGAAGACACCACTGGGGCTCCAGGGCCAAAGTCTGGGGACACCCACGATTTGGCTCTCTAGCCAGATTCTTCATGAGTTTATTGTACCATAAAACTCTGATGAAGTCGAATTGTTACCTGGTTAGGTAACTGTTCAGACTGGCAAGGACTACAAAGAAATCCTCTTTTGTTCTGCATCTCGTTTTCAGTGTATGAGTCTATGTTCCTGCCTTAGTATTATAACATATTTAAAGAAAGAACTAATCTTTGAGGATTGAGGATGGCTATAAACTGTTATCCTTCTGAATATCTGTGATGGTTAGTTTATTTGGTCAACAAGTATTTAGTAAACACCTACTATATGCATAGCTCTGGTTTTGTAAGGCTATTGTTAAGGAATTTGATTGAACCATATGACTCTGACATTTAGAAAGTCAAAGAAAGGTTGAATATCACTAGAACACATGGCTTGCTCTCATGGAGCCTATAGTGTAGTGGGGTAGACAGAAAAAGGAGGCACTCACAATGCAATAAGTGTCCTGAAATAGAACCATGGAGTAGGGTCACCTAGTCCAGCTTTCAGATAACATGGGGAAAAATGTATTCAATGCAGAAGGAATAGTATGTGCAAATGGTTGTTGGTGAGAGAGATGGCAGGTTGTTTAAAGACTCACTTAAATGGGGTGGAAACAGTACAAAGGGTAGAAAACATGAAAGAGAAATGATAAGTATGGGTCTATCTTACCAAGAAAGTCATACCGAGGACCAGCAACTCAATAACTACATTCCCCATTAAGTTTAATGAAGGTACTTGTTAATAAAGAAGTGTATTGGGGCTTCCAGTCCAGGACTGCAGAAGACTCAAGCAATTCACTTAATCTTCCTAGGCCTTAGTTTCCTTCTCTGTAAAATAGGAATAACAATATTGTGCTTCTACCTACTCCAAAGTGGATCTAATTAGATTCTGCATGGACGTGCTGTAAAAGGTAGATTTTAGCTACCTCAACTTAGCTTCCATTGCTGAGCAAATGTTAAAAAAAAAAACCAACCCCACTGCCATCAGGTCAATTCCAACTCAGAGCAACCCCACAGGGTTTCCAAGGCTGTAAATCTTTACAAAAGCAGACTGCCACACCTTTCTCCCGAGGATCAGCCGGTGGATTCGAACCATCAACCTTTCGGTTAGCAGCGAACCGCTGTAACCACTGCACCACTAGGACTCCTTTAGCAAACGTTAGGCACTGTGTATGAAGAAAGCTGGTACAGGGTAAGGAAGTGGCCCTGGAGTCCCAACTGCCTGCGCTGTAAGTTCACATCTCGGAGACTCAACTTCGTCATCTGCAAATAAAAAGGATGGTGCCACGAGATAGATACTCTTATGGGGATTAGATGAGATCATCTTTGTGCAGGCTTAGTGCAGTGCCAGACGGACAGCAAGAACTCGCTAGAGCTCCTTTGGTAATAATAACGATAATACTAACAACAACAACAAAGCAAGTACGCCATCATTGTCCCACCTTTTGATGTTTGCGCTTCCCTAGAGCGGAGGGGTTCCCTGCATTGGCCTGTGGGCATCTCCCCTTCGTCAGGGACAGCGGTCCATTTTCCTAGCACAGTGTTTGTTCCCTTTGATTTAGCTGCCTCTTGGCTGAAGGACCAAGTCCTGAATCTGACTCCCTCGATAAGTCGATGAGCTCTCTCTCTACCCAAGCCCAAATAACCATTTGCAAAGTAAAAGGACAGTCAATCAGCCACGTATTTTGCCTCTAGAGAACTGAAAACTCAGTTTGCCTGATTTTTAAATTTTTAATTTTGGCATTTGGTAGACACAGCCTGGGTAACCAGTTAGGAGCACTTGCAGATCTGGGCTGATAAATTGGCTACTCGGCTTCAGTCTAATATCAACGAAGTGGAGTCTGTTATTGCCAAAATAAAACATTACAGAGGGAAAGGAACAAAATAGCTTGGAAATGAATGGCTTTTTTTCAACTTGTAGTCTGTAGTTCCTGCCCAGCTAGCAACTGGTATGCTATTTGTTGAGTCCCTGGGCGGTGCAAACAGTTAATGCACTCAGCTGCTAACCTAAAGGTTAGAGGTTTGAGTCCACCCAGAGGCACCTTGGAAGAAAGGCTGATGATCTACTTCCTAAAAATCATCGATTGAAAACCCTACTCTGACACATATGGGGTCGCCATGAGTTGGGGTCAACTCGATAACTTTTTTTTTTAATACTATTCATTGCTCCCAGTGGTGCGCAGCAGAAATGAAGACTGAGCTGCAAAGCGCTCAGAACAGTCTTGGTGTGGGAAGCAACATAATCAAAAGGGCGAAGAGAGATTATGAAATCTGAGGATGTGAGTTATAAGACTCCTGCAGATGTGATTATTAAAATCCAGGCAAGTATTACTTTTGCTTTGGAAATAGGGCATAAGAGCAAATTTATGGTGAGGAGAAGGTTTGGATGACTGTCTCACAGACTTAAAGCTCTTAAGGCAGAGCAGTTTTAATGAAGAACAGCATCCTGTGTGAAGTGTTATACTCAGAATATATCCTAGGGGGGGATTCAGTGAAGGGACACATCAATTTCAGACATCTGGAATCCAATTAATATCTTTAGTGCTTTCACATGGCAAATGCTACTCTGTTAGAATTCTTATGGAGGTTCTCGGAATGGAAGCTGGATTTCCGTCCTGAGGGAAATTGCGATCATCCTATGTTGTAATCCCTTATGTTGCCCAAGGACAGCCATTTTGGTTTGTTTTCATTCATGGCCTGCTTTAGTTAGTTAGTTAGTTAGTTAGTTGTTTAATGACTAAGGTTGTTATTAGGTGCCATCGAGTAGGTTCCGACTCATAGCGACCCTCTGCACAACAGAACAAATCACTGCTCGCTCCTGTGCCATCCCCACCATCGCTGTTATGCTTGAGCCCATAGTTGTAGCCACTGTGTCAGTCCATCTCGTTGAGAGTCTTCCTCTTTTTCACTGACCCTCTACTTTACCGAGCATGATGTACGTCTCCAAGGACAGATCCCTCCTGATAACGTGTCCAAAGTATGTGAGACATAGTCTCGCCATTCTTGCTTCTGAGGAGCATTCTGGTTGTACTTCTTCCAGGACAGATTTGTTCATTCTTTTGGCAGTCCATGGTATATTTAATATTCTTCTCCAACACCACAACTCAAAGGCATGAATCCTTCTTCGATGTTCCGTAGTCATTGTCCAGCTTTCACATGCATGTGAGGCTACTGAAAACACCATGAGTTGGGTCAGGCGCACCTTAGTCTTCAAGGTGATAATCTTTGCTTTTCACACTTTAAAGAGGTCTTTTGCAACAGATTTTCCCAGTGCAGTGCATCTTTTGATTTCTTGACTACTGCTTCCATAGATGTTGATTGTGCATCCAAGTAAAAATGAAATCCTTGACAACTTCAATCTTCTCTCCGTTCATCATGATGTTGCTTACTGGTGCAGTTGTGAGGATTTTTGTATTCTTTACGTTGAGGTGTAATCTATACTGAAGGCTGTGGTCTTTGATCTTCATTAGTAAGTGCTTCAAGTCCTCTTCACTTTCAGCAAGCAAGGTTGTGTTAATCTGCAAAACGCAGGTTGTTAATGAGTCTTCCTCCAATCCTGATGCCCCATTCTACTTCATATCATCCAGTTTCTTGGATAATTTGCTCAGCAGACAGACTGAATAGGTATGATGAAAGGATACAACCCTGACACACACCTTTCCTGACTTTAAACCACGCAGTATCCCCTTGTTCTGTTTGAACAACTGCCTAATAACTAGTAAGTACCTGCAAACACATCACCCAAAACAAAAGCTAGGGCCTTGACAACATCCTACATCAAATCATATGCTGGAGTCCCTGGGTGATGCAAATGGTTAATATGCTTGGCTGCTAATCAAAAGGTTAGAGATTCAAGTCCACCCATAGGTGCCTTGGAAGAAAGGTCTGGAGATCTACTTCCAAAAAGAATCAGTCATTGAAAACCCTTTGGAGCACAGTTCTACTCTGACACAGATGGGGTCACCATGAGTTGCAGTTGACTTGATGATTACTTTTGGATTAACCACAGGATACAACCCGCACACTAACCCCTTCCCCCATCTCCCCTACACGGAGTTAACCATCACCATTGCCTTGCTGTTTTCTATATCATTTTAGGAATCTCTATGCATTCCTAAAAAAGCATGTATTTTTTTTTTTTTTTTTTTTAGTTTTTTTTTTAACTTTATAAGAGGAGCATCATGCTGTCTTTTATCTCTGTGAACTAATTTATTTTCCTTAATATATTGTTAAGATACATCCATACAATTGTGCGTCACTAATGTACATGAGTTCTGATCACCGTGTAATATTCCGTTGTGTGATTATATCACAGATCATTCACCTACTCTCCCGTGGATATCGGATCATTTGTAGGCTTTGCTATTGTAAACAAAGCTGCTGTGAGCATTCTCCTGTATGTTTTCTTTTGTACATGTGCAAGAATTTCTCTCAGGTATATACCTGGGAGTAAGTAGCTTGGGAAGGTCGACTTTAAGAGGTAACGTCAAACTTGTTTTCCCAAGAGGTTACTCCAGTATACTCTCTAACCAGCAATGCCAGAGCAGCTCTGAGGATCCATAGTCTCTCTAACCCATGGCATTGCCAGACTTAGGTGTAGAACAAATTCATCAATCCTTAAAATGGATACTTTTACATTAAACTTGCTCCCAATAGAAGGGAGGAAAAGGGAGTTGTTTAATCTCTTTTTAGCATCATACAACTTGCTTGAAATAATGTTTCTGAATCAATAGCCTTTTTCCAATATGGTGGTACCTCTAGTTTGAAAAATATCTGGGAAATAGAGGAGTCAAAGATAACTCTAGGTTTTTGGCCTAAGGAATTGAAAGGATGAGTTGCTGGTTTGCTTTGGTTTTGTTTGGAGGTGGGAGGGGAGATGGGTTTTTTTTTTTTTTTTAATTGTACTTTAGATGAAGGTTTACAGAACAAACTAGCTTCTCATTAAACAATTAGTACACATATTGTTTTCTGACATTGGTTACCAACCCCACGACATGTCAACACTCTCCCTTCTTGACCTTGGGTTCCCTATAATCAGGTTTCCTGTCCCCTCCTGCCTTCTCGTCCTTGCCCCTGGGCTGGTGTTCCCCTTTAGTCTCCTTTTGTTGTATGAGCCTGTCTAATCTTTGGCTGAAGGGTGAACCTCAGAGGTGACTTCAGTACTAAGCTAAAAGGCTATCCAGGGGCCATACTCTCAGGGTTTCTCCAATCTCTGTCAGATCAGTAAGTCTGCTCCAACAAGGATCATAATAGAGGGTCCCAGACAGAGCTGGAGAAAAATGTAGAACAAAATTCTAACTCACAAAAAAAGACCAGCCCTGGTGGTTTGCTCCTATAAAATTACAGGCTAGGAAACCCCATGGGGCAGTGATATAGGGCTGCTAGGAGCTGGAAAAGGAGCCCTGGTGGTGGTACAGTGGTTAAGTACTTGGTCCTGACCAAAAGGTCGGTGGTTCAAAACCACCTGCCGCTCCAGGGCAGTCTGCTTCTCTAAACATTTACATCCTTGGAAACCCTATGGGACAGTTTTACTCTGTCCTATATGGTTGCTATGAGTCACAATCAACTAGATGGCAATGGGTTAATAACTCCCCATTGACTAACTCCTTACCTACTATTGAAGGTTTTTCTCCATCTTGATGTGACAAACCTATCTGCCTGCTACTCCCAACACTGACGCTCTCTTGCCCCAACCATATCTGGCTTATCACCTTCTCAGACTGCATTGTATTTGTCCCTCATTCTCAGGGCCCTGCCTGATTCTCTATTATCTCCCCCTTCTTTGAGCGTTCTTGCCTTTGCTCTTTGTCCATCAAAAGCTCATCCCCATCCTCTAAATCTCAACTCAAATCTTAGTGCCCCCAAACATGTTTTTATTCTTTTACTCTTGAAAATGGTCAATTTGGTTTATTATGCAATGGCTTATCCCATTTATCTACATTTATTTGTCTATTTTCTGACCTCTAACAAAATTGTAGACTCGTAGGGTCAAGGAAGGCTCTTCACGTCTTTTCCCTCATCGCACCTGGCGTGATGGACGTAGTATCAAAGTCAACTACCAGCTCAAACAAATCTTTTCCATGAAGCCTTCCTAAATTTCCTAACCAGAATTAGTTTCTTCACTCCATATCGTGCTCCTCCACCTTTATGTCAGCCTTATTTCGTCTCTGCTTTATGTGTCCTGAATGGCTTTTGGGGGTTGAGGTCCTGGTTATCTTTATCTCGCTAAGCCTCAGCACATAGCAGATATGAGTAAATGTCATTCTACTTCTCAAAAAGGGGAAGGAGATGAATCCTTACAACCCTTAAATCAGGAAGCACAATCTGAAATCTTCAGGGCACATAAGTTATCCCTCCTTGTATATCTGCTGTTGCCCTCTTGACTGTGAGCTCTATAGTGGTAGAGATTATTAAATTCATTGTATTCTCACTTGAAACTATTCCATGCGAAGTGCATGGTGGTGGTGGTGTTGGTGCCATTGAGTTAATTCTGACTCATAGTGACCCCATGTGACAGAGTAGAACTGCTCCATAGGGTTTCCTAGGCTGTAATCATTACAGAAGCAGATCACCAGGTCTTTTTTATGGAGTGGCTGGTGGGTTTTCAACTGCCAACCTTTTGGTTAGCAGCCGAGCACTCAACTGTTGTGCCTCCAGGGCTCCTTAGTGCACAGTAGGTACATGATAAACGCTTGGTAAATTTAAAACACTTAATCATTGTAGTAAGTCGGAGGGAGGCCGACGCTGATCAAGGAAAGAGCTATGACCGTGAGATAGTGTTGTACCACAAGCTATTTACGGGGCCATTGGAGCCTGTGCATTGACAGCTGCATGCAGGAGACAGTCCCCCATAGCAGGGAGTCACCAAAAAGGGAAGTGGGCATGGAAAACCCTGGGAAGGAGAGAAGAGGAAAGCTTACCTACCCCTGGGCAGGTGATGTTCTCCTGCAGCAAGGTAGGGCAGGGCCCTCTGGGTCAGAGAGCTCTGAAGGACAGCAGCATCCTAAGGTCATATCACTGCAGGGTTTTATCTTATCTAGGGCTAGCAGATGTTGGGCACAGGTTTGTTGGGCTATTTTTAAAACAATTGGATGTGTAAAAATTTAAGTTTGGTGCCAACAGGCTCTTTTGGCTAAGGAGCCTCAGCTTGCTATGAAAAAGTAAACAACTTGGGGTCAGTACCCAGAGGCCATTTTTGACTCGTTTATAGAACATGCATTCAAATGAGTGGTACAGAATAGTGTTTCTCAACAGGGACTCTATTAGCATTTGGGGCTGGACAGTTCTTAGCACACTGCAGGATATTTAACATCCTTGGCTTCTACCTACCCCCATGCCAACAACACATTTCCAAATGTTCCCTAGGGGATACCGTCCTGCCCTTAGCTGAGAATGATTGGTTTAGAGGCAAGAAAAAGAGACAAGAATAATTGCTAGATCCAACTGGGATAACAAGGAAGAATGAGGGTCCTACAGCTTCCTTTCCTGAATAGTTATTAGACTATTAAATCAGAGAAACACATCAGTAAACTTGGACTTCTTCAAATCAACGCCCTTCTTCTACCTGAACACATTTATTGAAATCAGAGAAGCACATCAGTAAACTTGGACTTCTTCAAACCAACTGCCTTCTTCTACCTGAACACATTTATTGAAAAAGGAAAGGCCACATCACCATTGTAACTGAAAGCCAGTATAACATGCCATAAAGAGACGGTAACAGTGTAGTGAAGAGTTAACCTAACCAGGGAGGTCTGCCTTTTGCCCTTGGCTGCTGGAAGATAAGGAGATTTGGTGGCACAATGGTCACGTGCTCAGCCGCTCAATGAAAGGTTGGCAGTTTGAACCTCCCCAGTGGCTCTGTGAGAAAAAGACCTGGTGATCTGTTCTCATGAAGATTACAGCCTAGAAAACCCTATGGGGCAGTTCTACTCTGTCACATGGAGTCACTAGGATTTGGAATTGACTTGCCGATACCCAAAGATAACAAACCTGGATTTAGTAAGTCATTAGACATGAATCGTTGTGGATGAAGATGTGGAACAAGGGGCAGGATGCCAGAACCATGAGGTAAACTAACTGCTGGTTGAAGAGTGAGCCTGAAGAATGGAATGGTCCACAGGTGACCTCACACCTGTGAGAGAGCAGTGGAAGCATGTTAAGGCTGCCTCGTCTGTTGACTCGTTTACTCTTGTTTTTGTTACTAACTCGGAGGAAGATACTCATGATCACTAATGTATAAACTGAAAGGAAGTCAGGAGGGTGAGGAAATACTTGGGTAATAATCAGGATTGTGAAAAAAATTATAATGGGCTGGAGCAATAGTGCTAACTCTATCAACAGGGAATTTTCAAACGAAAAAATGTGAGTATAAAATTAAAACCCCAAACCCAAGCACATGTTCCCAGGCATCCAGCAGTTTCAGCACCTAATTAGAACACAAAGTGGCCCTAATAAGGTTCACTGAAGCTTAAGACAGAAGTGAGAGAACCGAACCATCTACAATGAGGTAGGAGATGTCCCCATCCCTCTTTGCACATATTGGGTCCCTCAGTATTTCGTTCTGGACCTCACACTCTCAGAGAGGCACAGAGCATGGGGTGCACTTAAAGGACTGTGACCAGGAGAGACAAGGAATTAAAGGTATGTCACATGAGGAATGGTTCCAGGGGCGTTTGGTCTGATGAGGAGAAGACCCAGTTTGGTGTGAAGGGGGTATGTAAAGAACCACCACGTAAGAAAAGGTTCAGTCTTGGGCTGTATTCCTCTAAAAGCTGGAGCTAAGACATATGAGTAGAAGCTAGGAGAATGGAGATTAGAACTCAAGGTGGGGAAGAATGGCCTCCCAGCAGGGCTTGCCAATTATGGATCAGGTTTTCTCAGGGAGTAGTGAGACCTGTATGTAACCTGGAATGTTCAAACCAGGGTGTGAGTACTCCTTGGAATCAGTATGGTAGAAGGGATACAAATAAAAATGTCACATGGATGTTTGGACTGGAGAGCTATAAGATGTTCGTCAAACCTGATTCTAGGAACAAGCATTTTTTCAGTTATGTGCCTCTTTATCTTACATGTTGTCAGCTGCTGTTGAGTCGGCTCCGACTCATAGCAACCCCACAGACAACAGTCTTGGTCCTGCGCCCTGTTCACTATCATTGGTATGCTCGAGTCCATTGATGTGTGGCCACTGTGTATTTTGAGTGACTTCCAACCTAGGGGGATCATCTTCCAGCACTATATCAGACCTTACTCTGCTGTGATCCGTAGGATTTTCGTTGGTTACATTTCAGAATTGAGCAACAATGGGCTCAAGCATAACAACGATCGTGAGGACGGTGCAGGACTGGGCTGTGTTCTGTTCTGTTGTGCATAGGGTCGCTGTGAGTTGGAACCGACTCTGCGGCACCTAACAACACCAATTTTCAGAAGTAGTTCACTAGGCCTTTCTTCCTAGTCTGTCTTAGTCTGAGAGCGCTGCTGAAACCTGTCCCCCACGGGTGACCCTGCTGGTATTTGAAATACCGATGGCAGAGCTTCCAGCATCACAGCAACACACAAGTCCTCAAAGTACAACAAAGTGACAGAAGGTGGCAATCTCTAAATGTTGTTGTTGGATGCTGTCGAGTCATGGTGGAGTGGTTACAGAGATTGACTGCTAACCAAAAGGTCAGCAGTTCGAATCTACCAGCTGCTCCTTGGAAACCCTATGGGGTAGTTCTACTCTGTTCTGTAGGGTCGCTATGAGTTAGAATTGACTCGATGGCAATGGGTTCATCTTTAAATAGACATCTGAAATTATAAGACATTATTTAAAAGCATTTTGGTCTTTTGCCCTTTAAAAACCAAACAAACCAACACGCTTAAATCCCCCTACAACACAGAGATGTGAGATTCATTAAAAGATTAGGACTCTGAAAAGATTTTTATGGGTTTTTCATTCATGAAGTTATAACTCCCAACAATAATATTTTCAGATAAAAGATTCTATTTGTTTTTAAATCAAGCCCCCTCCCCCTGCCTATTTTTAGCCTATGCTTGGCTCTTTCTACCATGCTTCTTGAGGAGTAATAATACTTGGGAAGTTAGATGCTCAGTTGGACACTGGAAAAGGTGAGGGTATCTCTTTTCTAGCCTGGTGCTTCGATGAAATAGTCACGGGCTTGGCATTGGGGTGTGTATGTTTGCCGTTTGCTTTACATCTTGGTTGTCTGTGCCGAGTTCTGGATTCTGGTCAGTTAGAGGCGATATAAAATTAAGAGGTGAGCCCATAGCAAGGAAATCTCGGTGTCTTTCCTTTTGAGTTTTCTCTCGCTCTCTCTTTTTTAAGAGTTTGAAATCCTTGCTGACAAAGATCTGCTGTCACGCATGATAAGCTTAGTGTTTCAGCCGCATTCAAGGCTGTGTATCTCCATTACGGGAAGTTTTTACATGAAATGGAGAGAGGTGTTTGGGAAAGGTTGGCTTCTAATTTGTTTGTGCATCTCACATGGCCCAGTTTTTTGAAGGGCATTGGAAGGGCTCCATGAGCAATTAGCGGGTTTGTGGACAGCAGAGGGCACGTCACTTCCCGGCTGTGAGCTGCAGCTTCAGAGGGGGCAGTTTTGTAACCAGAGGCAGAATGATCTTCTTAGAAAGAAGGAGTAGTGACCAAGCCAGTGGAGTGGTGAGTACCCTTGGAATACAGTTTTTATCTTAGTCATTTTTTATCTGCAAGCTGTGGGTCCTGGTGCCAGGCACCTGGCCGGATGGAGCTGGGGTAGCTCTGCCAAACATATGGTGAGCACTCGGAAAGAAATTTGTGAGGTCAGCCTGAGTCCTCGCTGCCCTGGGGTGGTCAATACTCGTGCAAATAGCTTGCTGCTCACATGCTTTTCAGTGGAAACTCTCCTATTAGCAGGGCCTGATGTTCCAGTGAGCAACACGCTCGGTAAGTAAAAATGGAGCCACGCATGGCATCGCCCATGTGCGGAGGTGAAGCTGTGTCCGGCTGTTCGGGGCTGGCTTGTCCACATTTAGCTCCCTGGGTCTGGATCTGGTATGTCTTTGCATGATTAACATTCTTCAGAGCCTAGCACAGAGCACCCAAACCAAACCAAACCCATTGCCATCGAGTCGATTCTGACTCATAGCGACCCTATAGGACAGAGTAGAACTGCCCCATAGGGTTTCCGAGGAGTGCCTGGTGGATTCAAACTGCCGGCCTTTCGGTGAGCAGCCGAGCCCTTACCCACTGCACCACCAGGGTTTCCTAGCACAGAGTAGTGGGTACTTAATGATGGTGACTGGATGAATCACTCAGTCCCTCTGTGGCTGTAGTGCGAAGGGAAGGGACAGTCACCCACTTCTCCACCTCAGCTGTTGGCCCCCTGCCTTCTTCCCTCTGCCTCAGCCACTGGCCTCCAGTCAGTTCATTGTTAGTGGTAGTGGTGTTAGCTTCTGTCAAGTTGACCCACGACCCATGGCGACCCCAGGCCCTACGGAACAAAATGTCTACTCCTGCGCCATCCCGGGGATTAGTTGGGGATTCGACTGTTGTGACCTATAGGGTTTTCATTGGCTGATTTTCGGAAGGGAAGTAGATTGCCAGGCCTTCTTCCTAGTCCATCTTAGTTTGGAAGCTCCGCCAAAACTTGTTCATCATCATAGCAACACGCAAGCTCCCGCCGAGGGACAGGTGGTGGCTGTACCTGAGGTACGTTGGCTGGGAATGAAACCTGGGTCTCCCGTGTGGAAGGTGGGAATTCTACCTCTTCCTTTCTCAGAGTACGTGTACTTGCTGATGCCTGCCAGCTTGTCAGCTGCTCAGAGCAGGCCTCCCTGATCATCTTGTCTAGAGCAGGTGCCCTGTGATTGTTACTCACGGGATGCACCTATCGATGTGCCTCTTTGCCTGTTGTCTGCCTGTCTCCCAGACTGTAAGCCTCCAGCTTGCTCACCGTTGCAGTGTACGGCACAGTGTGCCAGCACATGGTAGACATATTCATGGCGGTTGAATAACTGAACGAGTTCTGCAGAGAAATGAGCTTCAAATGCTGGAGGAAATTCACTGTCTTCTGGTTAGTCTACGGGGATGGTGCAAACCCGCAGCCTGGTTCACTTTCTGCACATGGGTTTCGTTTTGAGGGCCTGCTTGCTGCCGCCTGGAATACTGTGTTGAGAAGTATTCTGATGCTTTGTCTGTAATTGCTTGGTGTTGGGTCTGTGCTGTGTCCCTTGCCTGGCTGCGTGTTTGCTTACCCCTCACAGCTCGGACATGCCACCCTCCTCAGGGAGAGGGATGTCGCCAGGACTGTGCTTCTAAAGGCTCCGTAGGGTACCTTTGGGAAAACAAGCCGTGTTGTATGTAGCAGGAGCAAATATGAAACAAAATGTTCAAGAGATTCAAACGGAAGTGGAAATTGGCCCTATGCCCCTTCCCATTCGTCGTTCTGCGGCTCACGGGTTGACATCACTGTATGATGAAAGGAGAACACTCTACTCAAACACCAATATCCTACACACAGGAAAAAGGGACTTAGAGAACATGACGGGCCAAGGAAATTGCTTTTTGAATACATATTTTCTTCTGCGAAGTTTGCTCCATCACAAGCTCATCTTCAGAAGGAGTTTCATTTCATTTCTCAGGGAGCACGTTTTCAAAAACCTGGAGGTGGGAAGAAATCAGGCTGAATCTCTAGTTCCCACGGCTTCACCAATCTCCTACTGCTGAAGATCCGGCAGAGCTCAGATGGGATGGCGCGGGGCTGAGGTGGCGGCACTAGTAACAATTCCCTGACAACTACCTTGAGGTGAGATCGGCCCTTCGTCAGGGAGGTGCCCTCGCTGGACCTGGATCCCAGCTCGGAGGTTGCGTTCCATCTGCAACTTTATCAGCCGTGTCTTCAGAAATGCTAACCCAATGAAAGTTCACAGAGCTCATTGAGTGGATCTGGGAGAGCACAAGGAGCCAGCAGACCTTATTTCTGTTCCAAACAAATACTGCCTCTACTTAGCCATGCGATGGTAGTTGAGTGACTTGAGTTCCTAGGAGACCCAGGTGTGTCATCTGAAAAATAAGGCTGACGATCTTGCTTAGCCAACATACTGGGAGGGACGTGCAGCTTAGCGGCACATTGGGCAAATGCTTCTGTGAAGTCTACTGGGCGTCAGACACAGCAAGCAGTGGGGATACAGAGGTGGATGTGGCTGTGATTTGGTATAATTTCCACCATAAACACGGGGACTAGACAGGACACTTGTCACCAAAGTAACTATGGCCAAGGGCTTATTATAATTTCAAAAGCAAAAAACCTGCTGGGTGAGTTCAAGTGATTTCTCTACCAAACCCTGGTTGGTAAGCTTCTGCCATAAGGGAGTTTTCACCCAAAATGCCAACGGGACTCCTAGCTGTTAGGCAACATCAGCCTCATCTGTTACAAAACCCAGGTTCACTGTATCAGGCTAAGAAGAAATTTTAGCAACGAGTGTCGTCAGAATAAGTCAAGTTTATACTCTGTCCATACCGATGATCCTCATAAGGAAGAAAAACAAACAGTTGCTGTCAAGTTGACTCAGACTCATGGGAACCTCGTGTGTGTCAGAGTAGAACTGTGCTCCTTACGGTTTTCAATGGCTGATGTTTCAGAAGTAGATCTCCAGGTCTTTCTCCTGAGGCACATCTGGGTGGACTCCAACCACCAACCTTTCCGGTAGCAGCTGAGGGCACTGATCGTTTGCACTATTCAGGGACTCCTTCCTCAAAAGCAGCGAATCAGATATCAGCCCCAGGAGATCCTCATATTCCAGCTCCTGACTCCTTCTGTTCTTTAACTGCCCTGACACTGTGTTGTATGAACATTCTAAACGGTGGCCAGCCAGGAAGCAGTGTGGCAGCTCCAGGAGGCTCTGTCCGGGGGGTTACTTTTCTCAGATACACATTTCCGGTGAGCCTCCCTGATTGCCTCCTGGCAGGAAGGGACTCCTTTGATGTATTAACTGAAATCAGCTCTGCACAGGCCCAGGCGTCACCCTTGCTCTTTGCTGAGCTGCTCCTAACAAGTTTTCAATGGCAAACTGCAAACGTAATGTTCAACCAGTTAAAGTAATTTTCTGACGGCAGCCTTGTACTCAGCAAACCTGAACTACCCCCTTTGGTTTGTTCAGGTTTTACAGGGTACATGGGATGCTCTGAAGATCATTCTCAATTCAGTCAGGTGAGTAATATCTGGTCCACATTGTGATGCTGGCAAAGTTTCATACTCGACTTTGGCAATCAGCTTGACAATGTGATACTGTAACGTATAATTGGATAAGCAATTGAGTGGTTTGGCATAATTATTTTCCAGGGCTGTGATTTTCCTGTTAATAAATACTTTGGGGGGTAACAAATTCTTAAACATCAACACTCTATACACCTTGAAAGTGGGATGCCACTAATTAATACAAGCGTTTATTTCAGCAGTTTGGCCCCACAGGCAGCACTAAAAACTTTTGTTTCTACTCATGTAACTTATGCTTAAGTCAGAGGTTCAGCAGCCAATCAAATGGTGACTGCGCTGTCGATTACCTGAAGTTCTCTCTGCCAAGGGCAAAGGAGGGGCCTCCAGACCCTTCCCTGTGAACAGGGGAAACCAGATGACTTAGCTTCACTCGGACCTCTCACAACCTAGGGTTTAAACCAGGGTTTCAGCTCACAGGATCCCTTGTTGGGAGGCAGTGATCTATTTTCGCAAATAGAAAATGATTAAAGAACCTCAGGGCTTCTAAGGCAGCAGAAGTTGGTGGTCCAAGATCATCATCTACCTCAAGTGAAAGCAAGGAGTGATTCATTAGGACACCTTCAGAGTCCTGTGTGGGGCGTGATCTGTCAACACCCAGTACCTAGAGAAAGGAGGAGCAGTGTCAGGGAGGAACAGCGTGCTGACAGGATGCTGCAAGGATGGGGGTGTGGATGTGAGAAAACAGCCAGAATTGTGAGAGACAACTAGACTCCACTCTGCATGGTCCAGGGAGGGCTTCTCGGGGATTTGGGAAGTGTGTGATTGAAGGGGAGTGCCTGGGTGGTGCTAATGTTTAATGATTTTGGCTGCTAACCAAAAGATTGGAGGTTCAAGTCCACCCAGAGGCACCTCAGAAGAAAGGCCTGACAATCTACTTCTGAAAAATCAGTCACTGAAAACCCTGTCGTGCATAATTCTACTCTGACACACATGGAGTCACCATGAGTCGGCATCCACTTGATGGCAACTAGTTTTTATTTCTTTATGATTAAAGAGAGGTGCATATTGGGTGGGAATGGAGTGATTTTCACACTGGTTCAGAGGAGCCTTGGCAGAGGAACCCGGATCAATGTGTGCTTTACCGCCAAGGGCCAGGAAGGAAGCAGCCACAGAAGGCCTGTCTATGGGGAGGGGCCAAGCCCCTCTCGCTAACTCCAACATTGGTGGTAACTCACCACCACGCTAGTTTGTGGGAAAACTGAGCACCCCTCCATACCAGCTGCCCCCTCCCTCATCCATGCCCCCGAAGCTCCCACCATGTCTTGTCTAGGAGCTGCAGTAACTGTCGCCTTCTAATCCATTTTGCAGCCTGGACGCTCTTTATGAAAAGTTATTCCAGTTCTTTTATTTCCCTGCTTCTAACCCTGTTAATACAAGAGGCCCTGGTGGTGCAATGGTTAAACATTTGGCTGCCAACTGAAATGTCAGTGGTTCGAATCCACCAGCCACCCCATGGGAGAAAGACCTGGTGATCTACTCCCATAAAGATTACAGCCTAGGAAACCTTGTGGAGCCGTTTTACTTTGTCCTGTAGGGTCCCTCTGAGTCACAGGCAACTTGATAGGACACAACAACAGCGACCCTTTGATATCGCCTCATCCCCTCAAACAAAATACAAATGTCTTAGGGGTACCTACAGGCTACCGATGATCTCCCATCCTGTCCAACACACAGCCTCTCCCTCACTCCTCTAGTCAATTATTAAACCACTCAATTTCCTCTTCGTCGAGGCTTCTGCACTCTCTCTCCTCTGCTTGAAATACTCTTCCTCCCAGCTCTTTGCTCAGCCCACTCCTTCTCATAGTTCACATCTCAGCTTAGATGTCACTTCCTCAGTGAGGCCTTCCTTCAAAACCCTAACTAAGGTTCTACATCCTTGTAAATCACTGTTCTGTTTTTCTTCAATACTCTTATGATACCACACCCCATCCTAGAAGGTTCCTGCTTCAGCCACACACCTTGAGTCCCCCTGTCCCACCTCAGCCTGTACTTCCCTGCCTGTGGGCCAAACTGTTAATGCCATATTTCCCAGGCCATTTTACTTAACCTTAACATGTATTTTTTAAATTGACACTCATTTTTAAGTTAAATAATTTTACTTTAATAAGGAAACTCGAGATCATTTGCCATAAATGAGAGGCTGTAACCCTAAAAATAAATATGATAAAAACACAAGAAACATTATATTCTTGCTAGCTAGCATCTTCTATTCGAGAGGTCATGTTGGCACCATGTTAAGGACTTACTAGTGCCAGTGGACACCTTCTTCTTGGTCAGTCAGAAGGACTGAAAGGCAATTGAAAAGGACATAACTTTCCCCTCAATAGGATTCAAAGCTGCTTGTAGCTTTGCCCTTGTAGGACTGGAGACCATCTTCCAGGGTGCAGGAGCACATGTCGTATCTTTAAACAAAGGAAGTTTAATGATAACTGAATGTCACTTCTCTTGTAAACTCTGATGATGGCTGGTAGCTGCCTTGAAAGCTGAGTCGGGATTCACCAGCAAAGGGAGCCGCGATCAGGTGAGGCCAGGCATGGGCACAAATTGCAAGACCACTGGCGCAGGGATCGTGTTTGCTGAAGCTGTTCCCATTGCCCAGGATAACTCTTTCCTTCCAAATCCCATCACCATCCTTTAAGTCCATTCTGAATCCTCGATTTTTTAAAGTCAATCTCAGTTTCCCCACTACCAGCAAGAATTACTTTCTCCCAGATATTCTGAGAGCACTTTGTTGGAACTTCTAGTCCAATAAGTATCCCAGTCTGACTTGAAGTAGATTATTGATGTGCTTATCTGTCCACCCTGTTGGGTGAGAAGACGTGGGGAGGCCAAGATTTTTAGCTCACTCATCTCTATGTCTTTTATAAGACCTAGAACAGTGAGTGCCTGGAGCGTATCATGTGCCCAACAAATGGTCATTGGTTTGAATTGAAAGTAGTAACAGAGAAGAGGATCTAAAAACTGAAGTATTTACTTCTCTCTTTAATGCAATTATTTCCCTTTCTGTAAATGCCTGTCTAAACAGAACCATCAACCCATAGAAATGGTGTATTTAATCTCTCTGTTCTTGATACTGTTTTATAAAACCGATAATAACTAAATACATGACTATATTTTATAACAACAGCCAAGTTTATACTCAGCTACTTTCTTCTCTTTAAGAAGTGTTGGAAGATGATAGCGGCATTCATTTTCCCCCTCCTTTGAAGACAATTGGGCATTTTACTAAAGGTTAGTTGCAAGTTCTGAGAAAACATTTAAATTATTGTGAATCATTCCTCCTACTGTATTCCATTATAGAGCTGTAGAAATGTCAACAGCCAAGGCAGCATGAGCAATGCATCAGGGAATAATCATTACCCTGCATGCCTTCTGGTGAGGCCGTCAGTGCACAGGAGGGATGCCACGTCACAATCAACACACTGTCGGTATTTGGAGCAGAAATCCTGTTAGCACTACCTTCCCCGAAATTTTCGGGCAGATAAAGTGGGATGACTGCAGGTATTTTTTTTTTTTTTTTAATAATCTCTTTTCAAAGCTGTATAGAATTCCCATTCGAGAAGCCAGCACAGACTTCAGTCTGTTGAATGTGAATGAAGAGTTTGGTTCAAGTCTTGGCACGCTGTCACGTGCTGGCTTCCAAAGAACAGAGCGTCTGAAAACGGTTTCAACTTCTGCTGTTGCATGGAAGAGGGAAAGAAATACGGATGGCGCTGGCCATGCTGCAAGCAGTCAGGTTTAACTTAGAACGTATGGGACCTCTCTGTGGGGAGGAGAGTCGGAGAACCATAGTTCGTTGACTCGCAGGAGTGCTATTATTTTATGTACTACTGAGAAAGAAAAACACTGCCAAGTAAATGACGACACAGCATTGACTGTAAGACATGTTTGGTTTCGGAGATGTTAAAATGGGAAACACGGTGTATCTTAGAGTTGATGAGCTATGGGATTTAGAAAGTGCTGGTGACTTACTCTGCCCTCCACGCAGTGTGCAGAGCGAGAGCCTTGACTCTGATCTCCCCTTGCATGGCCTTTTTGTCTCTCCCAGGATTCAGAGCTACTGCACATGCTCGGAGACAACCCGGCTGCCAAATGCAACCCAGGTACTTCCTGTGGCACCTTTCTAAGGGGGCTCCTCTGTCCAGTTACCAGATAAAATACACAACACCCAGTTAATTTGAATTTCACAGAAACAATGAGTAAGTTTTTAGTATGTGAAAGTTAGGCAATGAATAAGGAAGACCAAAGAAGAACTGATGACTTTGAATTATGGAGTTGGCGAAGAATATTGAGCATACCACGGACTGCCGGATTGGAAGAGGTACAGCCAAAATGCTCCTTAGAAGCAAGGATGGGGAGACTTCATCTCACATACTTGGATGTTTTATTAGGAAGGACCAGTCCCTGGAGAAGGACATCATGCTTGGTAAAGCAGAGGGTCAGTGAAAAAGAGGAAGACCCTCAATGAGATGGACTGACACAGTGGCTGCAACAATAGGCTAAGCATAACAGTGACTGTGAGGATGGTGCAGGACTGGGCGGTGTTTTGCTCTATTGTACGTAGGCTCTCTATGAGTCAGAACAGACTCGACAGCACCTGACAACAACGATAAGTTTGTCCCAAATACTGTGCGAGACATACTTACGCTAAAAAAATTTAACGGCACATCCTATATTTTTATTTGCTAAATCTGGCAATCATACTCTCAGGGTAATGTTGACTGCATTTGACCATTACCACATGCTCCAGAACCCCAACCCTTTCCTGGGAGCCTCCGTTGATATTTATCCACACCTTAAAACAACCCTGAGAAGTAGATATTATTACAAGTCATCTTAGAGCTGAAGGAGCTAAATTTCCTTCTCAGACTTGGATCTCTCATTAGATTAGTTGGTTTGGATCGGAATTCTGACCATTATAGTTTTTAATCCTTTTACACAATAGTTAAGGTTCAAAAGATACAGGTCATTGGGTAACCATAAAGATCATAAAGGCACTTAGACTCATGGAAACAGCCTCTGTGGTGTGGTCAGTGGCCACCGTCAAGGGCACAGCGTATCCAGCTAGGAATAATAATAGCAGTAATAGCAGCAGCAGTTAACACTACATAGTGCTTACTCTGTGTCAGGCACATCACTGCTCATTGCCCTTGAGTCAGTTCTGACTCTTGGTGACCTCGTGTGTCAGAGTGGAACTGTGCTCCATAGAGTTTTCAATGGCTGATTTTTCAGAAGTACATCACTAGGCCTTTTTTCTGAGGTGTCTCTGGGTGGGCTCGAACCTTCCAACTTTTCAGTTAGCAGCTGAGCACACTAATTGTCTGCACCACCCATGGACTCTGCTCACAACCCTTACTACCCCCGTCTTACAGAGGGGAAACTGAGGCATAAATAGGTTAAGGATCTGGCCCTTTAAAGTCTGGCCTTAAACCTCACCCTCTTAGAGAGGCCTTGCTTGATGTGTCTCAGATAACCCTGCCCCATCACTCTTTTTCACAACAGTTTGTTTCTCCAAAAGCTCTTTATAAGAATGTGAAACTAAATTGACTTTCAAACGAGGTTAGCCCCACCCTGTCGCCTTCCCCTTTGGTAAGGCTCATCTGTCTAGTAATTAGCCATCTGGCGTCTATCCTCTCTACCTGGTGCCCCATGAGGACTGTGAAGGGGCCCGTCTTCTTGTTCAGTGGTCTGGTTCCAAGGCCAGCCCCTGGCATTGCAGTTGCTGTTATGCAGTTAGGTGCCCTCTACTCGGTTCTGACTCACAGTGACCCGATGTACAACAGAATGAAACACAGCCCGGTCCTGCGCCATCCTCACAATTATCACTATGCTTGAGCCCATTGTTGCAGCCACTGTGTCAATCCATCTTGTTGAAGATCTTCTTTTTCACTGACCCTCTACTTTACCAAGCATGATGTCCTTCTCCAGGGACTGATCACTTCTGATAGCACGTCCAAAGTATGTGAGACCAAGTATCACCATCCTTGCTTCTAAAGAGCATTCTGGCTGTACTTCTTCCAAGATAGATTTGTTCATTCTTCTGGCAGTCCATGAGATATTCAATATTCTTTGCCGGCACCATGATTCCAAGGCATCAATTCTTCTTCAGTCTTCCTTATTCATCGTCCAGGTTTCACATGCAGATGAGGTGACTGAAAATACTATGTCTTGGGTCAGGTGCACCTTTGTCCTTAATGTGACATTTTTGCTTTTTGACACTGGAAAAAGGTCTTTTGCAGCAGATTTGCCCAATGCAATGTGTCTTTTGATTTCCTGACCGCTGCTTCCATAAGCATTGATTGGGGATCCAACTAAAACGAAATCCTTGACAACTTCAATCTTTTCTCCGTTTATCATGATGTTGCTTGTTGGTCCAGTTGTGAGGATTTTTGTTTTCTTTATGTTGAGGTGTAATCCATACTGAAGGCTGTGGTCTTTGATCTTCATCAGTAAGCTTCGAGTCCTCTTCACTTTCAGGAAACAAGGTTGTGTCACCTGCAGATCAAAAGTTGTTAACATTATGAAGAACGGGAATTCCAGAACACTTAATTGTGCTCAAGCAGAATCTGTAAACAGACAAAGAGGCAGTCTGAACAGAACAAGGGCATACTGCATGGTTTAAAATCAGGAAAGGTGTGTGTCAGGGTTGTATCCTTTCCTCATACTTACTGATATTTAATCTGTATGCTGAGCAAATAATCCAAGAAGCTGGACTGTATGAAGAACACAGCAGCAGGACTGTAGGAAGACTCAAGGCATTGCAAGGACAGAATAAATACCTAGTGTGTTAACAAATGGTCACTGCCTTTCCCTGAGGGCAGCCTAAGCGAAACAGGAAAGTTTATCTGAAGTGTAACTCCTCCATTAAAGCTTCCCCAAGGCAAAGTGGCAGTGCCTTTTGGATAAGCTGTGGTTTAAGATCATTAGGGCTTCCCTCTGTTAGCCAGGGCAACCACAGCCACCACTGGGTTCTTGGGTTGCCTCAGGGAAGCTGAGCTCTGCTCCAACTGCAGCATGTTCAATTTCCAAGTCACCTGGGTGGTTCATGTAGGACCCAAGTCTTGCCCATCAGTGCTCTTCCTTAGCTCCCTGTTCCTGCGAGGATTGCAAATGCATTCGGGGCCCCTACGCTGGATCAACATCCTAGTGTCGCTGTGACAAGCCTTGTGGCCCGAAGCCCCAAACACCCTTTTGACAGAAGCATAAAACAGTAAAAAAGCAGTTCAAGAGCAGGGTTTGCAAAGGACAGGCTGGATACTGTTGGTTGTGTTGCAAACAACACACTTAGAAGTGAGATGTTATTTATTTATGTGTGTGGGCTCCATCTGAACCTGCTGCTGTAGAGTCGATTCCTACTCATCACGACCATGTAGGCTTTCCAAGGAGAGGCTTCCAACTGCCGACATTTTTGGTTAGCAGCTGTAGCTCTTAACCACTGTGCCACCAGGGCTCCAGGCTCCATCTACACATATTAGCATGCCTTCACTTCTCCCAAATGCATTGCTTCTCAACAGTGACTGCACCTTAGAATCGCCTGCCAAGTTTTTAAAAACTCCCAAACCCAGGTGGTCCCCAGACCAGTTAAACCAGAATCTCTGGGGCGGGACACAGACGTCCATATTTTTTAAAACTCTCCAGGTGATTCCAGCGGGTAGTCCGGGTTAAGCACCACTGTCCTAAAAGAGTGTACAGCTCTGCGACTTTCAGGAGGGAACCGTCGGAAGTTCTAAAGCCACATACACCAGAACTTTGCAACTATGATTAGTTTTTATTTATTTCCTATTTCTCGTAAACAACCTCAAAGCGTTGGCGCAACGTTGCCATCTGTGAGGCATATGAGAATAACAGACAGTCGCCTAATCATCACCAGGAAGGCATTAACGTTCAGAGACTCTAAATTATTTGGATTCATCTGGTATGATCAGTGCTGATGGGGGCCACTTCATGCTTGATTTCTGTGCCTTTCGATGGGAGCACCAGAAGAGGGGAGGTCCTAGTTCCTGGGCTTTGCGTCGTTCTTTGTCATCCTATTGAATTGTTACAAGATGGATTTATAATAGCCCTAAAGCTAGTAGCAAAATGAAAATTAGTTCTTGAGTAGAATAGCAATTCCTTTTGACTCGCCTGTAGCAATTGCGTCACAGCTGCCTTTGCGAGGAAGGAAATGACTCCCTAACGTGGTTGTCTTCCACTAAGGAGAATTAAACCTATGCGGCGAAACGTACAACCAGCATGCGGGCAGCCAGATTCTGACGGAAAGGTCCCTGACCCTCATAAACATGTCTGTGGCCCGGCTATATGCTAATGAACCGCAGTTAGACTCAAACTCACTCCGAGTGGAAATACAGCTCCGCGGGAGAGCCAGGCGCTCGTTCCTGCAGTGTCTTGCCTTCTGTAACAAAGTTTGCGCTGAAAGAAATAGGGACATTTCTCCATCTGCTGCAAACTGCCAGGGTGGGGTGTCTGGGGCTGGAGATGTCAAACTCGACTGTTTCAGTTGCCTTTTTGCTGTGCTGACAAGATTCGTCTCAAAAGCTCTAGCTTTTTGTGTACATGCACCAGGTGGAGTGGGGTAGCGGTATTTGTGGAAAAGTTCTCTCTTTGATGGCACTGTAGATCTTCCAGGATAGATAAAAAGGCAAAAGTTGTTGGGGACTGGCTAAAGTCCAACCCTGGCGCTACTGTGAACAAGCTGGGTGATCTCGGACAGGTGAATGAATCTGCTCGAACCCAACCTCAACATCTTCATCAATAAAATGGAGTTAAATAGTACCTGCCTTACGGGTTATGATAAGGACTGAATGAGGTAATGTGTGTGGAAGAAACCGCCCTCCACGTTATAAATACTAGCTGTCACTGACGCTATTAAAACATTTTGCCGCAATCTTTTGAAATCACTTACACAAAATACTACACCATGCATTTTGTGAGGAACTTATACCTTCAGCATTTTACAGTGTCAGAGCCCCACACAGGGATAACAAGTTTAGTTAACAAAAATGAATTGCAATAGAAGATTAAGGGGGGAAGTTGAGCTCTTCTCATGAGAGTTCTGAAAACATCCTGTTTCTCTCTGACGGATTTACATATAGAGTGAGTAAAATTTCAATTCTAAGAAATATGCAAGATGTTTTCTTAATAAATATGGGTATCTGAAGAGGATTTTAAAATGACCCTGTTGACTGAGGCCAGTTGTTAGTATTTTGATGAGTGTTGTCAGTTTGCCTCCTTGAAGCCTCTTTAATGGGCATACTCAGTACTCACGGGCTGGGGGTGTTTCGGTTTGCTGACCACAACTCCAAGCTCGTAGAGAAGAGGCTAAGACACAGAGGACCCTGGTGAGCCACAGACCCCTTTGGAGGAATGACGGAGAATGGGGCGTGCTTATGCCAAAGACCAAACCCACTGCCATCGAGTCGATTCCAACTCATAGCAACCCTAAAGGGCAGAGCGAAACTGCCCCACAGGGCTTCCAAGGCTGTAATCTTTCTTTGCAGAAGCAGACTGCCACATCTTTCTCCCAAAGAGCAGCTGGTGGATTCAAACCACCAACCTTTCAGTTAACAGCCGAGTGCTTTAACCACTCCACCACCGGGCCTCTTTATGCCACAGCAGGCAAACTCAATGCCTTCAGGGTCTGGGAAATGGAACAAGTGAGTGAAGCCCACCAAGCATTAGAGAACAATGGGGATTATGGTGAATGGCAGAACATCTCACCGAAAAAAGTATCTGGGAGGCCACTCCCTAGCCTCAGCAGACAATTACAAGACTGAATGGCTGCAGTGCGGCCTCATCTGGTTCTTTTATTACAGAAGCTAGAGATATGGCTTCTTATGTGAAACCTCCCCATTTAAAAATATTGGCAACTGACACCATAAACACACACACACACCTAGAGGCCTCTAATTTGCTGACTGTGCTCAGTCTTCCCTCCACACTTGTTCCAGGGGATGCCAAGGCCCATCACACTTGTTCCAGGGGATGCCAAGGCCCATTAATGAGCCTGTCCATTTTTTTTGCTTTTCTCTCCAAAGCTCCAGAAACACGACAAAGAAGAGGACTCCCCAGCCTCTTGGAGATCAGAGGAGGAAATGGCAGCAGAAGCTGCAGCGCTGCGTGTCTACTTCCCGTGACACAGGTATGGGCTGTGCGGCGTCATCACGGGACACCCCACAGGCTCCGGAAAGGGGCTCCCTGCTTAGGGCGGGGCGCAGAGCAGCAACTTCACCAACTTCCTTGTGTGGTGGCTGCAAAAGACATAAAGACAAGGGAGGAGCCCTGAGCCCTGAGGAACCTCCTCCCAACCCTCCTTACCTCCACCACCTGCTACAGAGCTCTCCCGGCTGTTCACTTCCTTCCACCCCAGCTTCCCAGGCTGCCTTCACCTCTCACCAGCCCTGCCTGTCTCCAATCCAGTCTCCGCAGGGCAGTGACAAAGTTTTTAATCAAACCTGATTGTTTGCAAGGTCAAAACCTTTTAAGAGAATCACAGGACCCGCGGGCCAAAGTCCCAGGTGCTTATGTAAGTCAGTTAACCAGGTGATCTGGAGTCAATTCTGACTTCTGGCGACCCCAGGTGTGTCAGAGTAGAACTGTGCTCCATAGGGTTTTCAACAGCTGATGTTTCAGAAGTAGATTGCCAGGCCTTTTTTCCACGGTGCCTCTGGGTGCACTCTAACCTATAACCTTTTGTTAGCAGCCAAGCACATTAACCACCCAGGGACTCCATGTAAGTCCGTGCAGGCCCTGTGAACCAGCTTTTGCTCCCTCCTAACCGTACCAGCCACACTCCCCTGCTTTCAGTGCTGAACTTTTCTCCCAGATGCTATTTGGTAAATTGTTCTGTGTTTCCATTGAGTTTTGGCTGCTAGGAAGCTCAGGTGTCAGGAAATGGCGGGGTTTGATGCAGTTATCCCTTTGCATTACTGATGTTTAACTTTGGGGAGAGCAGAGGTTTAAGATGCTGGTAGAGCACTGGGGCCGATTTCCTTTTCAAAATGCGTATGCACAGCAAATATTTATGCAATGGGTCTTCTGAAGTTTGTTACAAAATGGGGTTGCCATGCATTGTTTGGGTGCCTAGACTTTAAATAAGTAAATAAATAAGAACCTGGGACTTTAGCCTGAGGGCCCTGTGATTCTACTAAAAGGTTTTGACCTTTTTTGTTTTTCTGAAATTCATATTTCACTGAGCATTCTGTATCTTGAAGGCACTCTGGTGGCGCAGTGGTTAAACACTCAGCTGTTAACAGAAAGGTCGTGGGTTCGAACCCACTCGCCACTCCTTGGGATAAAGATATGGCTGTCTGCTTCCTTAAGGATTTACAGCCTTGGAAACCCTGTGGGGCAGTTCTACGTTGTCCTGTAGGGTCACTGTGAGTCAGAATTGATGGCAATGGGTGGGGTTTGGTTCTGTATGTTATCTGGCAACCCTGTGAATACGCCATCTTAGAGACTAAGGATCCAAGGAAATGATCCTCTTTTTTTTTTTTGTTTTTAATTGCACTTCAGGTGAAGGCTTACAGAGCAAATAGTTTCTCAATTAACAGTTAGTACACATGTTGCCCTATGACAATGGTTAACAACC
>NW_004443937.1:38745564-38788571 GCF_000243295.1 Trichechus manatus latirostris | reverse complement strand
TGTCTATTTTTTCCTCATTTTTGTCTGCTTTTTGCTTCAACTCTTGGAGAATTCTGAGTATCAGAGATTTGAATTCCCTGTCAGGTAGTTCTAGTGCCTTTTCTTCTACTGGAAAATCATCTGGTGTTTTATTTTGGACACCTACTGGAACCATCCTGTCCTGTTTTTATAAATGTTTTGATATTGTCTGCTGTCTTTGGGGCATATGTTTTGATATTGTCTGCTGTCTTTGGGGCATTCAGTAGTTATTTTTCTACTAGTTATTGATTGTAGATTTGTTTGCTTCATCCTTTTTTGTTTAATAATTTGGTTATGTCTGAGCAGGCGGGCTATGTGTTCTTTGTTGTTTGCTTGTCTGTGGACACGATACTTTTAGCCTCCTTCTCCAATTGGCAGTGTCAGTCACTCAGATATGGTAAAGCAGGGCGGGCCTAGCTGAAGAGGAGTTACTGGAACGGGTTGTTTGTTTGTGGCACTTACTACAGCCACCAGGGCGGGTCGGTAATCAGTTCAGGGCAGGTTCCAGTAGGCTGTGCCTGTGCTGCTTGGTGGTGTGATGTTAAGCACACAGTGCAGGTAAGCAGGATGTAGGGGGGAGATTGTTATGTGTGGAGCTAAGATGGATATGGGAGAGAGGAACAGGAGCCAAAATTATACGAACAAAAAAGAATGCTAGGGGAGCTTGCCATTGGAGTGGAGACATGAGAGACTATGAAATGGAGAAAAACAAAAAGGGAAAGAGAAAGAAAATAAAAGAATGAATAAATAAAAATCAGAAAGGGAAAAGGACAGCAAAGTTCCCAGGTATCCCACCGGTGCGGCTATGAGGTCTGGGGAAGTTGTTCTCAGGTGTTGCAGTACAGCCTGGCTAGAAGGTGTAGAGGTATTCAGTGCCAGGGATTCAGGGAACAGAAAGAGACGGAAGGTATAGAGAGACGAGAAACTGAGTAATGAAGAAAGACAAAAGGGGAAAAAGAGGGAAAACGAAACAAATTTTAAAAAAAATAACAAGAAAAGCCCCCCCCCCAAAAAAAAACTCACAAGAAAAGAAATGCTCTCAGGGATCCCTCTGCGCATCTGCGCAAGCCGAGGGGATACGTTCCAAGCCCTGCAGCACCGCCCGGCCAGAACAGGCTCCCAACTCAAGAAAAGGAAAAGAAAACAAACAAAAGCCCTGGGATCCCACCAGAGTGGCATCCCAGACCAGGAAGCAGTTTCACACTTGAACGGAGCTCCACAGCCCCTCAGGAAGACGCAAAGATGGAACACGGAGCCAGGTATTTGAGTGAAAGGAGGGGGAGGTGGTGAGAGATAAGGAAGAAATTAAAAGAAGCAGAAAAAAAAAGCAACACCAGCAGCCAACAAACGGCACTCAGAGAGCCAGCTAGTGCGGGCGGGCAGAATCCAAGCAGCTGGTGCTTCCTGGACAAGAGACTGTGTCCACCGGAAGCAGAGGAGGCCGAGTGTGGGTGAACGGGGGTGGGGAAGCGTGTATCACAAATTACCAGAGCTCCGCAGCCCCTCAGGAAGAAGCAAAGATGACGCACAGAGCCAGGTATTTGAGCGAAAGGAGGGGGAGGTGGTGAGAGGTAAGGAAGAAATCAAAGGAAGCAGAAAAAAGCAACACCAGCAGCCAAGAGATGGCACTCAGAGATCCGGCCAGTTCGGGCAGGTGGAATCCAAGCAGCCGGTGCTTCCTGGACAAGAGACTGTGGCCGCGGGAAGCAGAGGAGGCCAAGTGGGGTGAAGAAGGGTTGGGGGTGGGAAAGCATATATCGCAAATTACCAGTTGTTTTGTCTCCCGCTGGAAGCTCCATGAAGCTGCTTTCTTGTACCTCCTGTTTGCTGGTCTCTGATAGGAGTCCAAGATGGCGGATCCGTGCTGCGTTAGCTGGTAGGGGACCTCTGTATGAATCTCTCCTCGCTCTCCGTTCTCTGTCAGTTTTCTCACTCCATTTGGTGCTTGGCTGAGTTCTTTATCTCTTCGTTTGATGTTTTAGGGTTTCAGGATTTCTGTTTTCTCTGTTCGGCTTACTTTTTCAGATCTTTGCTGCGGAGGGACGGCGTGGTGCTTCTGCCTAGAGCACCATTTTGCCGGAAGTCCCGATCCTCTCTTTTAGTGTGTATTTGCTTTCTAGAATTGTCTGCTTCATCTAGCCTGAGCAAATGTGTTTATACTGTAAGCTGCTGAAACAGACGAGATACAAATTAAGAACACAATTAGTTAACAAATACTGGTAGCAACTGAATTATATAAAATTGTATCAACCACCTAGCAATCACAGTTTTTAGCTGGAAAACACATTCACTGTATTCTGTTTTCACTTTGAAATGTCTTTTTTAGTTATTCTAGGTGCTTTTGCTAGCTTCATTTGTTTAAAATACATGTGCATTTCCTGACCTTTCTGTCAGTCTCCCCCTATCACCTACCCCCACCCACTATCATTCCAGGGTGTTGTAAGTAAGTAGGCCCTGGCATTCCAGAAAGCTTGCTTCATTCTCCCCCGTCATCATTTTATTGGCTGGGCTCAGTTGCCTGAAGGGGTAGAGTGTGGTGCTAGCAGAAGCTGTCTTTTATATTTTGTTTTTAACCTTTTCCACTTTCTCATTTTTTTTTCGTAGGGTCAAGCTAGTTTACCTAAGAACATAGGCCTGTGGGCATGACAGCAAGGCTGTTTCTATTCCTCTGCTGAAGGCGAGTGTGTCATTTTAAAGTGTCCTCTTCAAATGGAGTCACCATTCTTCAGACTCCACACTCTGAGCTGATCCTCCCCCATCTCCGGGTTTCCTACCTAACCGGTGCTTTCAGGTAGAGGCAAAAGAAAGCTCTAGGCTTTTCCTGAGGCTGGCTGAATTGCAGGATGCTGTCTTAGAATGCATTTTCTAGACACTTTAAGAGGATTTAAACTTACTACCGAGGCTTCCTGAATGGTTTACTTTGTCAGTTTTTGCTTCTGTCTTGCCTTGAGACCTGACATCTCCTGTCTTCCAGGCAAATCGACTTGTGTTGTAAGTCTCCCCAGAAAGATATTCATCCTAACTTGTTATACAGACTATTGCCACAGTGCCTGTGGGTTTTTAATTCACTAACAAACATTCGTATTTATCTTTAAGGGTCTTTGTTTATAGGCCAAATGATTCGCCTTGAGTCTTCCTTGCAAACTAAGGCCGTGTTATACCATAGATTGCCAGATACTGCACAGCTGCTAACTGGATGACACATGGGTCCACATTAACTCGGTGGCAATATTTTTTTTTTTTGGTGGGGGAGAGGTAATAACTGGGAGGGGAGGGACTTAAACTTAGGGCCCAAAGATTTCTCAAAAAGCATCATCATTGCCTGTAGTATAAAGAGACTACATATATATGTCCCTTTGGAGACAAAAAAGCAACCCTGGTGGTGCAGTGGTTAAAGCACTCAACTGCTAACCGAAAGGTTGGTGGTTCGAATCCACCAGCCGCTCCGCAGGAGAAAGATGTGGCAGTCTGCTTCCGTAAAGATTTACAGCCTTGGAAACCCTATGGGGCAGTTCTACTCTGTCCTATAGGGTCGCTATAAGTCAGAGTAGACTCAATGGCAGTGGGTTTCGGTTTTTTTTTTTTTTTTTTTTTTTTGGTTTAGAGACAAAGAAGTTCTGGGTAGTGAACGTGGTTAACGCAGTCAGCTGAAAACCAAAAGGTTGGAGGTTCGAGTTCACCCAGAGGGGCCTCTAAAGAAAGGCCTGGCAATCAACTTCTGAAAAATTAGCCATTGAAAGTCCTATGGGGCACAGTTCTACTCTGATACACATGGGGTTGCCGCAGCTCAGTCGACACAATAGCAACTGGTTGTTTTCGGGACAAAAGGGAAAAGGAAATGTGTTCTTTTTTCAGGTCCTTCTCTACATGCACCCTCTCCACCTGTTAAGAATGCATATACGTGCCGCATTTGAATGCAATAGCAAGAAGCCCATGAGTCTTCTGAAATTTGTTAATAAATAGGGCCAGCATGCAATATTTGGGATCTACCTAAACAATTATTTGTTACTTATCTACAATTCAGATAACCTCAGCCTCCCCAAACTTTCCTGGTCATACCCCCAGTGGCAAGTCAGTCTTACGGAGAGCCTGTTTCAAGGTGTGTAAACATGGTGCCCACCTGCAAGACTGCACAACTCTCCACGTGCACAAAGGCAGCCATCGGCTTCCTATTCAGAAGACGGCGCTTACTGAGGATTTACAAGGCCCAGATTCTGTGCTTGCAGCTGATGAGAAAACTGATGTTCAGTCACATTAAGTGTTATTCTAAGCGTAATGCTTAGGAAGTGGTAGAGCTCACATTTGAAACCGAGGCAGCAACCCCCTCTAGTCTTTGTACTGCCCACCTTGCTAACAGACCTCACTTCTCCAGCCAGTAGCTCCTTTCTGTCCCAGATCCCCTGGTCTGTCTTCACCTGGCCTACCGGCCTCAGTTCACTGTGAGGACCTGCCTCCTCCTACCTAATGTGCTTTTTTGCCTGCCTTGTTCATGTCATCGTCTCCAGCCCTTGCCGCCCAGGCCACATTGCCGCCGGGGGCGTGCAGGAGCCACAATGGGCTCCGTGCTCACTAAGTGGTTTTTCTCCTTGCGAGTTGTTCCAGACCATGCGGATTCCTGCCTAAGCTGCCCTCCCCGCTCTTCTCCACCATCTCAGTAAGTTGACCTTGGGCAGATATGTTTTGGGGTGCTCTCGAGTTGATTCCGCTCATAGCTACCTCATGTGACAAAGCAGAAATGCCCCATAGGGTTTTCTTGGCGTAACCTTTATGGAAGCAGATTGCCAGGTCTTTCTCTTGCAGAACCACTGGGTGGGTTCCAACTGCCAACCTTTTGGTTAGCAGCTGAGAGTTTAACTGTTGCGCCACCTGGGCTCCTTTGGGCAGATACAGTGGTCTCTACATAGCATTCATTTTCATTTCGTCTGATGTTTCTCATCTTTGTGTACCATCTAGGGTAATATTTACTTACAAAAAGTTGATGCCTGTCTTCAATGTCAGTACACTTGTCTAAAGTTCGTGTGCTCGCCTCAGGGAAGAACCAGTATCACTTGGTGTCATTAGAAGTGAAGCATAAAAAGAAATACAAAGGAAAGACAATGCTGTTAAATTCCAGCTGCTTGCCTGTAGCTGTCTGGGACTGAGGTTTCTCCCCTCTTTGGCCGTTGTCGGAGAGGCATTTAATTCCAGCACCAAACGGAGACTCTCTGCTTAACTTATTCAGAAGGATTAAAAAAGTTATCACCTAATCAGTGACTCAGTGTAGATCACCCCCCAAAATGATCTTCAATAGGCACAATGCTTCCTACCTTCGGAGAAACTGTGGTGGGGGCCTGAATTGAAAACCAGAGCATGCTGACTCCAAAACTGTTTTCATCCTCTGAGCTGGTACTCACCTCCCTTTTCACTGAGAACATGGGGAAAACCAGAGTCTGCTCTCCTAGGGCTTGTCCCCAGCTGGAGGACCTGGGGGGGAAGCCCAGCATCAGGCCTCCTGCCTCCCACAAGTACTCTGTGTCTCTGGGCTGACCAGATCTGTTTGAAGCGGCTCCTTCTTCTGGGAGACCAAGGCTCCAGCATAACACTTGGTTTGCCATTAAAACCAGTTCCCCTTGGAGCTGATGCCAACTCATGGTGCCTCTGGGTGGACTTGAACCTCCAACCTTCTGGTTTGCAGCCAAGCATGTTAACCATTTGCACCACACAGAGAGTCCACCCAGGGACAGTCTACCTTGAAAACCTGCAGACCTGGGGGGGAGAGTGAAAACCTGCGCCCAGAGATGCCCAGTAGAGGAAAAAGCACTATGATCGGCAAAGCACTGCTCTCTGCTACATGCTTGCTGTGGACCCACCCAGCAAGTCCTCAAGAAGTAGAAATCCCTGTTCTGTACCTTCTTTGTATATAAACCCAGATTCATCCTCAGGTGGATAAAAGAGTGCCCTTAGGACCACAAAGGTAATCATTCCAAAACCGGAAACTGCCTGCTCACACTCTGCAGCCACCGGGACCCCAACATAATGCTTAGCTGTGATGAAGAATTCTCTTGGTCTTCCCATGTCACCCTTCAGGAGGTGCTGGTGTTTTCGCCACTCTCCGTACCCTTTGCCTTTCAGAAAGTGACTTTGAATCTCAGTTTCCCGAACAATAGTGAAAAGCAGCCAGTGCCTCTCCATGCCCAGGAGGGCCAACAGTCCCAGGGTTGCTGCGCGGAGCTGTAACCCTCTTACTCTCCACCTGACAGATTCCTGGGGATGCTGGCTATCCTCTGATTGCAGGAAGTCAGCAATCCAGCATCTGCCCTCTGCGAATGTATGCACTGGCTCCCCACACCCTGGGCTCAGTGTTCCGGGAGGGGGGTTTTGCTATGGCTCTTTTACTCTCTGTTGTAAATCACATTAGATGACAGTGGATCTGTATACCTTACCTAACCTCACATCCTTCCTGGAGCACGACAACCCTTCATCCAGGTATGCGGTGCTTGGCTTTGCTGCCTCTACACTCCTGTTAAGTAGGAGATTCCATTTCCTACTACTTTTAAAGTGCCTGCACTAGTAGGGGAAGATTTTGGCATTTCTTCGTCCCCACTCCCAGCCCCTGTTGTTGGAATTGAGGGGGCATGTTGTTTGTAACCCATGCAAGCATTGCTTCTAACTGAGAAAGTGGGGGCAGGGCAGATCTCCACACCCTGTCGTGTCAGCAGAGTTCATTTGTAATTCATCGAACTCTGTGCGTGCAGTGAGTTTATAGAGAATTGGTTTCCCATCGTTTACTCGTAACAGCGTCATACAATTTCAAAGCAACTGAGTCAGCCCAAAACAGCGTTATTAGTGGTTACAGATGTGCTATCAATCAGGGCAAAATTCTGACACTGGCCCACACTTATAATCCTGGACAATCAAGGTGGACGAGAAAGGACAGGTTTGCTTATTTCGCACATGTTCCGGTCACTCATTTGCACCTTTGGAAGCCTACCCACCAGCGTGGAAGAAACGACCACCTTCTCAGAGAGGGTCTCCTTTCACAGGCAGCCTGTGCTGACGGAGGCCCAGGGAGCAGACTACATTAACCTCACATGTTTCTCTGAGGAGGGGTGGTTTGTAACTTCCACTCTGTGACCAAGTCAGTCCTAATTCCACTGGGTAATTCCCATGCAGGGGTATCATCTGTACTGCCAGAAGTGTTGGCAAACAAACACTCTTCCTGTTAACTCCAAATTGATAAAAGACTTTAGCGTTAAGGTTCAAGAAAAAATTCCCACATTTCAGGCTAAAGTTGTTGTAGTATGTTCAAAAGCTCTCTGCCAGAAGAAGAAGCCACTGTCCTAAAAGCACCAAGGAAAGAGATAGCAGGGTGCTTTTTCCATCGGCTGGTGCTGCTTCTCCCCTCCTTCTGCCCAGATTCCATTTCTAGAACCTGATTTTAGCAGCAAGAAATTAAAAACTCTATTACTTCAATTAGATAAATTTAAACTAAATCCCTATGGTCTAAATTGAGAATGATAAAAATAAATGAAATCGTAGGGACCTTAGAAACCAAACCAGTAACTCTAATGTCTTCATAAAGGATTTTTAGTTTGGTTACTTTTTTTTCAATGTTATACAAAGATCCGACTCCCTCTAACACGTACCCACACCTTCAGGCAAAGTATTGTATTTCCACAGGCTGCTGATGGCTAAAGAATCTGCAGAACTCTTGAGTGGAGCGTTAGTTCAGCTGGTAATAGAAATAGCTAGAGTCCTGTAGTTAATTTTAATCCCATAAATAAATCTTGGAATGTCATGGTCCATCTGCAGAGTCCTTTTCAGAAAATTACAATCCAAATAGCTAAAAATACCTTTTAAGAGTTTCAGTCTTTACTTTCATCTTGCAAAATGATTATGAAATAAAGTCTATCTTCATCATCCTCAGCTCTCTTCTCCTTCCTCTTTTCTTAGTTTGCCTTTGTCTCTGTCAGACAGGAGAGTGGGAAAAATACTCTTCTGGAGGGCAGGCTAGAGGGCAGGGGAGGCTAATACGAAGAAAGGCTATGAAAAGTCACGTTAATAAGCTTTGACCCCATCATTTAATAATAAATAGCTTCTATTTATGCATTTCACTCACTCCTATACCTAATATATTCGTCAGCCACCTCTTACATTATACGTGCTCTGTTATTTTGACAGGCTGGGGCATCAATCAAGTGATCATGTAGGTGTTCTACCTGGATTAGCAATACACTAACAAACAAAAACAAACAGCTCTAGATTGTGCTCCTTCTGGTTTTAATCCTTCTCTGATCCACGAGACACTTCAGTGTGTTCTACAACCCTAGACTTATCGTGAGTGGTTGGCAATGGATACTGTGAGCATCTTCTTTATGAAGGAAATGGAAGTCTTGTAATCCGTGGAGGAAAGAGAGGGTAAAAAGGCCAAGGTGACATTTAGAGAATTGAAATGGCACCACTTGACCCAATAAAACTAGCAGAAATAGACCTATCTACCATACCCTCTCTTTGTACTCCAGGTACCCTCTTTTCCCCATCCAGGGTAGGTGAAGCAGAACATGCTGTTTGGCAAGGGCAGGAGCCGTACACAGACAGACAGAGAGGTAGGGGTCGCCATCTTGGGAATAAGCCTTCACTGGCTTCTACCATCCCCTCCTCTCCTCCCCAAGTCCTGGTGCACTTAACTCGACTGTTTTGGTTTGGTATCACCATTTGGCAAGCCTTGCTTGTCCCACTAAAGCCGCATGTAAACTATCTAGAGCCAAAAGAACAAGTCGGGTGAAAGGCAGTATCTCCCCTGGAGCAATTGCTTGTCTTGAGCTTTGCACACAACATCCTAGAATATGCTTTTATTAAAAAAAGAACTAGAAAGGCAAACAAACATTATAAACGGTAATTTATAAAAATTCTGTCCCAGCAAAAAGAGATCTACATTTCCATCACTTGTCCTAAGGACCAGGTATATTCACCATCAAATGAAAGTACTGAAAGACGTTCTTCAGTCTCAGAGAAATGATCTGGATTGCCTGCTAGGTTGGTTATTACCACTAAACTTGCTCTCTGATCTTGGACAAGTCACTTAACTTGTTTTTGCCTCACATCCCTTATCTCCATATTATGTTGATGGGAAGTGTTTTACTTATGTGCCAACGTTACTATGAGGAGAACACGGAATAGTGTATGGAGAACAGCTATGCCAACATGTAGATTCATTATTTTCCCTGTGGTTTCTGTTATATTTTGAAGATGATAAATTATACAGATGGTCAGGTCATAAGACGTTAGTTTAAATGATAATTAAAGACTAAAACCTGTAGGGCAGGATATTTTCAGACCACCAAAAAAGAAAAGAATCACTTTTGCTCGTATTACTGACAGACAGGCCAAATAATTCAAATTGAATCTCCCACCATGTTCTACTAGAAAAAACTATACAGAATATATATTATCTATATGTAAGTGTGTGTATATATATATATATAAAATCTGGTATATTCACTATTCTTCACCAACACCATAATTCAAATGCATCAGTTCTTTTCGGTCTTCCTTAGTCATTGTCCAGCTTTTGCATGCATATGAGGCTATTGAAAATACCATGGCTTGGGTCAGGTGCATCTTAGGCCCCAAAGTGACATCTTTGCTTTTAAACATGTGGAAGAGGTCTTTTGAAGCAAATTTGCCCAATGCAATACATCGTCTGATTTTTTTCTTTTTTATTGTGCTTTAGGTGAAAGTTCACAGCTCAAGTTAGTTTCCCATACAAAAATGTATACACACATTGTTATGTCACCCTAGTTGCTCTCCCTATAATGTAACCACACATTCCTCCTTTCCACCCTGGATTTCCCATGTCCGTTCAACCAGCTCCTATCCCTTTCTGCCTTCTCATCTCGCCTCCGAGCAGGAGCTGCCCATTTAGTCTTGTGTATCTGATTGAACTAAGAAGTACACGCTTCACGAGTATCATCGTATGTCTTATAGTCCAGTCTATTCTTCCTTTGTCTGAAGAGTTGGCTTTCGGGAATGGTTTTAGTTCTGGGTTAACAGAGAATCTGGGGGCCATGTCTTCTGGGGTTCCTCCAGACTCAGACCATTAAGTTCTGCGCCCTACTTTTCTCCTGCATCATCAGGGACTGTCGTGTTCCCTGTCGTTGTGGTAGCTGGGCACCATCTAGTTCTTCTGGTCTCAGGCTGATGGAGTCTATGGGGCCCCTTTTGTCTCTTGGGCTACTATTTTCCTTGTGTCTTTGGTGTTCTTCATTCTTCTTTGCTCTAGGTCGGCTGGGACCAATTGATGCATCTTAAATGGTCCCTCACTAGCTTTTAAGATCCCAGACGCCACTCACCAAAGTGGGATGCAGAACATTTTCTTAGTAATCTTTGTTGTGTCCCATGAAACCATGATCCCCAGACCCCTGCCCCTGCTACTCTGTCCCTTGAAGTGTTTGGTTGTGTTCAGGAAACTTCCTAGCTTTTGGATTAGTCCAGTGGTACTGACTTCCCCTATAGTGTGTGCTGTCCTTCCCTTCACCTAAGATAATTCTTGTCTACCTTCTAGTTAGGGAATTCCCCTCTCCCTCCTTTTCATAGATTGTGCACACAAAGGTTGGTTCCACGTTAGATCACCAAATACTGTCTTTCGTCTGATTAATAAAAGAAAAATGATAGGATCACCTCAGTAGATGCAGAAAAATTCAACATTCATTTTGATGATAAAAAGAAAAAACTTAAGAAAACTAGATCAAGAGGTAACTTATACTTAAAGGTGACATGTTGAACACTATCCCTCTGAGATCAGAAATGAAATAAGAATATTCACTATTAGCACTTCTATTTCAAGGTCTTAAACAGTACAGTAAGGCAAGAACAATATTTAAAGATAGAAGAATGAGAAAGAAAACTCATTTTTTGCAGACAATATGATGATGCATGCAGAAAATCCAAAAGAATCTACTGACAAACAATTAGAATTAATCAGTAAACTTAGCAAGGTCTTTGAGTATACAGTCAATATATAGAAGTTTTTAATTTCTCTATACCAGCCACACAGTTAGAAAATGGAAATTTAGAAGTTGGTATTTATAATTAATAGCATTCAAAATCAAGTGCCTAGGAATACTTTAATATATGTAATCTTCTAGACAGGAAACTATACAATGTTATTAAGAGGCATTAAAGAAGAATTAAATAAATGGAGAGATGAATGGCTCAATTTTATAAGGATTTAATTCTTTTCCAAGTGATCTATAGATTCAATGCAATCAAATCACAATTCTCTATGATTCAATGTATGTGAGAGAAAGAAAATTGACATGTGCATTCAAAAATGATTGATTATGGAAATATATCCAAGGGACCCTTAGAAGAACAATAGAGAAGCACAGAAGGGCTCACTCTACTGGATATACAGACTTATTACAAAGCTACAGTAGTTAAGAGAGTGGGGTTTTGGTACAAGGGTAAATAGACCGATGGAACAAAATAGAGAGCCCAGAAACAGATCCAGACATACACAGGCATTTGATTTATAATAAAAATGTCACTGCAGAGCTATGGGAAAAGTAAATTTTTTTCCAATCAATGGTTCTGGGAAAATTGGATATCCATCCAGAAAATTAATGACACTAGGCCCTACCTCACACCATATGCAAAAATCAAGTCCAGGTGCACTATAATTCAAAATGGGAAGTATAAAACAATAAAGCTTTTAGGAGATAATATAAGAGACTGTCTATCTTCATGATCCTGCTACAGGGAAAGGCTTTTTTAAACAAGACACAAAAGCACTACTATAGGAAAAAAAAAAAAAAAGATCGATAAATTCGTCTGCAATGTATTTAAGAACTTGTATTTCTCAAAAGACACTATCAAGAGAAAAAGGGCAAACCACAGAGTGGGAGAAGATATTTTGCAACATATATACCAACAAAGGACCAGCATCCACAATATATTTTTTTAAAAACCAAATCTGCCAAATCAATAAGAAAAAGCCAACAACCCAACACAAAATACCCAAAGGACTTGAACGGACACTTCACAAAAAGTGGATATTGAAATGGCCAATAAACTGTAATTATCAGGGAAATTCAAACGTAAGACGTGATGAAACACTGGTGTACATCCACAATACTCAGAAGTTTACAAAGACTGACAGTATCGAGTGTTTACAAGGATGTGGAATGACAGAAACACACAAAAGAAAACATACTGTGTGATTGCATTCACGTACAGTTCAAAAACTGGTAAAATAACATCACAGTGTTTAGGGATACATACATTTAGATGGTAAAATAATAAGGAGAAGCCAGGAAGCAATCACTGTGTAAGTCAGGCCCGTAGTTAGCTTTGAGGGGAGGTCAGGAGGTGTTGTGTTTGGGAAGATGAATGTGGGGTGAGGGGCAGCCAGTGTTACACTCCTATTGCCGTGGGTGATGGTAATGTGTGTTTGCTTTCTAAGAATTCTTTAAGCCATATCCGTATCTTCTGCACTTCTCTGGATGTGTTATATTTCGTCATGGAAAGGACTAAAAATAAATCAGGTGTATGAAACTTTTTAAATTAAGGGAGAAAGAAAAGGAAGGAAGAGATTGACTTTAACGTGTGGTCTAATTGCTGACCGAGTATTCAATCATTCCGTAATAGGCTTAAACAAAATAGAGTAATTGCTTCATATACTCTTTACAGATACACTGCTAATACATCAGAGAGCTGACTTTCCCCACTCCTAACCATCATCCCTGATTTAAAGAAGCCACACTGGCAACCAAATAGATCATCACTGAGGGGATGCTTCATTATTAGTAACTCTTAATGATACCGCTTATAGAGAGCTTAATATGGACAATCTATGCTATGCATTTTACAGGCTTTACCTCATTTAAACCCCACAAAAATGCTCTAATATTGTCCCAAGTTTCAGATGTGGAAACTGAGGCTTAAAGCAGACATGTGACTTGCCCAGGCGTCTCAGCTCATACGTGAGAGGTCAGGATTCAAATCCAGCCAATCTGACTCTGGAGCCAGCACTTAACTTTGCACTAAAATTGGGGGGAGGGTCTCTATTTAGAAACACCCTTCCCTGCTTAAGCTGTAGCTAACTGAAGGCAAGAGTTGTACACTGAAGCTGGGGTGCAAGATAAAGGTTACTATTTTTTCACTAACTTCAAGAAAAGAGGCAGTGTTTGTTTGGTGATCCCTGTGCTTGGTGTTTTCTAGTTTGACTTGCCCAGGCATCACAGCCACACTGCTAGAGAGACAGTGCTGTGCCCAATTTCCCTAGGCACCAACAGTTAATGAGTAAATATTTACTTGACAGCTAAAACTGCATTAGATGAACAGGAGTGAATCACTGCTAATCAACCTTGGACTGTAGCACGTTAGACATTGCATCCGTGACGTTCATGAGTATCCCCAGGGCTCCATTCAAGACCTTTCAGTTAGGTTTTCAACAAGAATCTGCAGTCAGTTCTTGGATTTTATAGCATTTAGAAGACTGTTGAGAGATTGAGGCAGTCAGTAGGATGGGGTGTGTACACATTTGAATTTGGAAATACCAATCCTATCCAAGAACACCAACTCGGGGCGTGTGACCTCAGCTCAGCCAGTTAGAATTCTTCCCTATAGTTTGGTATAAGGACAGAGAGAGATGCCCTCGACAAGGGTGATATAGACTCGAGGGGCCTAGCAGTCATCCTATTTATCATTTGGAGAAGACCCCAGAGTGATGGGAAACAAGACGCCGATAGAGGGGAGACGACATCATTCTGAATTTCTATCTTCACCCCCTATCCTTCACAGTTAAAAGTTCAGGAAGTCTGTTTTCTCTGGAGGCTAATCTGAAATGAGGTTCTCTTACTTGCCATCAAAGAGTCCTGTCTACAACAGGGGGATGGACTGCTTGCCCTCTTGAGAAACTTTAATCTTGAGATTCTAGAACTCAATCACCAACTGTTTGTTGAAATCTTACTTTACGCCAAACACTGTGTGAGGCACAGGAGGGGACATATAGCCCTGTCCCTAGTTGCCGATGACAAATCTGAAGCAATAAAATGGATACAAGAACAAGCCAGTGTGTCACTGAGCACTGTACAAGTCGGCAGTACAATGTCAAGCGTACCTGTGACCTAACTGATTTCTCTACCTTATCCTACCATAAAGTAGTTGACTTTGTGTAAATTGTGTCTAACCCCCCTCCTCTATCCCCACACACACAATTACACGCCCTCCAAGAGCCACCCCATGGTCTAGGATTAGCCAACCAATTTTAAGGCGTACTTAAGAGATTTTTCAAAATGTGTGAGTCAGTGTGTAAGATGACAGATCACATAATAATTAAAGCACTAAAAGAAGCCCAGTTGAGGATTCTCTGTCTGCCAGCAGATATCTTTAGGTCAGGAAGGTCTATAAAAACCAGCAGATCATATTCATTCCTTTAAGACAGGCAGAATGACTTTGAATGTAATTAGATGTTCTTAGACCAATTTTCCTCTGCTGAAGACTCACATCTTGTTTCAGTGAGGCCCACAAAAATAGTTCAGAACTGTTAGCATTCTGAGCTGCAGACTGATGGTGTGGTATTGCTTTGAAGGCATGAAAGCCCATAATATTGCTTGAATGATTTTTTTACTTAGAAATGAAAAGCCAGAGTCAGTCATAGTTATAGGCAAAGCAAGCTTTCTACCAGGCGGAAGATGGTCTTGGCACTGCTGAGCTCTGGGCTGCTGTTACGACCCGGCCCCCTTTCTCTCCTAGCTTCTCTGGTGTCTGCTGCAGATTCCAGAGTTACCACTTTAGAAAAAGGAATATGCCTAGTATAGGAAATCAGCATTCCTCTTTGACACCCTTGTCAAGGTTTTGCTTTCTTTCTTTCCTCTCAAGGATCTGTTACCTATTGGGGAAGTTTGTTATTTTAAGGTGGAAGATCTTGTGTGTGTTTAGTTTTCATTTCTTTAACCCCTTTAAAAGAAAATCATTTTCAGTAAAATAACAGAAAAGGAAATCCACAAACAAAATGAACTTGGCACAAAAATTAAGCAGAGAAAATAAATTGTCAACACCACAAAAAAAAGCATAACAAAATGACAGCAGTAAAGTACTACCTATCAATAATTACACTGAATGTAAATAGGTTAAATGTACCAGTCAAGAGACAGAGTGGCAGAATGAATTAAAAAAAAAAAAAAGATCATCAATATGTTGTCTACAAGAGAAACACCTTAGACACAAAAATAAAAATAAGCTGAAAATCAAAGAGTGGAAAAAATACACCAAGCAAACAGTAACCAAAAAAAAAGAGCAGGAGTGGCAATATTAATCTCTGATGAAATAGACTTTAAGGCAAAATCCAACATGACAGACAAGGAAGGGCACTATATAATGATTAAAGCGTCAAGAGGACATAACCATAATAAATATTTACATACCCAATGACAGAGCTGCAAAATATGTAAAACAAACTCTAACAGTATTGAAAAAAAGAAATAGAAAACTCCACAATAATAGCTGGAGACTTTAAGACACCACTTTTGATGAAGGACAGAACAACTAGATGGAAACTTTTAACAAAGATATAGCTGATATAAACATCACAAAAAACTGCCCCAAAAGATAAGAAAATCCAGCAATTTGATCTCATTGACATACACAGAACACTCTACCCAATAGCAGCACAGTATACATTCTTCTCCAGAGCATATGAATCATGATCACACTCCAGAACAGACCATATTTTAGGCCACAAAGCAAGACTCAATACATTAAAAAATATTGAAATAATACAAAGCATCTTCTCAGATCACAACATTATAAAGTTGGACATCAATACCAGGAAAAACAAGGGAAAAAAAATCAAATACATGGAAACTGAATAACACCTTGCTTAAAAAACTAGGTAATAGAAGAAGTTAAAAATGAAATTAAAAAAATTCCTAGAATCAAACAAGAATGAAAACACGACATACCAAAACCTTTGGGACACAGCAAAAGCAGTGCTCCTAGGTCAATTTATAGCAATACTTGTACACACCAAAAAAGAAAGGGCCAAAACTAATAGTTTACTCCTACAACTACAACAAACAGAAAAAAGAGAAGCAAAAGAAGCCCACAGCCACCAGAAGAAAGGAAATAATAAAGATTAGAGCAGACATAAATGAATCAGAAAACATAAATGAATCAGAAAACACTTGAAAGAATCAAATAGACTAAAAGTTGGTTCCTTGAAAAGATCAATAAAATCAACAAACCACTGACCAAACTGACAAAAGAAAAGGAGAAGATGCAAATAACCCAAATAAAAAAATAAAATGAATGACATTACAACAGAACCAACTGAAATACAAAGAATCATAACAGAATATTATGAAAAAATACACTCCAACAAATTTGAAACCTTAGAAGAAATGGTCAAATTTCTAGAAACACACTACCTACCCAAACTGACACAAACTGAGATGCAAAATCTGAACAGGCCCATAACAAAAGAAGACATTGAAGAGGTCATTAAAACACACACAAAAAATCCCAACAGAAAAAAAAAAAAGCTCTGGCCCAGACAGCTTCACTGGAGAATTCTACCAAACATTAAGTGAAAGAAATACTCCAGAATTCATCCTATGAAGCCAGCAAACCTTGATACCAAAGACACCACTAAAGAAGAAATTTGTACACCAGTATTCCTCATGAATATAGACTCGAAAATTCTCAACAAAATTCTAGCCAATAGAAGAATTCAACAGCATATAAAAAAAAAAAAAAATCACAGCCAAGTGAGATTCATACTAGGTATGCAAGGATGGTTCAACATTAAAAATCAATGAACAGAATCCACCACATACATAAAACAAAGAACAATAATCACAGGATTCTTTCAATTGATGCAGAAAAGGCATATGATAAAGTCAAACACCTATTCTTGATAAAAACTCTCAGCAAAATAGGAATAGAAGGTAAATCCCTCAACATAATTAAGGGCATGTATACGAAAGCAAAAGCCAACATTACTATAAATGGAGAGAGACTGAAAGCATTCCCCTTGAGAACAGGAATCCGACAAGGATGCCCTTAATCACCACTCTTATTCAATATTGTACTAGAAGTCCCAGCTAGAGCAATAAGGCAAGAAAGGGAAATAAAGGGCACGCAAATTAGTAAGGAAGAAGTAAAACTATCCCTATTCACAGATGATATGATCATATACATAGAAAATCCACAAGAAAGCTATTGGAACTAATAGAGGAATTCAGCAAAGTGGGAGGGTACAAGATCAACATACAAAAATCAGATGGATTCCTCTACACTAACAAACAGAACTCTGAAAAGGAAATCAGGAAAACAATACCATTTACAATACCCCCCCAAAAAAAAGATAAAATACTTAGGAATAAACCTAACCAGGACTGTACAACACTTATACACAGACAACTAGAAAACACTACTGCAAGAAACCAAAAGAGACCTACGTAAATGGAAAAACATACCATGCTCACGGATAGGAAGACTTAACATTGTGAAAATGTCAGTACTACCCAAAGAGACCTGCAAATATAATGCAATCCCAATCCAAATTCCAACAACATTCTTTAATGAGATGGAAACACTGGTCACCAACTCGATATGGAAAGGAAAGGGCCCAGAAAAGCAAAGCATTATTAAAGAAGAACAAAGTAGGAGGCCTCGCACTACCCGATCTCAGAACCTACTATACAGCCACGGTAGTGAAAACAGCCTGGTACTGATACCAACAGGCACATAGACCAATGGAACAGAACTGAGAACCCAGAAGTAAATTCCTCCTCCCATGGACAGCTGATCTTCCACAAAGGGTTGAAGCTCATTAAACGGGGAAGAGAGAGTCTCTTTAACAAATGGTGCTGACAAAACTGGATATTCATTTGCAGAAAAATGAAACAAGATCCATACTTCACACCATACACAAAAACTAACTCAAAACAGGTCGGAGACCTAAATGTAAAACCCAAAACCATAAAGATCGTGGAAGAAAAAATAGGGACAACACTTGGGGCCCTAATATATGGCATAAATAGAATGCAAAACGTAACTAAAAATTCACAAAAAAAGAAGATAAACTAGATAGCTGGGATTTCTTAAAAACTAAACACTTATGCTCATCAAAAACATCACCCAAAGAGTAAAAAGAGAACCTACAGACTGGGGAAAAAAAAGTTCGCTATGACCTATCCAACAAGGGTCTAATCTCTAAAATTTATAGAAAACTTCAACACCTCAAAAACAAAAAGACAAACAACCCAATTAAAAATGGACGAAAGAGATGAACATACACTTCACCAAAGAAGACATTCAGGTGGCTAACAAACACATGAAGAGATGCTTGCTATAATTAGCCATTAGAGAGATGCAAGTCAAAACTACAGTGAGATACTAGCTCACCGCAGCAAGAATGGCACTGATCAAAACAACAGGAACAAGTGCTGGTGACGTTGTGCAGAGATTGGAACTCTCATACACTGCTTGTGGGAATGTACAATGGTACAACCACTATGGAAAACGATATGGCCCTTCCTTTAAAAGCTAGAAATAGAACTACCATATGATCCAGCAGTCCCCCTCCTAGGTTTATATCCTAGAGAAATAAGAGCTGTGACATCAGCAGACATATGCACACCCATGTTCATTGCAGCATTATCCACAATAGGAAAAAAAATGGAAACAACCTAAGTGCCCCTCAGCAGATGAATGGATAAACAGTGGTACATACACAATGGAATACTATGCAACAATAAAGAATAATGATGAATTTGCCAAACATCTCACAACATGGATGAATCTGGAGGACATTATGCTGAGTGAAATCAGTCAATCACAGAAGGACAAATATTGTATGAGACCACTATTACAAAAAGTCAGGAAAGGTTTACACACACAAAGAGACATTTCTTGATGGTTACCATGGATGGGAGGGGGGAAGGAGGGCAACACTAACTAGAGAGTAGACGTGTTAACTTTGGTGAAGGGAAAGGCAGTACACGATATGGGGGAGATCAGCACACCATGACCAAGGCAAGGGACGACACTTGGAAGCACGCAAGAATAAAAGGCAATGACAGTAAATGCTGTAACATATAAAATCTGCAACAACAGTAATAACAATAATTTATGAGTGGATACATAGGGAGATATGTATGCTGAATAGGTATAGGAGGGCATATGGGAGTACACCCAAGTGCATATATAGGTTTGGCTGTGTATATTTTTATATATGTGTAAATGTGTGTACATGTGTGTGTTGCATCTATATTCATATATATAATAGAACACACAGGGGGTGCAGTCAGTCATGGAAGCATCCTAGGCATAACCAAACACCTCGTGAGACTGAGTCACTAGGCTTTAAGCTAAGAGGACCGTCATCTTGGGGGACATCTAGGTCAATTGCCGTAACATAGTTCATAAAGACAACATTCTACTTTGGTGAGTAGCATCTAGGGTCTTAAAAGCTTGCGAGTGGCCATCTAAGTTTCAACTATTGGTCTCTTTCTATCCGGAGCAAAGGAGAGTGAAGAAAAGCAAAGGCTCAAGGAAACAATTAGTCCAAAGTACTAATGGACCACAGGAACACAGTCTCCACTAGCCTGAGACCAGAAGAACTAGATGGTGCCCGGCTACCACTGCATACCACTCTGACCAGGATCACAATAGAAGGTCCCGGTTAGAGTGGGAGAAAATGTAGAACAGAATTCAATTTCATAAAAAAGACCAGAGAGACTGGGGGAACTCCTGAGACTATGGCCCTTAGAGACTCTTCCAAGTTGGCACTGAAGACATTCCTGGAGATCACCTTTCAGGCAAATAACAGACCAAAACCAAACCCATTACCATTGCATCAGTTCTGACCCATAGTGACCCAAGGAGAGAGCAGAACTGCCCCACGGGATTTTTAAGGCTGTAATCTTTACAAAGCAGGCTGCCACATTTTCTCCTGTGGAGCGCCTGGTGGGTTCGAAGCTCTGATCTTTCAGTTAGCAGCCAAGCACTTGACCACTGTGCCACCAGGGCTCCTTCAAGTGATTGGTCTATAAAATAAACAATGCCATGAGGCAAGCGCTCCTGAGAACAATCATCTACGCGGGACCAAAAGGGCAAAATCTGCCCAAAAGCAATGATGAGAAGGCAGGAAGCGGCAGGAACACCGGACGAACAGGAACAGGGAATTCAGGGTGGGACCGGGAGAGTGCTGACACATTGCGGGGATTGCAGCCAAGGTCACAGAACCATTTGTGTATAAACTATTGAACGGGCAACTAGTTTGCTCGGTAAACCTTCACCTAAAGCACAGTAAAACAAAACAAAACAAAAACAGCATGGAAAGTCTCTGGATTTGTAGTCTGTGTGTGAAGACAGTAGAGAGAGGCCTGTGGAGAGTCTCCCATATGGCCCGATGATGCCTCTGTATGGGATGCTGACTGGGCATTTGCATACGTTCATCTTTATCTTACTGCATTTCATCCCAAGGACTGGAGTCTTAGTAAAAGCAGGGTAATGGGTAGCACCCCCTGTTCCCATTAGCCTTCCAATGTGCTTTCTTGCCAGTTTTCAGCTCTTGACGTTTTGGTGCCAAGTACAGCTTGAGGCCATGCAGATCAGCCTATTTGTGAGTAAATGAGTTAGACTATAACTTAACTGACAATCAATTTAATACTCAAAACACTGCATTAAACGTTTCATCCTTTGTTTTCGGCGGAAGGCCCAGCTCCCTGTAATCAACTTTTCACCATTAGCCGAAGATTTTCTGCATTCTATTCTGAGCTCACAAACGAGGCAAAAAGAACAGAGTGACATCAACCTCAGCAACTTTGAAATGGTGGAAATGAAAAAAAATATATATAATAACACCATTAGGCTGTTAAATGTGTTGAACCCCTCCAAATTCTCAATGTGACGATCCTTGAGTATTTGCTTATAATCCCTCAGCAAATATGCCTTTTATTCAACTACAGAGTTGTACACACTCCAGACATAAGTGCCGTTAATTAAATAACACACTCAGCAAACTCACAGAGCCATTCATTATCAAAGGTGGCCTGCGCCATGCTTGACTCGAAAATTCTATTATAGAACAGGACTTAGAGCCAAGGAACATGCCGGAGGAAGGTCACCCTCAAAAGCACGATAAGAAGAAGCTGTCAGAGACAGTAAATGACAAAGCACGTATGCCTTCTAGCTTTTCCCTCGCCCCTTTGGAGGGCTTGAAGGAAGGAAAAATGTTTCACATTGCAGGTACTTTCTTTCTCAAAATTAGTTTCTCTCAAGAAAGACACAAGTAAATATAAAGTAATCCTTTTTCATTTCAACTGAGTAGTGAGGAAAAGTGGTATCAGCTGAAGATTTAGAGACAAATAAAGCCTGCTCTTCATAACCTCCATCAGAAGGCAGAAGCCTTTTAGGGAGAGTCTGTGCTAGGCCCAGACACCAGGAATTGGACGTAAAGGAGCTTGAAAATGGAAGACGGAGGCCTCGCTGGCTTCAAGTGGGCAACAAGAGAATGCCCAAGTAGTGGCATAAGTTTTCCAGAGGTGCTCTGTTCTGCCTCCTCACCCCTACCCTCGAGCCTCAAAGCATCTGCAGTGTCATTTGCCAGGACCCTGCAGAGGCAGGAGGTGATAAGCCCTGCTGGGCCCTGGTACATCATTCACAGCTACAAGCTTTGGGATCATCTTCCTTGAATGTTTGCTGTTCTTTGCGTTGGACGGGTCCCTTCCAAGACGATTCTGACAATGCTGAGCCTAGGTCGCCATAACTGAGGGCCCTGGGGCGAGCCCCAACCCTGTGCAGAAGAGGGCTGTGCACCTCCCTTCCCGAGAGGCGTCGCCCACGGTGTCCAGAGCTGTGCCCCAAGGAGGCAAACCCAGCGGACTGGGACATGGACCCCACTGAACGGGAAGTTAACACTCTCTCATCGCAGGCACCTGTCTTATGAATCAGACTGTGTGACATGCCGCAGAGGAATTGTTATGAGTTCAAAAACTTGCTTGGAACGTGCCCTGCTCTCGAGTCCGTGTGCACACTGCTGGGTTTCTGGCGGCTGCGCTTGCCGTAACCCCTTCCTATCTCAAGATGGAAGTACAATTGCATTGCCTCAGCCTTGCTAATCACAGTGGCTCTCTGATCTTTGCCATTTCTGCCTCAGCTTCTCCTTCACCCACTTACTGTAAGAGATTGCCACCAGCGGCTTTTGTGGTCCACTTTCTAAGGCTGGTTTGTTAAGAAAAAGGCCAAAAAGCAGAGGTCAGGGGTGCCTGCCCTCAGAAAATTGTTCACCTTGTTTTCAGTGTGAGGAGAATGACTTCCCATGCCTCTGCCTCTCTCTCGAGCTGGCCAGGGACTAAGAAGAGTTACTTTTAAAAGAAGGGAGCTGTTGAAGATGAGTTTCATGTTAGGGCCTCAGGACTTTGTTAGTGAGTGTGTTTACTTTGTTTTAAAAAACTGTTTCTGTGTCCATGCAAAACAGGCCATTTGATTAATCCTCATCTTAATCTGCCAAAGGCACCACAGAAGAAAGGCCTGGTGATCTACGTCCAACAAATCAGCCATTAAAAACCTATGGAGTACAGTTCTACTCTGACATATGTGGAGGTCACCATGAGTCAGAGTCGACTCCATGGCAACTGTGTTTTTTTTTTTAGTCTCCAAGAAGCAGCGCCCTCGGAGGACAACAGCTGGCTTACCCGTGTGGTTCGGCGAAGAGCACAGAGGACAAACAACGTACTAGAAGTCGAGTATTTGCAGCTGACGCCTACCAGAACCTGTCTCCAGCATCTGAGTGCTTCTGGAGCACTGCCACATTCTGGTGGAAGCACACTCTGGAAACAAAGGGGACGACAGGCTTGGCGCTCCTCACCATCACGTTCAAGAATTCCCCTCTGTGGGGAGAAGATCAGCCTCCCTCTGGCCACCTGAGCTGTCCTAGGCCGAAACCTGCTCACGCTCGATCAAGTTTGACTGAGTGTGGACAGCTCCCTTCCAAGTTCACATGCAGGAGAGAGAGAGATTTATCTTTTCTTAGCTTCAGAGCAGTAAAGACCCTCTACCTCTCGGTCTGTCAGAGTGTAGAGGGAATGTGGTAGGAGGAAGAAACCCACATTTAGTGTAAAGATGTTGCCTTGAATGCATATACAGGTAGACCGGATCTGTTGAAAACGGGACACCACCATCTTCTGTGGAAAACAGCTTTATGGAGCACGATGACACCTGCGCATTCCGGAACTCAGTGTGGCTTGCTTCATACCCTGGGTGAAGCTGGGGCCCCTCTGACACCTCTGCTTTCTCCCTATACCCACTAACTCACATCAACAAAACACAAACCCAACTTCAGGACACGTCACCCTCCCGGCACATCAATGTGGTGTCATCGATCCGTGTCCAGAGTTTTACTGGGGTTTCATTAAGTGAACATGATCGATTGCATCATTGGCCACGTCCTGGAACTCCATGTCCAGCCCCCTCCCCTCCTCCGAGGTGGGCTGTTGTCACTGGTGGGTCTTTCCGGTATGGCCGGCTCTCGTCCGGAATTAGCTCATTAGCATAAATCCTCAGCTGTGGTTGGGGCCCCCCCATGAGTAACCAGGAAAGTCAGTCAGCCAAGAAATCTAGGATGCTTTGAGGTTACCTCCTAGCAATTGGAGACAAAGGCCAAATTCTTTGGTTAAATTTCATTCTTCACCCCAGCAATACTCTTGGCTTTCTGTTGCCTTGTGGTTCCTGACTGGCAATGCAATACAAAGAATAAATAATAACGATGATAATAACAGAAGCTAACATTTAGTGAACACTTACAATGTGCCAGGCACTGCTCAAAGTGCTTTATGTGTATTGACCCATTCCATCCTTTCCACAACCCCAACGAGGTTTGGCTCACATTGCCTCGAGACACACAGCTGGTAAATGAGGCTGAACTTCAGACCCACATCTTCTCTCCTCGAAGCTGGACATGTTCACCCACTGTGCTCTGGAATGAAAGGTAGACTGTGCTGCCCACAAGCTCCCAGACTAGTTGGGGAAAAGAAAGTGCTGAAGTCAGAGCTTTAAGATGCTTGGCAGACCGTTTGGAAGCCAAAGCTGTGTGAGCCATGAGCTGCAGAAGCATTGCGGGTCGACTGGCAGAAAGCCTCTGCGGGTTTCCACAGAGGCATCCACAGAGATGCAGAAATGACAGGGCCGGTGGCGGGAAGGGTGGCTGTGCGAAATAACATGGGGCCACGATGGTCAAAAGACCAAAAATAAAACCGAGCGAAACTTCTCCTGGGACATAAATCTGCCCTAGACAGGCGAGGCAGAGGAAAAGAAAGGGCACATCCATTTTCAAGGCTACACAGGTGCCTCTGAATCAAAGTCAATAATTGTTCAAGGACAAGGGCAATGATAAACGATCGGGAGATGACCTGTATTTCTAGACAAGGTGGGTGGTGCTGGGCACAACAGCAGATGATCCCAATGTCATATAGGAACGAGACTGGTCTCCTTCTGCAGGGGGGCAAACTGGTGCACACACCCGCTCTTCACCCCTCACTGACAGGGGCAATTTGCCTTCTGTGCTCTGAATCCCAGAAGGGATCAACTGTAATTCCAAAGGGAGGTCCTACCCTCTGCTCTCTGATTGTTGCTAATTTATAGAAAAAGGGTAGTGGTAGACTCACTAAAACACCGTCCGTCAATTTGTTGTACTGCGGTGGCTTGTGTGTTGCTATGATGCTGGAAGCTATTCCACCAGTACTTCAAATACCTGCAGGGTCACCCATGGTGGACAGTTTTCAGTGGAGCTTTCAGATTCAGACAGACTAGAAATAAAGGCCTGGTGAACTAGTTCTGCAAATTAGCCAACGGAAACCCTATGGATCACAACAGAATAGTGTCTGGTATAGTACTGGAAGATAAGCCTCCTAGGTTGGAACACACTCAAAATGTACGATAGTTCCAACAGTGGACTCAAGCACATCAATGATTGTGAAGATGGCACGAGACTAGGCAATGCCTCATTCTGCTGAATGTGGGGTTGCCATGAGCTGGAGCTGGTTTATTAGCAGCTAACGACAACCAGACTCACAAAAAGCTTGTTCCACGCAGCAGAGGCTGAAGCATGTGCTCGTGTGCCCCCACCAAGGTGGTGTTGAATGAGTCCAGAGTGGTAATACTCCTAACCCATACACTTGCAACTAGCAGGAAGCTGGGGCCTAGAACCTCAGCCTACCAGGCCTGTTCCTTGGTGCTACACTCAAAGCCACAGGAACAAAAAAAATACACGGAAAACAACTGAAGCCTTCGCCGAAATCTCTTCAGTTCCATCTGTGCTTCTCAACAACTGCTTCTCAAAATCTCTTAAAACATCACACCCATGATAGTTGCTCAAACACTTTATATATAGTGCTCCTACTTTCAACCTTCCTCAAATTTTATGAAATGTAATCCACGAAATCCTCACCCCTCCCAATTTAATTTTCTCTTTTCTGTAACTCTGTCCTTGCTAATGTCCTCCAAGCTAGTAGCCCCAGCTAGTCCAATTCCTGACCATATACCCATTTTACTGATCCCGGTAATTAAGGCCCAGAAGCAAAGGCTCCAACACGTTCTCATTTAGGGTAGGGGTGAAGGATCAGGGGTATGGAATGCATTTCTAGGCTCTCCTGGGGTTGGACTTGGACCACTATACTACTAGGGAATTTTCTTTTTCTCTCCCCAAATAAGATTAAAGGACTTTGGCCTAATATCCTTTAAGTATAAACTACTTATTTTAGACCTTGCTCAAATCCTTAACGTATCTTGGCCTTGAACAAAACTGACTCTGCCTCTCTAAAGCAAAGATGAAAGGGTAAGGGAACAGGGAAACCAGATTACTGGAAGCGAAACATCCAGAAGGGAATTAATGAGAATGTTGAATGTTAACACATTGTGAAAAATGTAACCAATGAGTCTGAACAACATGTGTAGTGATTGTTAAATGGGAACCTAACTTGCCTCGTAAACTTTCACCAGAAACACAGTAAAATGAATATTATTTTAAAAAACCTGACTCTGCCTGCCACACATGAGCTCACTGGTTCCCCAAGTCCAGGGACTGAGCACTTCCGGTTCCCACGGACAGCCTGTGAAAAACGCGAAGTCCTGGACCTCTCTCCAGACCTGCTGAGTCAGAATTTGGGGACCAGGGTCCAGGAATCTGTTTTTAATAAGCTCATGAGGCAATGCTTATGTAGCTAGGTTTGGGAACCCATTCTTGCCTTAATAATTAATGCCTTAATAAAGATAAGAAATGGCCTCATTTGTAGAGAAGCTCTGTGACCATAAAGTAGATGCTTAAACAGTTGACCTCAGTGGCACAGGCTGGGGGCAAAGGCTGCAGAAACTGTGTTGAACCCAGGGAGTAAGGCATCTGCAGGGTTGGGACGCATCCATCCTGTTCACAGAATCCGCAAGATCAATATGGCCTCTTAAAAAACGTTCATGGTGATCTAACAGATTAGCAGTAAACAAACAAACTTACATTCTGTTTATTGTCATGACTCGAAACTGTTATTGGTTGTAACTAACTGTCTGTTTTTATGTTCCATCATTTCCAGGCACGAAAGTAACTTGAACAAATCCCAAGGCACAAGGAAGTGGGCCCCGTTGTCTAGGACTCCACAGCACTGGAAATGAAGCTAAGCAGCCTTTATTAAATCCTCCGATTCTGCAACCTTCCGCGACATATTTTCTTACACTCGCGGAAGCCGCTGGGGTTACACTTCAATCACAGTGACTGACAGGCTAACTAACTTCACAACAACAGTGCATCGGCGGCCTTTTCACACCTCCTTGGCCATGGACTTAGAATAGAACCTTTCCTAAACTGTCCCTTGGCCTTGCTGGAAATAAAATTGTAGTTAAAATATTTATCTCGTGTGTCAGCTAACTTACAAACTGATATTTTGGGGTCTCTGCAAGGCAAGACTGAGAGAGACAGTCTCTCAGAACAAGCGTCCTTCCTGTAAACCAAGGGTCTGTTCAGACTGAGGCAAGATTTGGCTTGGACTCTGGTGGGTCAGACAACAGAACAAGAAATGGTCCACTTTCCCGGGGTATATTCTCCCGCCTTGAGCGCCGGAGAGCAGGGCTCGAAGGGCGTGTGATGGCAAACTAACAAATATGAACGCCGTTGACATGACACACCTTGGGGCAGGCTGTCTGAGTGGCGGGCGTGTGAAGACAGGGAGTGAAAAAGCTCCCGATGATGGCTTAGGAAGCCCCCTCCCCGAGCCCCTGATAGTTCACGTCCTTAAGCGGGGATGACAGAAGTGTGCTCTCCTTTGCTCTATTAATGCACGGGGGTTTACAACATACACGGAAGAATGGCACACAGCAACAGCGCTGTTACAAAGACCCAAAACCACGATCTTTCTTTTTCACAAAGAATCCTCTTTGAAATCGCTTTCGGCTTCTGTGCTGCTCGCTGACCCCAATATCATCACCAACATATAGTGCATTAGTTTCCTCTGACTTCTCTAGCAAATTATCAAAACCGCGTGGCTTAAAACAAGAGAAATGTATCCTCCCAGTCCTGGAGGTCAGAAGTGAACTCCTACAGGGCCGTGCTCCCTCCGGAGCCTCTGGGGAAGAATGCCATTCCCTGAACTCTCTCCCAGCTTCTTCTGCTGCCAGCAATCCTTGCCGTGCTCTGGTTTGTAGCCAATCATTCCAGTCGCTGCCTCTGTCCTCACATCGCCACCTCCTCTTCTGTCTGTGAGCCGCTCCTCTGTGTCTCTCATAAGGACACTTGTCATTGGATTTAGGGGGCCCACCCTAAATAATAATCCAGGATGAGCTCATCTTAAGATCCTTAATGTAATTACATCTGCAATGACTTTTCCAAATAAAGTCATATTCACAGGGTCCCGGGACTTAACATGGACATATCTTTGTTGGGCGGGGGCGTAGGGGCAGTATTCAACCTACCACATGCGGCATTTGGTCTTTGATGGTTTCTGATCCCTTACGAGCCATATTTATTGGCAATGATTGATGCTACCTTGTTGGCCCTAGGAAGCCATCTGGTCACCACACCAAGTCTGGGTGGTTTTTTTGTAGCTGAAGGTAAAAGGCACTGCAGTCTGAACAGGGCACACTCAGAACATGAAACGCCAGTGAGGGACAATAGCAAGTACAGGTATTCTCTCTCCAACTCAAGGGCTGCTGGTTTGTGAGCGAGAAGAGACCTAAAAATAATAACATTTCTTCTTCACCCTGGCCGCTGAAACACTGGTCTTCTTATCTCTGGTTTTGCTAGAAAATGTCACCAAGAATGCCCCGCCCCCGCCTCTGATGCTTATTCCACATTTCACTCAGTGATTTGAATCAAAGAAATGAATAAACGCATGGTCACCTTGGAAGAGTTGGTTAAGTCATACCTCAAGCCTACTGCAATTTGTTTTCCATTTTGCAATTAAAACCTGGCAAGAGCCTCATTTCTACCTGTTCATCCATGGATTTGCTCCTTTCTGTCTCTCCCCATAACTTTGCCATGGTTTGGAGGCTATGGGTTCAGGCCTGAAGCTCTACTTCCAAGCCAGCCCTATGAGCCCATGCATAGCTGGAAGGCATGATAACCAAACAAGGACTATTTACGGTGCCTTCAAGGACGTGTTTCAAGCACTACCAAAGCCTGCTGATAAATCGATCTGGGAGAAACCAGCTACTATTCTATTTGCTAAAGCAACAGCCTCAAACATAGCCATGATCCTGAAGATGGCGCAGGACGACGAGGCAACGTTTTGTTCTGTTATCCATAAGGTCGCCATGAGTCAGCGCCAACTCCATGGCACCTCATAACTCCACTTGCTAAAGTGGCTCTGGTTTGCGTGGAGAAAACAAAAGGAAATGAAGAAAATCCTGAAGTCAGAACAAAGTCCCTGGCAGCTGCCTTTTTCTCTGTGATTTCTTCCTGGACACAAATACCCAATCGGTTGTTTTCTCACCCCATCCCCTTTCCCTCTGCCCAAGCTTTAAACCAAGGTCTGGGCATGTGCCGATTTCTTCCAGTGGTCTGTATCTGTTGACTGTATCTCTCCAGCATGCTGGCGAGAGCAGGCGCTAAAAAGTTTGCTGTGTGTTTCTTGTAGGTATGTTTACAAATGTTATTTTATTTAATCCTCATCTCTACACAAAGGTTAAATAACTTGCTCAGTGTCACAAAGCTGGTAGTAAGTAGATTTGGGATTTGAACTCAGGTCTGATCCTCAGAAACTCATGATCTTTGGAAAAGAATCGATAACCAGGGACTCTCAGCAAAGATAATAAATATCGTTTCTAATTTCTCTCCTGAACTGTCTATTGAACTGGCCAGTTCTTTGTAAAAAATGTTCAAAGGGAAAGGGAGAGAGGTACTTAAGAAAAGGTGGGGACTATGCCAACATTTTAAAGGTGAAACCACCTCTTGAATCATGTAAATGAAGGCCAACCGATGGTAATTCTATAACTTAATAACACGTGGGAGGGTGTTACTAAAAATGCTTACTATGACCCTTAGCAAAGGGTTAATGATTACCTATCCTAGAAATAATTCAAAGTAAAATAATTAGCACTGAATTTTACTAAGTTATAGCAATTGAAAATGGGTCAGTACTACCTGGAACCACCACCACTAACCCTCAACCATGGTCATATCCATGTAGTTTATTTCAGCTCCGAAAATAGCTTGACCACCTACTATTCACCAAACTCAAAGGCTATGGGCTCAACAGCCAAAGGTGAGGAGGCCTCTCAAGTATGGCTGGAAAAGTGGGGTAGCCATGAATTGCAGAGCGAGGGGGAGTGGGAAGAGCAGGGCTAGTTTCAGCAAGAATAGAGGTCCTATTCTAGGCACCTAGAACTTTTGTTGTTTTGTTTTTTCTTTCCTGAGTCCTAATAATAATAGATACAGTCAATTCCAACTCATAGTGACCCTTTGGACACAGTAGAACTGCCTCATAGAGCTTCCAAGGAGCCGCTGGTGGATTCGAAGTGCCGACCTTTGCTTAGCAGCTGTAGCTCTGCACCACCAGGGCTCCGTTAGGTAGGTTTTACTTACCCAATATCTATGTGCCAGACATTCTGTTAGGCATTTACAAAACATTATTATATATAAGCCTCACAATAACCAACCAGCCTAAATTTCTTCCTTCCTTTTGTTTCTTTAACAACCATCCAACACCTATTGTGTGCCAGGTGCTGTGTGTACTAGGTGCTGGTACTACAATACTAAACAAAAACATCTGTGAGGTAAACATCATCTTCCTTTTATAAATAAGGAAACTAAGCAAACCCATTTGGGACTTGCTTGAGATGAACACTGAGAAGAGCCCCGTCCTGCCACATGCTACTGCCTGGCTCCTTCCTCTGTGCTGAGGACAGCAAGACAGGACACAAGAGATGCCCTGGGGGCTACCTTACGGCTTTCCTTACAGACAAGCCCAATACACATATCTACTTTCCCCACGTCAAAACTACCCAGGGAAACTCAATTTAGGATGCTGAGACTCATTTTTTGTCAATTCAATGAGAATTCACTAACCCCGTCCTGCGTGCCATCCTGGGGAGCCTGCTCCAGAGCGACTGTGGCTTTCCTGGCTCTTTACTTCACCCTGAAAATGCCCTGTGTCCCCTCCCCGCCTCTCTGCACGTTTTACACACTGTTCTGGGATTGCTCTCTGAGCACCTGTCTAGTCACCTAGCTTGGGTGTGCACATCTCTGCTATCCCATGCATGCTTCCTAACGATCTGAAACAGTGCTCCCAGATTCCAAATGAACCCAACGCGAGTGGTCCATGGTCACGCTTTAGTAAATGGACATCCCATCTTGGCTGCTCATTCACCTGCCTTTCTGATTTTCTTTTCTGCTCTCCCTTCCTTTTCCTTTACTCTTTTTCTTCTCTCTGCCAGAAGCCAGACCCACAAAAACAAGTCTGTAGCCTTGAGAGAGAGTCTAAGGAAGTGCTTCCTAAGCTTTAGCCAATATCAGAATCAACAGTAGGGCTTATTCTAACAGACTGCAGGGCCCCACCACCAATGTTTCTGGTTTAGTATGTCTGGGGTGGAGTCCTTGGGGGGAGCAAACAGTTAAGTGCTCAACTACTAAGACTGATAGTTCAAACCCACCCAGAGGCTCCTCGGAAGACAGGCCTGGTGATCTGCTTCCAAAAGGTCACAGCCTTGAAACCCTATGGAGCAGTTCTACTCTGCACACATGGAGTCGCCAGGAGTTGGAATGGACTGAGGGCAACTAACAAGAGCAACAGTCTTGGGTGGGGCCGAGTCTTTGCATTTCTAACAAGTGCCCAGGTAATGCTGATGCTGGTGGTTCAGGGCTCACACTTTGAAAACCACTGGCCTATAGGGATGATTTTTTTTTTTTTTTTTAAGTAGGGTCTGTCCTAAACAGAATTTGTTCTCAATGCACAGTTTAGCTTGTTTTCCAGGTGCTGCATTTAACATATCTTAGTCTAGAGATAACGAGCTTGCAAGTTAAATCCAATCAGGCCACTCAAGCGTTTCTAGTCAGTTTTTAGAGTTATCTAACACCGCAAAAGACTTCTTGTTTGGGCTAATTAAGTGATTAGTTTAGATCGATAGTAGACGAACAAAGGGAAAAGTGGGGCAGCTACAGCTCACTACCATCTTTGACAAGATGGTGCTAACTTGAGCAAAGAAAACTAGCGTGGGTTTAAAGTCGGTCTTAGCTGCCAAAGACCTCCATCTTTCTATCCTGGAGAAAAGGAGCTCACCCATGATATAGCTGGAATCGAGTTGTTTCCAAAGGAGGCTATAAACAGGGTGATTTTTCTTTGCTTGGCTTCTCAAAGAACCCCATCACATGGCCAAAGTGCCATCTTGAACAGTCAGCATTCGTGTCTGCCTCCCACAACTCATATCAATCATTGTCAGTGAATCCATGTATGGGCAGGCATCTGTGCTCAAAAACCCCACTGTGGGTGGTCCTTCCACTCAAAATTAAGTAAGGTACAAAGGCCACAGACCTCTAGCTGCGGAAGTTTGCATCACCTTGCCAGTCTGAAATTTTCAGGGGAAAGAACCAGAAGGAGCTGGCATTGATTGTGTGTCAGCCAGATAGTCATGACGTTTGGGAGCAAGTAGTACTAGCCCGATTTTACCAACAAGGAAAATGAGGCTCAGAGAGGTTGTCATCCAAGGTGGTGGTGACATTGATGATGACAGTAACAATACTAACAGCACCTCACATTTACTGAGTACTTACCATAAGAATATGTCCTAGGCATTTTTCTAGGTACTTTATATCACTAATTCATTCAATCTTTACAACAAACTCTATAATCCTATTTTACAGATGGGAAAAATGCAGCACAGACGTGTAACTTGCCCTTAGTTAACCAGGTAGTACGTGTCAGCGCTAAGATTTGAACCCAGGCACTTGACTCCAGATCCCATGATGACACCTTCCATACCGAGGTGCAAACCCAAGTTGGCCAAACTCTTAAAGCCCATCTTCCCTGATGCCCTGAACCTTCTTCCAGGGGAAAGAGCCTGGTGGAGCTCCGTACTCACAACCAGAATAAACCTAACATGTTCCCAGACACCATCTCTTTGTTGCTCTGGAGAACATGGCTTTACGAATTCATGAAGACTTCACAAATTGATGCACCTAACATCTGGCATCAAGGCAAGGTGGATCCACCGGGGAGCTGAGCCCAAAAGAGGGACAGCAGTCACTGCACCCAGTGCAATTTTCCAAGCTTCATCCTTTGCAACCTTCCCAACCTTCAACATTTTGCTGTATCTGCTTAATATCTATGTTATATACTTAATTTTTTCCTTTATTCAACTTTAATTTTACATTTATTCAATGAAAAGGAAACTTTAAATTTCTGTAGCACATGGAAATCCAGTATTCCTTGCCATAAACAGAAGCTAACTGCAAGGATGAATACAACGGAAAAGAAAAGTTATTAAATTCTTGCTGGGTATGTCAGCTACTGAAAGCCCTGCCTCCGAGGCCTGCTTTCTCACTTTATTATAAAGGGACATTAGCAAGTGTTAGAGAGGTGTTAAAATACACTAGCACCAGACAGATACCTGCTCCTTGAGGATTGAAAGAGACGTGGCAAGGGAATAACTTCTCACCTTGCAATTTGATGGGTTTTTGCATGCTTTGTCCATGGGCCTCGAAAGATCCTCTCTTGCCCCAGCAGTGCCATACCTCCCACCTGGGACGGCATGAAACCAGTGGGTGTGTGGCCTGGCCACACTCTGACCATGCCCTAGAGGCACGATGAGGCTAGCCTACTGCTCCCTGTGCAACAAGCACATCTTAAAAAGGGGAAAACTAACTCAGGTTCAAGTGCCTGAGGGAAACAAGCAGAAATGAAAGAGGGAAAAATGGTGACACTGTCAAAGACACAGAGAGAACTTCTGATGGTAACAGTGATCACTGAGGAGTTTCCTTTTGAACAGAAATGCCTTTGATAATGCCTTCCGCCATCCTCCCATTGTTTTGTTCCAAGAATGAATAAGCAGGAAGAAATAAATGGGCACTTCCGTGTTATACCAGCATCTGCCATACAAGAAAAGGGATGGCACAATCTTAAGGGGGAATAATCTCTATATCTTCATATCCACATCTATATCCATATCCATATTCACATCCATCTAAAGAAAGAGAAGGGAGGGAAGACGAGGGAAGGAACAAGGAGGAAAAGAAGGAGAGAAGAAAAATAAATTCAGCAAAGAAGGTTTAGTAACAGACCTCCCCCCATTATGAATAGAATTGTGTCCCCCAAAAAGATATGTCGAAGTCCTAATCCCTATACCTGTGAAAGCAACCTTGTTTGGAAACAGGGTTTTTCTTTTGTTATCATTAAACTAACTGCAGTCATACCAGAGTATGGTGGGACCTCATCCAATCCCTTCTGAGTGGTGTCTTATAAGAGGAAAGAGCAGACAGAAACAGTCATGCACAGGAAGAAGGCACCATGTGAAGGGACATCTACCAGCAGCCAAGGAATGCAACTATTGCAGGCAGAAACCAGAAGCTAGGAGACAGGCATGGAACCATTCTCCCTCTCAGAGCCCTCAGAAGGAATCAACGTGGCTGAAACCCTGATCTGCATTTCTAGCCTCCAAAACTCCACATCTGTGATTTGGATTTTCTAGCCTCCAAAAATATCTATTCTTTAAAGCTACCCACCTTCTGGTGTTTTGTTAAGGCAGCACTAGGAATCGAAGGAACCCCCTGACTCCAAGGACCCTGTAACATTCATGGTCGTCAGTAACCTGAGAATGTCACTTCACCTCCTTCCTCTGTTTTTCTAACGCCTAAGCTTCTCTCCTCTGGTTGGGTAGGGCCCCTTTTTGGTGATGTAGATAGTGGAGACAGTATTATGTTTTTAAAAACATATTGCCAAGTCATTTTGAACATTGAGGGGCAGGGGGAGGCATACACAGAAGTTCTGTTTTTCCATGGAGCACATGAAGCACGTAGACGCCCTTATTGACAAGGGAGACTCTATGCTAAGTGGTTCAGCTGCAACTGCCACTTAATCCTCACAGCAACTCCGTAAGGTGGATTCTATTATTCTTCTTATTTTATAGACTAGGAAACTGAGGCTGGAGAGGCTCAGGAACTTGGGCTTAGCAACTCACCCAAGACAAAGCCTCACACCAAGTCCATTTTACACCAAAAGTGATGACGGTAAACACCAAACTCTGCTGAGTCCTCTCTTGAAATAAACTAAACATTCATTATTGTTTCTATATAGTAATATATAATAAATTTTACATAATTAAGACCAACAGAGATAAATAACAGAATCCAAACCAAACCTTTCCAACCGAATGTGGAAATGATCGAACGATATCATTAACAACACAGGCAAGTAAAATTATGCTGAAGATCACTCCAAAGTGGTTGCAGCAGATCATCGACAGGAAACTGCCAGAAATTCAAGCTGGATTCAGAAGGGGACATGGAACGAGGGATATCACTGCTGATGTCAGACAGATCCTGGGTTGAAAGCAGAGAATACCAGAAAGATGTTTACTTGTGTTTTATTGACTATGCAAAGGCATTCGACTGTGTGGATCAAAACAAATTATAGATAGCATTGCGAAGAATGGGAATTTCAGAACACTTAATTGTGCTCATGAGGAACCTGTACATAGATCAAGAGGCATGTTCACACAGAACAAGGGGATACTGCATGGTTTACAATAAAGAAACGTGTGCGTCAGGGTTGTATCCTTTCACCGTACTTATTCAATCTGTATGCTGAGCAAATAATCCAAGAAGCTGGACTATATGAGAAGAAGGTGGCATGAGGACTGGAGGAAGATTCATTAACAACCTGCGTTATGCAGCTGACAAAACCTTCCTTGCTGAAAGTGAAGAGGACTTGAAGCAGTTACTGATGAAGATCAAAGACCAGAGCCTTCAGTGTGGATTACACCTCAACATAAAGAAAACAAAAATCTTCACAACTGGATCAGTAAGCAACATCATGATAAATGGAGAAAATATTGAAGTTGTAAAGGATTTCATTTTACTTGGTTCCACAATTAACACCTGTGGAAGCAGCAGTCAAGAAATCCAACAACGTATGCATTGGGCAAATGTGCTGCAAAAGACCTCTGTAAAGTGTTAAAAAGCAAAGATGTCACCTTGAAGACTAAGGTGCACCTGCCCTAAGTCATGGTGTTTTCAATCGCCTCATATGCATGTGAAAGTTAGACAATGAATAAGGAAGACTGAGGAAGAACTGACATCTTTGAATTACGGTGTTGGCAAAGAATACTGAATACACCATGCCAAAACAATGAACAAACCTGTCTTGGAAGAAATACAGCCAGAAGGCTCCTTAGAAGCGAGTATGGCAAGACTATGTCTCACATATTTTAGAGAAGGACATCATGCTTGGTAAAGTAGAGGGTCAGCGAAAAAGAGGAAGACCCTCAAGGAGATGGATTGATACAGTGGCTTCAACAGTGGGCTTAAGCGTAACGATTGTTGTTCTGGGTAGTATTTCATTCGGTTGTATGTGGGCTCATTTTTAATTTCTTCTATCACCCAGTGGTTTTTAAACAAGGTGTTATTCAGTTTCCATGTATTTGATTTTTTTTCCTTGTTCTTTGTGTTTTTGATTTCTCATTTTATAGTGTTGTGATCTGAGAAGATGCTTTGTAGTATTTCAGTGTTTTTTTGTTTTAATGTATTAGGGCTTGCTTTGTGGCCTACCATACGTTCTATTCCGGAGAATGATCCATGTGCATTGGAAAATAATGTGTACTGTGTTGTTGGGTGGAGTGTTCTCTTTATGTCTGTGAGATCAAGTTGGTTGACTGTGTTGTTTAGATCTTCTGCATCTTTGTTGAGCTTCTTTCTAGTTGTTCTGTCCTTCATCAAAAGTAATGTGTTAAAATCCCCTACTATTATTGTGGAGTTATCTATTCCTCCTTTCAATTGTGTTAAAGTTTGTTTGATGTATTTTGGAGCGCTTTAACTGGGTGTGTAGATATTTATTATGGTTCCGTCCTCTTGTTGGATTGACCTTTTAATCATTATATAATGCCCTTCCTTGTCTCTTTTGCTAGCTTTTGCCTTAAAGTCTATTTTATCACAGATTAATATTGCCACTCCTTCTCTTTTTTGGTTGCTGTTGCCCTCATATATATTCTTTCCATCCTTTACTTTTCAGCGTTTTTTAATCTTTGTGTCTAAGGTATGTTTCTTATAGGCAGCATACTGATGGATCATGTGTTCCTATTCTGCCACTCCCTGTCTCTTGACTGGTGCATTTAATCCATTTACATTCAGTGTAATCATTGATAGGTATGAATTTAGTGCTGGTCATTTTGTTGTGCTTTTTTTCTTTTTTTTTTTTGGTGCTGTTGATTTCTTTTTTCCATATACTTGTCTGTGCAGAGTTCTTTTTGTTTATGGTTTTCATTTCCTTGTTGCTGTTCATTTTGTGTTTAAATGAATCTTTATGATTTTCCTCTTTTTTATTTTGGTGAGAAGGTTTATTAATTTTCTTTGTGGTTACCCGGAAATTTACTTTTATCTTCCTCTGTTTAAAATAGTTTGTTCTATTTTGATATCGTCTTGACTTCCTCTCCATATGGAAGTTATGTGACTACACCATTTATTCCTTCTTTTTGTTTTGAAGCTGTCATCATGTACAGATTAACATCTCTGGTTCCCTATTTTCAGTCTTGTAGCTTTATTTTATTTCCGAAAATTCCTCATCTGGGTTTGTTTCTGGGTGATGTTATCATTTGTCTTAATCTCACGTTGTTGTCTGACATGGTTGGTTCTCTGTCCAAAAGACTCCCTTTAGTATTTGTTGTAAGGTTGGTCTGGTTTTTACAAAAGCCCTTAATTTCTGTTTATCTGGAAATGTCCTAATTTTGTCATTGTATTTGAAGGACAATTTGGCTGGATATATAATTCTTGGCAATTTTTTTCTTTCAGGGTTTTATATATGTCATCCCACTGACTTCTTGCCTGCATGGTTTCTGCCGAGAAATCAGAGCTTAGTCTTCTCGGTTTCCCTTTGCGGGCAACGTATTGTTTTTCCTGAGCTGCTCTCAGGATTCTTTCTTTCTTTTTGGAAAGTTTGATTATAATATGCCTTGGTGATTCTCTTTTGAGGTCTATTCTATTTGGAGTTTGTTGATCTTCTTGGATGGATATCTTCTCATGTTTTATGATATTAGAGAATTTTTCTGCCAGCAAATCTTTGAAAATTTTCTGTGCTTTTTTTTTTTTGTATCTTCCTATTCTCAAATTCCGATCACATGTAAATTAGTCCTGTTGATAGCTTCCCACGTAACTCGTAGGCTTTCTTCATTTTGCCTCATTCTTTTTTCTGACTGTTCCTGTAACAGATTGCTATCAAGGAGTTTGTCTTCTGTATTGCTGATTCTGTTTAACACTGCTTCAATTCTACTCCTTTGTCCTCCCGACGTGTTATCTATTTCTGAAATTTTAGTGTTAATCTTCTGGATTTCTAGTTGCTGTTTTTGTATGGTTACTAATTGTCTATTTATTTTGTAATTTTGTCCTTGTTTTCCTGAATTATTCTAGAGTTTTGTCTGTGTTTTTCTTGATTTTGTCTGTGTTTTCCTTGATCTCTTGGAGGACCCTATATATAAGTCTTTTGAATTCCTTATCAGATAATTCTATTACCATTTCTTCATGAGGAAGGTTTCCTCATTCTTTATTTTGGTCACTTGCTGGAGCCATCCTGTCTTGCTACTTTAGGTGATTTGATATCGTCTGTTGTTACCAAGGCATTAAGGTGTTATTATGTTTATTAATTTATTGTATGTTTATTTGCTATATCCTGATTTTTTGCTACATGTTGTTTTGATGTATCCAGGCCGGTGGGACAGGTGTGAGATACTCTGGTCCATGGTCTGGCCACTCTGGACTGCTCGCCACCTGTCTCCAGGCAGGTGGGGTAGTGGTTGGGTGTGTGAGCGTGGGTCTCTGTTCACTGGTCTTACAGGGTGGCTGAGGGTGGGTTGGGCAGGTGTTGGCCCCCATCTGTTGTTGGTCCAGTGGCACAGGAGCAGGCAGTGGCACTCATCGAGTGGGTGGGGCAGCAGATGTGGCTGGTGTGGCTGGCTAGTGGGGATGTGATCGCTGCCTCCCACTGGATGACGAGGGTGAGTGGAAGGTAGGTGCGTGCATGGTTGCACTGCTGCTGCCTCTAGCACAGCAGGGCAGGAGGGGTGAGCAGGAAGAGGAAGGGAGCAGAAGGCAGGTATGTGTGGGGTTGCGCTGCGGTGGCCTCTCACCAGGTTGAGAGCAAGTGAGGAGGGAGCAGTGGGCAGGCACATGCACAGTCATGCTGCCACCGCCTCTCGCTGGGCAGGGGGAGGGGGAGGGTACATGTGCGTGCATGTGCATGGCTGCCACCCCTTGTTGGGTTGGGAGGAGGGAGGAGAGTGGCAGGCGGATGCATGCGCAGTCCTGCTCACTTCTCGCTAGGTGGGGGGAGGGGGAGGAAGCAGCGAGCAGGTGCGCACACGGTCATGTTGCTGCTGCCTCTCGCAGGGCAGGGGAGGGCGGAAGGAGCTTGGCTGGGTCGGCAGGCAGGAGAGGCAAGGCAAGCCTCCGGCACCTCACCAGAGCAGCCTGCTGCTGCTTGTGGGGTTGTTAGGCAGGGAGGTGGTGGTCGGGGAGCCTTGTACCTTGGTCCCTGGCAGTCAGGGCTGCAGGGGTCGGGGATTTGTGCCACTAATCACCAGGAGGGTGGGGGGAGGGAGAGAATGCTCCTCTCGTCACTGGGTGAGGGTGCCTGGGCTCTTCCCATTGGCTGCAGTCAGCAATTGGTACCTTATTTCACTCCCAGTATATCTATACATTTACTCTGTGTCCTATCAGGAATTCTGCGAAGTTGGTTTCTATGCTCTTTACTCGTGATTACTGCTGTCTTTGTCTCAAGATGGGCATGCTGTGCCCAGCCACCTGATAGGGCCCCTCCGCTCCATCTCTTCTCATTTGCTGTTTTCAGTCAGTTTCTTCTTCCAATCAGTGTTCGATCTAGTCCTTTATCCCTTCCTCTGATGCTCAGGGTCCAGGACTGTCCTCTGTATCTGTTTCACTTGGTTTCTTGGGTCTTTGCTCTAGACGGATAGCATGGTGCGTCTGACTAAGCCGCCATCTTGGCCAGACTCTTCACGTACATTCTTTCTCTTAATCCTCACCTACCACCTTGTGAGATACGTGTTGCCTATAAGGAAACAAGTTAGATAAGTTGTTCAAGGTCATTTAGCTTGTAAGGAGCAAAGCCAAGAATGCTGAGTCCAGTCATCTGACTGGGACTCCAGAGCTATGCTAGGATCTGGTAGCAGGAAGACAGAGGAGCATGCAAGCTAGGGGTTGTGATCATTAAGGTTGTGTGTCAACTTGGCTAGGCCATGATTGTCAGTGGTTTGGCAGTTATGATGTAGTCTGGCAGTCATATAATGATGTAATCACCTCCATGATGAGATGTGATATGTTATCCCTTCCATGATGGGATCTGCTGTAAGTAGCCAACAGGTTGAAAGGGAGTTTCCTTGGGGGTATGGCCTGCATCTAATACGTGGAGACTTTCTGGCAAAGCTCACTGGCTTTTTCTCTGCTCTGGATCCTGCATTCAGTTTGTCAGCATATGACCTCCAGTTCTTGAGATGTGGGCCAGCAGCCTGCCATCTGACCTGTGGAGCTTGGGTTCGTCAGCTCCTGTAGCTACGCTGAGTCAGGAGAAGCCTCCAGTCTGACCCATGGCCTTAGGACATTCCAGCCTCTACAACCACGTAAGCCATTTCCTTGAGACCAATCTCTCTCTCTCTGTGGTTTTGCTTCTCTAGAGAACCCAGCCTAAGACAGGGGTACTGCCTTTTTCCTTTCCAAGACTGTAATGATGGATGAAAAAAACTCATGGAAACTTCCTGGGGACTTAGTATTTACCAGGTCTATTTCTAGGCAAGTCATCCAGCCCAAAGGCCAACTAAAGATGGGCTCTTCGTAAGATTTTCATGCTTTCTGCATTGTTGCATGAAAAAGAGAAAGCCATCTCTTTTAGAGAATTCATCTGCAAGTCAGGTTGTCTGCATATGGCCGTCAGGAAGCTTAGAGAGTAGGAGGCTCCAGCAGCCTTCCAGACTTGGTTTTCAGGAAGTTCTTTAGAGTAGCCAGCCTACATATTTTATATTTCCTGGTCTAACTTCAGTGTGCATCCTCATTATATTTTATTGTTTAATTGTGGAGAATTACAGGATGCTATACCTAAGACAGTAATTCTAAACTGGCGTGTGCCCAAGACTCAGTGGGAACTTGTATAGCCTAGGGCCTTAGCCCTGAGGATCTCATCCTGTCATTCTGGGTGAGGACCCAGGAAACTACATTGTAGCGACTGATTCTGGGTGATTCTTCTATCCTGTGCCTTAATGCCCAGTGCTGTGTGCCACGGGGGCCGTGGGGAAATACCGATGACCGTGGTTGCTCTGGGATGATCATAGCAGAGTAAAGATATTAGAATAGAAATTGTGTCACATCACCATCTTTATGTTTCCAGCCTCAGCAGCTGATTGACAGAAAAAGCACCACTGAGGCAAATTCTACAGTGTCTCTGTGGTTTGAGTCTTCATGCCACAGGCTATGGAGCAGAAAGGAAGCGAGTCAAGAGAACCAGGGGCCTTGTAGCCCTGTAGCTTTTTACTGCAGATTAGAGCCAGAAATGTGGCAGGGGTCTCTTTACAAGTGCAAAGCAGTGAGGTGCTCTTTGTGTCTCTAACCACCTCTAAAGAGCCTTTAACAATGCCTTTCTGTCCTCCTTTATGCTTTAACATCAGACCCCATGTTCCTTGGGATTCTAGGGTCCTGAATTCCCATTGTAAGCTCCTGTCTTTGGTTCTCTGATATCAGCTTTTCTTTTGGAGGCAGAAATAAGGATTGAAAGCTGGAACATGGACCTGGAGTATTTCCTGCCTGGTCTGGGGCTGCTCAGCTACTGTAGACAGGCCGAGGTTGACAGCGGCTCTCTAAAGGCAGGAGCCAGCTCAGCAAAGCATCTCCGAAGGCCTGAGGACACAATCCAACAGCTACTGCAGTGCCAAGCTCTATATCTGATGCTTCACACCCCTTTTTTCATTTGATTTTCATAAGTACCATCTCAAGTTGGCCTTCTGCCCATTTTACAGATGAGCAAAATCAAGCTCAGAGAGGTTAAGTGATTTCTTCAATGTAACAACACAGCAAGCAAGTGGCAGAGCCTGGATGTGAACCCAGCTCTGTCTGACTCCAAAGTCTGTGCTCTTCACCAAAAAGCCTGGGGGAGTTAAAAAGAACAAGGGTTTGGGTAACATATCATAATGGTTTAGAACAGGGGTCAGCAAACTATGGCCCACGGGCCAAATCTAGCTAGTCATCTTTTGTGTCAGTAACTCTCTGTTGAAACATGGCCACGACTATGGTTTACATACTGTCTATGGCTGGTTTCCTGCTTCAGCGGCAGCTGTGAATTACTGGACAAAGACCACACGGTCTGCAGAACCATCTGGTCCTTAAAGAAAAGGTTTGGAACACCTGGTTTAGAACATTGAACTTTGGAATCAGTCTGACTTCAGATGCACTCCCCTTGTCAGCTGTGCACCCTTGATTTTTCTCATCTGAGACTTGAGGATCATAGGAGCACGAAGCTCACGAGACTGCCGTGAGGAGAGAGTGAAATATTGCACTTCAGGCACCTAGCACAGTGGCTGCTTCAAGAAAAGGTAGCTTCTTACTCGCTCCCACCAAGACTATAAAGCACCCCAATGCAGCCAGTGGGGTGTGTGGTAATTCCCATCAGAAGTCAGAGGGATGGGACTGCAGCCTCCTTGGGGGCGGAGGGGGAGGACTCAAGGCAGTCGGTCAACACCAGTTGTAATAGTTTCTTGGGGCTGCCATACCAATGTACCACAAATTGGCTGGCTTATAAGAACAGAAATCTATTGTCTCAAAATTCTAGAGGCTAGGAGTCTAAAATCAGGGTGTTGACCATCTTGAATTTTTCCGAGGGCTCTGAGGGAGAATCTGTTCCATGCCTCTCGTCTACCTTTCTGTGAAGGCTGAAGATCCTGGGCATTGCTTGGCTTGTAGACTTATCACTCCAGCTCTCTGCCCCCATCTTCACATGGCTGTCTTCCCTCTGGGTGTGTTCCTCTGTGTGTCTTCTTTTACTATGAGAACATGCCTTACACTGGATCAGGACCTATTCTACTCCATTATGACCTAATGGTAACTGATAGCATTTTCAAAAACCCTATTTCCAAACAAGGTCAGAATCACTGGTACTGGGGGAATTTTTTTTTCTTTTTTTTAATTGTCCTTTAGATGGAAGTGTACAGAGCAAACTGTTTTCTTTTTTTAATTGTACCTTAGGTGAAGGTTTACGGAACAAATAGTTTCTCGTTAAACAGTCAGTACACATATTGTTTTATGACATTGGTTAACTCCACAACAT
>NW_004443937.1:38717490-38744554 GCF_000243295.1 Trichechus manatus latirostris | reverse complement strand
GAGCTTCCATGACCTTTCCTTGTACAAGTTGTGCTGGCTTCCCCAGTATTGTGTACTGTCTTACCCTTCACCAAAGTTACCATTTATCTATTGTCTATTTAGTTCCCCCCGCCATCCCTCCCATCCCTCGTAACCAACAAAGATTGTTTCTTTCTGTATGTAAACTTTTACGTGAGTTTTTACAGTAGAGGTTTCATACAATATTTGTCCTTTTGTGATTGACTTATTTCACTCAGCATAATGTCCTCCAGTTTCATCCATGCTATGTACTAAACAATTAATACACATATTGTTTTGTAACATTGGTTACCAACCCCACGACATGTCAGCATTCTCTCCTTCTCAACCTTGGTTCCCCATTACCAGCTTTCCTGTCCCCTCCCTGCCCCTGGGCTGGTGTGTCCTTTTAGTCTTGTCTTATGGGCCTGTCTAATCTTTGGCTGAAGTGTTAACCTCAGGAATGACTTCATTACTGAGCTACAAGGGTGACTGGGGTCATACTCTCGGGATTTCTCCAGTCTTCGTCAGACCAGTAAGTCTGGTATTTGTGTGTGTGTGTGTCTGTGTGTGTGTGTCTGTGTGTGTGTGTGTGTCTGTGTGTCTGTGTGTGTCTGTGTGTCTGTGTGTCTGTGTGTCTGTGTGTCTGTGTGTCTGTGTGTGTGTGTGTGTGTAAGTTAGAGTTTTGTTTTATGTTTTTCTCCAGCTCTGTCCGGAACCCTCTGTTGTGATCCTTGTGGTACTGGGAGAGTTTTTGAGGACACGGTTCAATCCATAACAACAGCCTTTCTGGAAGGCATGGGGCCCTGGTAACTAGACCCATCGGGGTAGTTCAGTGTCTTCCCTGCCAGACTCTCTTCGGTGCATACTCTCTGCTGGTGTGCTCTGAGGAAGAGCACCTCAGAGTCATGGTCAACCGAAGCTGTTCTTTATAGAGAACCTCATTTTCTCCTCCTTTCAGCCCAACATGAAATGCAGCAGTAAAAGAAAAATCGCTCATCCGGGAGTCTGTTATCTCATTGATGTGTCAGGGATTTTCGTGCATAGCTCCTCTTAACACCAATGGGAACAGAGCAAACAGATGATTTTCTTTATTGCAAAGGTCGAAAGTAAGTTTGTTTATCCTCCATATTTTCAAGGTATCAGTGATGATTAACCTTAGGAGTATGGGGCTGAGTGGGGTGTGGTGAATGCATTTCTATGTTGGCTTCCTTTTCTTCTTAAAAGATGAAGACCGTCTTCGAAGGAACCACAGGGCTCCAGTTGGCCTCATTGGGTGGTTCTTTTTGATTATGCTAATAAGTAATCACAACATTACTTCTCTCTTAACACACACCCAGGCTTTCATCCCGCTGAAATTTTTTTCACATGAAGAATGGTGCAGGCACAGTGTAGCATCAGAGACACCCCAGAATTACAAGGAAGAAACTCACTGTGTAAATGTGTTCTCCTCCCCAACACCATCACCCCTCAGTTTTCCACACCAAGTTGTTCTAGCCAAGAGGAAAAATTGTGAGCTCAGTGATGTATTGAATGCTTAACCCAACTTCATTAACTACAGCTAAATGCTAACACACACTGTACCAGCTTCCAGCACAAATTAACATCCATAATAAAGCATATAATTAGCCACATACCCAAACGCTCTCCATGATGAATAAGCCCCCGAAAGCCCCAGGCTGCTTTTCGATTTTCCTGAGATGGGTTTGTGGTAGCAGCCTGGTTCCCATAAGCCTCTCGTCCATCAGCCAAATGAGCATCTGAACTGACAAGTTTCTGGACAAACACATCCAAAGTCGATCATGAAAAGTCAAGGAGAGTTACCTGTTTTCCTGCCCTCAGATGAGCCCACAGGGAGTTAAGCTCAAGGTCAGAATAGAAGGAGAAATAAAATACAAAGCTTTCCTGGTCGCCTGCATCCAAGCTCCTCTCAGTGAACACCAAGAGGCCTTGGTAAAATCAGTATGGACACTAACATCTCCAGAAACCTCCGTCCTCATCGTGATCACTGCATCTGCAGGACAAGTCACTTACACCCCTCCTCCACCCCTCACTTAGAGTTAAGGGATTTGCCCATCGGTGTATAACCAGTAAGTGGTAAAGGTTGAACTTGAGCCTATAACTACAAATTTAGTTCACTGTAGACCACACCTTTATTGAGCATCTGCTCCAGGCCATACACTGTGCTAACATTTGGGGATCCCTCCTGTCATGGATTGAATTATGTCCCCCCAAAAATGTGTGTATCCATTTGGCTTGGCTATGATTCCCAGTATTGTGTGGTTGTCCTCTATTTTGTGATTGTAATTTTATGTTAAAGAGGATTAGGCTGGGATTGTATAACACCCTTACTAAGGTCACATCCCTGATCCAATGTAACGGGAGTTTCCCTAGGGTGTGGTCTGTATCACCTTTTACCCTACAAGAGGTAAAAAGAAAGGGAAGCAAGCAGAGAATTGGGGACCTCATACCACCAAGAAAGCAGTGCCAGGAACAGAGCGCATCCTTTGGACCCAGGGTTCCTGCTCAGACAAACTCCTAGTCCAGGGGAAGATTGATGACAGGGACCTTCCTTCAGAACCAACAGAGAGAGAAGGCCTTCCCCTGGAGCTGACACCCTGAATTTGGACTTCTAGCTTACTAGACTGTGAGAAAATAAATTTCTCTTTGTTAAAGCCATCCACCTGTGGTATTTCTGTTAGAGCAGCACTAGATGACCAAGACACCTCTCAACAGCAAATTCATCATCTACCTTCAATATACCTCATGACTCAGGGACTGTCCCTCCACCTCTCCATCTGTCTCCCTCTTCTTACTCCTCCACCACCAACCCAGGCCAAACCACCATTATCTGTTGCCTTGACTTCAGTAGCAGCCTCCTGGCTTCCATGCTTATTCTTTAGACAATCTGTCTTCCATACATTAGCCACATTCTCACTAAAATGTGTCACCAGAGCTCGTCATTTCACTCCTTAAAACCTTTCTGTGGTTTCCCAGTGCACACAGCCTAAAACCCAAACCCCTGTCCGCGGCCTACAAGCATTTACAGGCTCTAGCCTCTGCCTGTCTCCCTGACTTATGAGCCACGTCCTCCCCTTCCCTCACCACGTTCCCCCTTTACTAGCTGACTTTTTCTTTCTTTAATCTCAAGTACACCAAGCTCTTTCCTACACCGGAGGCTTCACATTTGCTATTTTCCTCTGGCTGGAATGTTCTTTTCCTGGATTCTAATCTTAGGTGGTTTTCTCTCAATGTTCATCTCTCAGTTTAAATATTCCCCCCTCCCAGAGGCCTTCTCTGTCCACAATGGAAACTGGGGCTCCTCCCCAATCCGTTCGATGTCATGCTCTTGTTTCCTTCTTTCCTAGCTCTTATCACATTTAGAAAACATCATGTTTATTTGCTCACTTCCGGTCTCCGTCACTAGAATGCAAACTTCATGAGAGCAAGGAATGGATTCTCTTATTTATTCTATATCCCCTGCATCTACCTAGCAAAGGGGCACCTAGGAAATTCTTAATAAGTATTGATTGAATCAATGGATAAATGAACTCACAATCTAACAGCAATACAACATTCATATCCACTATCACACAGCTGCCTTCATGTATTAAGTGGGATGCAGGTTTTGTGCACAGGACTTCTCCTGAAGGACAAAGAGACTACGTGACTGAAAATAAAATTTTCCTTAGAATAGAAAAAATTCCCAGGACTGAAAAGCCACGTGAATGTATCAAAACTCAGTTGTAGATTAATAAAGTGGACAAGCTCCTGGCAATAGGAATTTCCTATCAACCACTCTTCATTTGCTAAGAAAACTTCAAGGATCGCTCATGGAATTGGTATGCCGAGGAAAGGCTATGAGGATGTGAAGGTATAAAAAGACATGATCTTTACTGTAAAGGTGGTTCCAAAATCTATTTGTGGGCTTATATAAAGGACAGACCACGTGTGAATATCCAGATCTATTTCAAGATCCTGTTCACGGACTGTCTGCTGAGTGGGCTCTTTGCTGAATGAAATCCTTTCTAGGCTCAAAGGAAGCCTTTTAGAAGCAGGAAAGAATAAATAAATAAACCCAGCTGTCATCAAGTCGACTCTGACTTATGGCGACACCATGTTTGTCAAAGAGTAGAACTCCGTAAGGTTTTCAATGGCTGGTTTTTTGGAGGTAGACTGCCAGGCTTTTCTTCTAAGGCACCTCTTGGTGGACTTGAACCTCCAGCCTTTCAGTTAGCAGCCAAGCACATTAACCATTCATACCACCCAGGAACTCAAAGACTCCTCTTTATTGTCTTGCTCTGGCTGCATTGCTTTTTCTTCGCCTGAGAGCACAGACTTGGAGAACTCCTCATTCCATGCTCTAGGTCCCGGTAGCTGAAAAACCCTTCACTCTAAGACAGAAAAAACTCCTCTGCAGCCACCCTCAACAGTAGATTGCATCTTGCGCAAGCGATGCCATTCCCAGCCCTGGCTCCTCACCCTTTCCACCACTTGGGCCAGTTTTGTGGAAACCACTTTGAAACAATTCCCAAGACCTGTGTAGAATGCCCTGCTCAATTTTTACTGTGGTTAAAGTGCCCTAGACTCTGACCAGCTTCTAATGGACAGAGGCTGTATTTAAGACTTCTTAGAGAGGCCCTGGTTTACTCACAGTCCATGACAGTGATGCGGAACTACACAGCCAGGGAAAGGAGAATTTGGTAAAATGGTTTATCTTCAAATGAGAGCAGTTACTCCAACAGGTATTTGAAAGCCGGCACATAGTTTGAGTTGTGAGGTTTCGGGAAGAGTTTCCATATGATGCAGCTATTGGATTGGGTACGTATGTCCGATAGGCTGTGGTCATTTTATAACTATTTATTTTAAACCTGCTTCCTTTCCCACTGCCAATAAATACATAAAACCAGCTTGTGAGTGTCAGGAGGGCTCCACGGATAATGAGGTATTACTGAGTCCTCTGTGTAGGGATGTTACCTACAACAAGGCAAGAAACTCACCCGTGCTTCCTTGGAGATGTGAATGCAGCCTTCTGGACAGCCCTGAAGGCAAGAGGTAAGGTTTTTTTTTTTTTAAAAAAAAAAAAAATTTGGTTACTGGCAAGGGTTTTAAAGCTCCCATGCCTCCTCTTGGAGCGAGCTGATTTTCCATGAGTAGTTGGTCTCTTGTGTATGATGAGTAGGTTTGGGGAAACGGCTGAATATAGTCATTTAAAACAGTCTCTCTGCACTCAGGGCTGAGAAATGTCCACGAGACTGTTGCACCACAGACTGTCGCATAACTGAACACTGTGTCTGCAGATAAGACTAATAACTATGGTTGTTCAAATGATCACTGTCTCATGGTCCTAAGAGTCCACCGGAAATACTTCTGATTGTAACACTTTCCTCTTGGCCATTCAACCTTGAGTGGGACAACTGTCTGTACAATTAGCATGGCCACTCACTTACTTCTTGGCCTTGTGCTTGCAGCCTCAATTCCTCCATCTATAAAATGTGGAATTGGGACTAACTGGTCTCTAAGATTCTTGAAAGATCTGACATTCTGGTTTTAGAAGAACAAGAGCATCCTCTTTCAGATACTCAGTCTATATGGAAGGGCTGTGACCTGCCAAGGCTACCCAGCTAGTAAGAGGTGGAGCTGGGTTCTGTCCCGTCTCCAAAGCCCTCAGCTCTGTGTATGCTTCTTCGGGCAACTGAAAAGCAGAGAGCAGAGCCACATGCTGTCTGACCTGGGAGAACTATTCAGAAGGCTTAGAGAAGTGTGTGTATTTCCTACTGTTTGCTGGGGAAGTAGCGTCCTGGTCTCAGTAGAGTTGAATATGGAGGTCAAGAAACAAGCCCTCAGGCTTGGCTTTTGTAGTATTTGATGGAATTCTTTGTGCAGGTCAGTTGCACCAACATCCTGACTACCCATTTGGTAAATAAAGATGGAGTCTGCTTGATTCCCAAGGAACCGGGGAGACAAATCCAACAGCTTAGTACAATCCTCTCACTAACTCAACCTAACACGCACGCATGTGAGCACAAGCACAGGGCCGACGGTGGCTCTGTACAGTACATCCACGGGAGAGGCTTTTTTCTTTTCTTCAGTGAACCCAGATAACACATCCTCATGAAATGTGATGCCCAATGGGCACAAGTGAAATATTGCAACTGCTCCCCATGGCACTGGAACAAGTCTCCCATCACCAAAGCTATTACAGCAACCTCACAGTCCACCCCACTTCCTCACAGCCATGGACCCCAGAGGAGGCCGGGCTGAGAGCTGAGCAGGCAGAACAAGCCAACCAACCGACAAGCCTGGCACTGCTCCCAGGTCCTGGCCTACACTCCCGTGTTCTCCAGACTACCCCTCTAAGCCTTGCTCCTGCTGCTCCTGCTGCTTGGCGGTGGCAAAGCTTACTGACAAAGAGCTCAAGCTCTGGACTGTGGCCCCAGTCATGACTCCTCCATTTTTTTGGTTTTTGGGAGACACTCTCTGAGCCTCTATTTCCTCCTTTATAAAATGAGGATAATTAATGGTATCAGCCTCAGTTGTGGGGCAGTCATGAAAACAGATTGAGACTGGGCATATCCTAAGGGTTTAATTCTGCCCTTGGTGAATAACAGGCACGGTATTAGTTCACTACAGCTGCTGTAACAAATCGCCACAAACTTGGTGTCTTAAAAATACATGGGTTTATTACCCTTCGGTTCTGGAAGTCACAAGTTTTAAATCAGTTTTGTTGGACTAATATCAAGGTGTCAGGAGGTCATTATTCCTTCCGGAGGTTCTAGGAGAGAATCCCTTCCCTTTTCTTTTCTGGCTTCTACAGGCCCCTTCCTCTATCTTTAAAGCACATCACTCCCACCTCTGCTCCTGTCATCCCACCTCCTTCTTCTGCCTTTGACCTTTTCGCCTCCTTCTTATAAGGACCCTGTTGCTTACATCTGATCCACCGAGATAATCCAGGATAATCTCCCTATCTCTGGATCCTTAATTCCATCACCTCTGCAAAGGTCCTTCTGCCATGTAAAATCACGTTCGCAGGTTCTGGAGATCAGTTTGTGGACAATATTTTCAGGGGTCATTATTCAGCCCACCACGTGCACTTCAGTATGATTTTTACTATTGTGCTTATTCCTTTTCTGCCCTGTTTTTTTTTCAATATGCTACAATGCCCATGGAGTAAAGCCCACACATCATAAACGTACAGTTAGACAAATGCTTACATATACACGCAGCCGTGTAACAACCACTCACATCAGGGTACAGAGCATTCACAGCCCAGCAGGCTCCCTCCTGCTCCCTCCAGTCAGCACCCACTTCCACCCAGAGGCATCACAGATTACCCTTACCTCTTCTCAATGTTCATATGAATAGAGTAATACCGCATGGATTCTTATGCCTGGCTTCTTTTGCTACCTAAACATCTGTAGTGAGATTCATGGGGTTGTGGGAAAGAAGCAGTACTTCGTTCTTTTGTATTATCATGCAATTGACATTATGCTTATTTTAACCTGTCCTACCTATACATCCTGTCTCTAATGATAAACATGCTACTTGTTGTTTGACGATCACCTCAAATATCACCTCCTTTTGAAAGCATTCCCTGGTAGCAATACGCCTTTTCCAGGCAGAAGTAATTTCCACGGCCACCGCCTATAGCAGTTGTATACAACCTCTAGGTCTCACTCATCACGCCTCAACTCCTATCAGCCACCGTCTGTCTCATCCACTGCATCACGTGCTCTGTATGGACAGGAAGCAACGTTATGCTTTATTTGTCTTTCTATTTCCATCAACCCTAGCAAGGTACCTGGCCTACAGCCACTAGAACTCCACAATGTCTACTGTACTGCCTTCATGATAACCATTTTCCTCTTAGAAAAAAAGCATTGTTGTTGCTTATTAATTGAAACCCACATATGTAAAGGATGCCTGTTTCCTATGTGTTTCATCAAAAAGGAAAAAAAAAAAAAGTAGATTCTTTGGCTCATGATGGCCCCGTGTGTGTCAGAGTAGAAGTGTGCTCCACAGGGTTTTCAGTGGCTGATTTTGCAGAAGTAGACTGCCAGGCCTTTCTTGCCTGATGCCTCCGGGTGGACTCGAACCTCCAACATTTCAGTTAGCAGCTGAGTGCAACCTTTGCAACATCCACGGACTCCTTGCATTTCATAAGACCTGCTAACAGGGGCCAGTCTAGAGGATTTCCACATTATCCCTTTCAACACTGATCAGAAACAAATGCAGGGAGGCGAAGCTTATGCTGAGTAGGCAGGATTTTGAACGCTTGCTTTCTAAGGGTTTTTCCCCCCAAAAAAATACAGTAAGAAAGTGTAAAGAAGAATCTAGCTCCATTTTTGAGGTTTGACTACTGATAGCTTTCAAGCCCTGTCCTCCCACTTTCCCAGTTGCTCCACATCTGGGCAAACCGATGAGAAAGCCCAGGCGTGCCCTCAGTTGAGCAGACAGGGAAGTTCAAACCACCCAGCCTGTGCTCGGGGACATCCCTGGGGCCCCATCCCGTAACCACTCCCAAAAGCTACCTGATCCCACCCCCCTGCCAACCCCTACTCCACCCTGCTCCTTCTTCCCTCTGAGCAAACCCTGAGCCCTTCTCCTTAGGGGGTCCTGTTGCTGTTTACTGTGCAAGAATACACTTTATTTCATATCCGTTGGTCCCTGTGTGTCACTCATCCCAGTATCCATAGCCTCCTGGGTTTGACCTACTCAGCATTCAGCAGAAGATGCTTGGTGCCCAAATAAGAGAGAAAACAGAAATACGAGGCTCTATAGGGTCGCTGTGAGTCGGAATTGACTCGACGGCAATGGGTTTTATCCTTTAGAGGGAGGCCTTAGGTGGTACAAATAGTTACGTGCCTGGCTGCTAACCAAAAACTTGGAGGTCTGCGTCCACCCAGAGATGCCTTGGAAGAAAGGCCTGGCAATCTACTTCCAAAAAATGAGTCACTGAAAACCCTATGGAGCACATTCCTACTCTGACACACATGAAGTCACCATGAGTTGCACTCAACTCAATGGCAACCGGTTTTTTATTCTCCAGAGCAACAGTAAAAAAACCTCACCTGGCAGCCAACCTCGATTATTTTTGCCCTCCATGTACCCATTATACCGACGCCTTTGAATTATGGCATTGGCAAAGAATGCTGAATGTACCATCGACCGCCAGAAGAACAAACATATCTGTCCCAGAAGAAGTACAGCCAGAGTGCTTCTTAGAAGCAAGGATGGGGAGACTCCGTCTCAGGTACTTTCGACATGTGATCAGGAGGGACCAACTCCTGGAGAAGGATATCATGTCTGGTAAAGTAGAGGGTCAGCAAAGAAGAGGAAGACGCTCAACGAGATGGACTGACACAGTGGCTGCAACAATGGGCTCAAACATAACAATGATGGTGTAGGACCGGGCAGTGTCCCCTTCTGTTGTACACAGGGTTGCTATGAGTCGGAACCGACTTGACAGCACCTAACTAACTAATGTGTCTGCTGTCCCTTCTTCTGGAAATCGCACCTTGATTTTCCTTGGGAACCATCCCTCCTCGTTCTCCATCCACATGTTTGGGGTGGGGTTGATGTCTCCCCCAAGCCCTCGGGCTCTGGAGTGGCTCTGACCTAGGCCTGGCCAATCACTGCATTCCGTGTCCCTGACCAAAGTGACTGGCTCAGGCACGAGCCCATGACCCGAGCTGATCTGCAGAAACCCAATCCTGAGACTTCTGCTTGGACTTTGGAGAAGGAAGAGCTCCGCTCTCTTTGTACTGGGCTAGCTGGCTGCAAGGCTAATCTAAGCCTGGAGCTGCCAGGGCCCACGGCACTGAGGTCCTTCCCTGGAGTGAGGCAACATGGAGGAAAGAAAAGCATAGCGACGGGGTGTGGTAGGGGAGCAGCAGATTCCTAATGCTCAGGATAACGGGGAGTCCCTGAATCTTCCCAGCTCAGAGACAGATCCACTCCAAGAATTTGAAATCACATCAACTAATAAATCCCTTTTCAGTGTAAGCCATTTTTAGGGTGGTTTCTGACATTTGTGCCCAAAAGATATGTTTGAGGGTCACCTCAGGTTTTCTGTGCTCAGAGCTTTTTGTTTCTCTGAACATACTGAGGACAAACATCCAATGGGGACTACGCAAGCTTGGTCCTCCCACGAACACTGAAACCTTCCTTTACAAATGGAAAAATAGCAGATCCGTTAGCGACAGCATGCAGCATGACAAACTTTGGTCTGAATTGCCATCCTACCCAAAAACCAAACCCACTGCCGTCGAGTCCATTCTGACTCATGGCGACCCTGTAGGACAGAGTAGAACTTCCCCAAAGGGTTTCCAAGGCTGTAATCTTCACGGAAGCAGACTGCCACATCTTTCTCCGACGGAGCTGCTGGTGGGTTTGAACTGCTGACCTTTTGATTGGTACCCGAGCACTTTAACCACTGAGGCGCCAGGGCCCCTTGCCATTCTACCAAGACCAGAAAGCCTCTGAATAAATGGCACTAGGACAATCTGCCAGAAATATCCGCTGAATCACGGTGCTGAAGCTTCAGCTCACTGGAATATCACTTATAAGCACCAGGAGTCCTATGTCAGCAGGAGCTGGTGCTGTATCAGAAGAAGCAGTGCATGCGATTCCCCAGTTACCACTCAGGGACATTTAATTCCTTTTGGGTTATTTCCCTTCTAGTGTCGGAGCCAGTAAAGTAAGCTAACCTGGTGTTAGAGTACATTCCCCAACAACAGTTATAACTGATGAGCTTTGTGCTAGGCAGAATAATGGCCCCCACAATGTCCACAGAGTCCCCGTGTGGTACAAGCAGTTAATGCACTCAGCTGCTAACTGAAAGGTTGAAGGTTCGAGTCTACCCAGGGACAGTTTGGAAGAAACGCCTGGCAATCTACTTCTGAAAAATAAGTTGAAAACTCCATGAAGCACAGTTCTACTCTGACATACATGGGGTTGCCAGGAGTTGGAGTTGACTGGATGGCAATTGGTGAAGATGATGGTTAAAGATGTCCGTATCCGAATCCATGGAACCTGGGAATATGTTATGTTACTTGCCAAAGACGAATTAAGGTTTCAGGTAGAATTAAGTTTCCTAATCAGCTGCCCTTAAAGTAGAAATACTATCCTGGATATCTGAGTGGGCCTAATGCAGTCACATGAGTCCTTAGAAATGGAAGAGGGAGGCAGAAGAGGAGGTCAGAGTGATGTGATATGAGAAGAACTTGGCCCACTCTTGCTGGCTTTGAATATGGAGGAAGGGGCTATTAGTCAGGGAGGACAGGCAGCCTCTAAATGCTGGAAAAGGCAAGGAACCAGATTCTCCTCTAGAACCCCTAGAATGTGCCCTCCTAACACCTTGAGTCCAGACCAGTGAGGCCCACGTTGGACGTCTAATCTGCAGAACCATGAGACAGTAAACGTGTGTGGTTTTAGACTACTAAGTTTGTGGTTATTTGTTTCGGCAGTTTTATGAACTGAAAACAAATATTTACTATGCGCTCAGTTCTTTGCTTTATTAATTTAATTTTCACCCTCACACCTCCATTATCACATGAGGAAACGGAGGCAATAGAAATGTTAAACACCTACCCAAAGACGTATTGCTCAAAAATGGTGAGGTCGGAACTTGAACTCAAATGTGACTGATTCCAAAACCCATGCTCCAACCACCATGCCCTGCACTGTGGCACGCTGAGGATCTGGAAACTTCTCTTCACTCTTCATGCAGGATGAATAAAGACTAGTAACAGAGAGTCGCAGGTGGCACACACCCCCTGGTCCAAGCCTCTCATTTTGAAAATGAAGAAACCAAAGTCCAGGAAACTGAAGTGGTCTCCCAAGGCCCAGAGCAAGTTCACCGGAGCCAATGTGGGACAGAGGTCTCCTGGATCTCAGCCCAGCACCCCAGCCACTCTTTCTCCTTCTTCTGTGATATGAATCGTAGGTGCAAAAACATACCTCATGGTTAAATACTATCTCACTGGTTTACTTTATGAAGAAGGAAGCTGATGCCCAAAGTCACAAAGCTAGGAAGTAGTCAAGCTTGGTCTCCACCCCACGCCCCCTTCTGAGGCCCTCCCACTCCATCATATCTCCTACAGAACTATCCCATTATGAGAATACAAACTGCATTTTTGAACCTATCTCATGTTTCTTCATAAGAGCTTGAGGGGCATGCTAACACTCTTACAAATTAGATGTAAGGCCATTTCAGAAAGAAGAACAGCCTTTGGAATTCTGATCTGAATCCAAAACATTGGCCCGGAGTCTAGACAAATACAAGTGCAAAGTGGCTGCATTTCTATTAACTTTTCCAGGAAAGCCAATTATAGTAGGGACATAGGGATGCTTCTGAGCAACAGAAAGCAAATCTGCCACCAGAACATCAGGCTAAGACTGGATATCAGAGCACAACACAAAGGTCCAACGTTTCATGCCTTCTTTGAAACATCCCAGGAGCTGCCTTTTATTTCCTGGTGAAAAGCATTCCTTCATCTCCATTTGTGGGAAGAGCTGGCCACGTGGCTGTGAACAGTAACTTCCTTACACATAACTCAATGTCACAAGGCTGGAAATAGTCCTAGTCAGTAGCAAAGCTTGACGAATATGATTCCCAACAAACACTGTCCTACCCCGGTCAGGATGGAGAAGAACTGCTGGCATTTGGACATGTGCGATTGGAGGAAATAGCCATGTTTTTACGTTGGTGAGTCTAAGAGCTCAGCTGTTATCAAAAGGTCAGCAGTTTGAATTCACCAGCTGCCCCTTGGAAACCCTATGGGGCAGTTCTACTCTGTCCTATAGGGTCGTTAGGAGTCAGAATCGATTCAATAGCAACGAGTTTGTTTTTTGGTTTTGGCCTCCCTTCATGGGCTGGGGAATCTCTTGAGGGAATTTTCAAGGGATGGTCGTGGGCTAGCAGTGAATATTTTTGTATTATATGTTGGTGGCTCAAATATTAGGAGTGAATATGCCAGAAGGGTCAACTATCTTTATCTATACACAATAAAGTTCTCATGAGAATTGTTATTGCTGAAATTCAAAGGATACTTTAGGGCTTTAAAGACCAAGGTAAAACATGGTGAAAACGGTCCTGTTAGATTTGCTTTATATTAACATCCGTGGGCTTCCGTTGCCCGCTTAAAACGACTAACCCAGCAGAGCAGAGCATCCACGATGCTGCTCAAAACCACGTTTCCTCAGTGAGACAACACTTTCTGCAGGCTGATGGAATTTCACATTTGCTGGAGATTTTAAGTGTGGCTTTAGAACATAGAAGGCCTCGAACTGAAGTGATCATTTGTGATGAAATGGTAGTCAAATACAACAAGGCAAACTCACTTTAAGTAAAAAGAACAGTTTGGAGGCTCCTCAGAAAGTTAAACATAGATTTACCATAAAAAAACACCGTGGCCGTCGAGTCGATTCCGACTTCTAGCGACCATACAGGACAGAGTAGAACTTCCCCAAAGGGTTTCCAAGGAGCAGCTAGCGGATGTGAACTGCTAACCTTTTGGTGAGCAGCCGAGCTCTTAATCACTGCGCCACCAGGGCTCCATATGATCCAGCAATTTCACTGCTAGGTATAGAAAACCAAAAAACCAAACCCACTGCCATCAAGTCGAATCTGACTCATAGTGACACCATAGGGTTCCCAAGGCTGTCAATCTCTTTGGGAGCAGATTGTCACATCTTTCTCCCTCAGAGCCCCTGGTGCTTTCAAACTGCCGAACATGCGGTATATATCCCCCGAAAATTGAAAGCAGAAACACAAACAGATACATGTACACCAGTGTTCACTGAGTATCTTCACAAAAGGGGGAAACACCCCAAGTGTCCATCAACAGAAGAATGGATAGACAAAATGCGGTACAAACATACAAGGGAATATTACTCAGCCATAAAGAGAAATGAAGGCCTGATACATGCCACAATATGGATGAACCTCGGAAACATTATGCCCAGTGAGATAAGTTAATCATAAAACGATAAATATGGTATGATCCCACTTATTAATAACCTATTAATAAACTTAGGTTTCTATACCTTGCTTAAAATCTCCAGCAAACGTGAAATTCCATCCACTTGCAGAAAGTGTTGTCTCATTGAGGAAATCTGGTTTTAGGTAACATCATGGATGCTCTGCTCTGCTGGGTTAGTTATTTTAAGTGGGCAGTGGAAGCCCACGGATATTATATGAAGCCAATGGAACATAAATGTAAAGAGATCAAAGTTTATTAGTGGTGACCAAGGGTGAGAGGGAGGAGAAAGAGGAAGTCATTGCTTAGGGGGCACTGAGCTGCTGTTAAGGGTGTTGGGAAAATTTGGAAATGGCTAGTGGTGATGATTGTACAACATGATGAACATAATAAATGTCACTGAATTGATTGTACATGTAAAAAATGTTGAAATGGCAAAAAAAAACACCTTCCTTATAAAGAGATTGTTATATGCAAAAATGGATGGATGGATGGGTGGATGGATGGGTGGATGATCAACAGGAGAAAGCATTAGTGCATTTGGAGCATCAATGTTCTAATATGTTGTATATTGTTCTTCTGTTAAAAAAAAAGAAAATTTTCTTTTTATTTTCCTCTTTTCTGTAATATTCTTCACTTTGTTATAATATTCCCCCATTGGGGTTGGGAGGGTGTTAGGAAAGGAAGAGAGCCCGAGGTAATTAAAAGTTTTCTAAACCAATCCTGAGGCATTGACTTGTGAAAATTCCCTCTGGGTTTAATTACACTTTTCATTAGGCCAGAGACAATAAAGACACATATATGTCATCACTTGTCATGGTTTTGGTCAGTCAAATGATACAATAATCAATCATCTCCATTCTTAGGGAATGCCATGATCAAAGGTATTATAGAGCCAATTGGATTTGTTCTCAGAAAGGGGCTGAACAATTACCGTGATTGTCAATTGTTAACTGCCTCTGCTAAGTATGTAATAACCCCAAGTGTTTCTCCAACACCGTGGAAATTAAAATCATCTCTCTTACGCGATTCCCTTCCACTAGACAAACAGGGTGACACCTGAAGAACACCGTGCTGGCCTTCCAACTGCCTTCTTCTGATAGCTCAAAATAAAATCAAGTCCAAACCTGGAAAATACCGGCTTAATTAAAGCGGCTCAGTAGCTCATACATTATACATCAACAACCCTGCTAAAGCTATACGGTGGGTGTTAGATGTTAGAATTACAGTTGATTGGATTTCAAAGGTTAGGGCACTTTTGTCCTGTTTCAGAGAAGAGAAAGAAATGGGCAATTCATTATTCAAATTTTCATCTGGCTTCTGTAGCTGAAATGGCTTCCCCTGACTTTGTGGGAACTTGGTAATTCCCAGTGAATTAAAGAGATGCCCTCAGGGATGCACGTCTGGGGCCAGAGCTCCAGGTCGGCTCCATCAGTCCAGACAGGGAAGAAGCAGGCTCCAGGCATTAGGCATCTCAGTACTGCACACCACCTCTTCTTGCACCCCCTCGTTTCTTAAAAAAAGACATTGCAATTATTGCCTCTATTTTAGCAAACCCTAAAACTATTCCCTAGGGATAGAACTCCTCACTTCCCCCATATGGTTAGGACTTCCGGCAGAGAGATCATTTTTATTTGCTGTCATACCTCCAGTGGAGTTTCTGCATGGTACAAATAGTTAACATGCTCGCTGCTTACTGAAAAGTCTGAGTCCACCCAGAGGCACTGGCAATCAACTTCTGAAAAATCCTGAAAAGCGATGGAACACAGTTCTCCTCTGATGCACATGGGGTCCCCATGAGTTGGAATCAACTCCGTAACAACTGGTTTCATTTTTTGTTTGTTTTTAATTGTACCCCAAGTATTCAAGGAACGCAGTGATTAAGTGCTCTGCTGCTAACTGAAAGGTCTTCTGTTTGAACCCACCAGGCACTTTGTGGGAGGAAGATGTGGCAGTCTGCTTCGGTAAAGATTACAGCCTTGGAAAAACCATGGGGGCAGTTCTACTCTATCCTATAGGGTCACTATGAGTCGGAGCAACAGCTACCCCGAGTATTCAGTACAATGTCTGCCCAGGAACGGGTGCTCAGGTGATTTGGTGAATGAATGAATGATGCCTGATCTCCAAAGCTCTCTACTCTCAAATTCATTTCTTCTTTTGTTCCCCTGCTTCACTCTTCTGCTTTCCAGCATTTGCTTGCATCTCTCAAGCACTCATGAAGTTTGATTTTCAGGCACATAGCTGCTTACCCAGAATGCTGCTTTGTCCCTCCGCTGTTTTCCAGATGGCCTGGCATTTGCTGAAACATATCCATCCTCACTGTCGTTCTTGGTATCGATCAGATCTTCTCTTCACAGACACATCACATTCAACAGTTTGTAACATGCACTCGTAGACTCCCGCTCTCTCCTCCCTGTGACGTAGGTGGAAGGGGTACAGGAAACGATCATTCCAGCTTTACAGACCCGAAAACTGAGGCTCAACAGACAGGCAGCCCTCCTGGCTCTAAATATAGGATTCCCGCCATTTACCCACCTTGGTCCCATAAATCACACTTCATACTGAGGTTTTACTCTGAAGCCAAAGAGACTGAGGTTACATAGAATTTAGCACCAGCAAGACCTTTTAAGGACTGGGTTTGTGGGAGTAATTGTGGAATGTGCAGAAATTGATTAAATTCCCTTTTGAACACAGCTCTTGACAGACTGTTCTGAACGGGCAAGCCAGGCCTCGTGGAGTGTTTCGACCTCCCGCAGGGACGGCGGCTCTCAGGAGTATCCGTCTCCTTGCCTCGGCTAACCTAGTCTGGACCGCGCGGGCTGAACTGCCCAGAGAACCTCAGGGAGAAGGCTGGTTGCTGTGCATTGTCGTGCTGTGGTTGTGTGCTGTCGAGTTGATCCTGACTCATGCCGACCCTATAGGACAGAGTAGAACTGCCCCATAGGGTTTCCAAGGGGCGCCTGATGGATTTGAACTCCCGACCTTTTGGTCAGCAGCTGAGCTCTTAACCAGTTCGCCACTAGGGCTCCTAGCTGCCTTCTTGCCCAGCCCCTTCACTGCCTCTTAGATAACAGCACCTAGATTTCCTGTGGGAAACTATAAGCTATCCCACTTTCCGCTGGGCCAATGACCACACTGAGCCAACCAGCCTGTCTCCAGGGAATCTGGGTCATGTACGGTGTGGGATACACCCCAATGGCAGCCCCTCTGCCAACTCAATCTCCTGCCCGTGCCACTGCCGTCCTTTCTGAGGGCTGGATGTTCATCCTTCTCCTCCCTACTGTGCGCTCGCCTTATCTTCCCCCATTCAATGCTTCCCTTTTGCACAGGTTAGCCAGACTTCGGCTATATTGTTCACAACCAAATTTAAACACTTGACCGATACGAAAGGCCTGAGAAGGAAGAGATGTCCTCTGAGGTTGCTGGGTCTGGCACCTGTCACCTGAGGGATGGACCTGTCTGGGATCTGTGTGCCCTTGCTGTCAGCTCCTGGTTCTGCTGTGACCTGTACTGCCGGGAAAAGGTCCTTCTCACTTTCCACTGTTGTAGCCTGGGAACAAAGCACCACTGTCAGAGGCCTGCCCAGGAAACAGACATGGGCAAAGACTTTGATGTCGTCAAGCTGAGAAGAGGGAGCATCCCGATAGGCCAGCAAGCAACTCATGGGCTTTGGGTCTGGTTGTTTGTTTCTCAACAGAACTAGGAATAGTAAGAGGTGACAACATTTAGTGTCAAATGTGCAGGCACTCAACTATGAAAGGAATCCCTGAAGTCATGTGATAAAGGGAAAGACATCTTCATTTCTGGAAAACAAGGGACAGGAGATAAATCACATGGGATGCAGTCAGTCTTGGGGTGAAGTGGATGTTTTCCTTTGGAGATTGTAGTGGTGGGGAACTCTGCTCAGCTCTCCCCAAACCTAAGGTCTGCTGAACATCTTTCAGGGCTCAGAGTGGCCACAAGCTTGGGGAAAGGGAGGAGACCTTGAATTTGAGCCTCATTCTAGATAGAATGGACACTACAATACAGTCAGCCCTCCAGATTCCCTGGAGACAGGCTGATGGGCTCAGTGTGTCCTTGGCCCAATGAAACATGGAATACTTTGTAGTTTCTCATAAGAAATCTAGGTGCTATTACCCGAGAGGCAATGAAGGGACTGGGCAGAGAAGGCAGCACAGTTCCAAAAACCAAAACTTGAGTTTGCTGCGTGGTGTGCACTATGCTGAAACCAGGCAAATGAAGTGACGTGTAGCATCCCCTGCTGTAGCCTCCCGCGGTCTCACAGATCCTCAGTCTCCAGCCAGCGCTTGTTGTCTGAGCATCGTTCACCTCGCGAATCCTTTGTTCACTATTGTGTTGTGTGCACCCTTTGTTTCTGTGAAAACTGGCTCCTACAAAGGAATGAAGTGGTCAGAGCAATCCCTCCAAGGCTAAGACGGAGCGTAAAGTACTCTTTCTCGACAAGAAAATAAAATTCTTAGATCTTTTGAAAAGTAGCATGTCGCTTGCCAAAGTGGGCCATAAGGTCGGTAAGAACGAATGGAGCATTCGTACAATAAGGCAGAAAGAAGCTGAAATTTGAGGAAGTGTTAGTGCTGCCCCTACAAGGGCAAAAACGGGCTCTCTGGTTCACGGAAAAGTGCTTGCAAAGACTGAGACAGCATTGAGTATTAAGTGTAAGCATTAACAACTATTTCCATAGCATTTACATTGTATTAGGGGTTATCAGCAATCTAGGGATGATTTAAAGTGTATGGGAGGATGTGCATAGGTTGTTTGCAAATCCTTCGCCATTTTCTATGAGGGTATTGAGCATCCTCAGATTTTGGTATCCGTGGAGGTCCTGGAACCAATCCCCTGTGGATATCCAGGGATGCCTGCTTTGGCTTTCCCTGCCCTGGGAAATTTAAGTAACGAGGGAAGAATCAAACCCTTCACTGGGTTTCTTTATTCTGCTGCACCTTGCCCTCCTCTCCAGGCTAGTGCCACCAGATGAAATGACAGCAGCAACACTGGCGTTAATTAGACACTTAATATATTCCAGACATTGCGCCGAGTGCTTTATATTCACGATTTCATTTAAATTTCACACCAACCCATGGAGTCTGTATAGAGCTTCTCTGCTGGGCTACAGATCATCAGGAAGAGACACAGACACGGACACACAGACAGACACACACACACATACATACATACACACACACACACACACACACACACTGTATGGTTAGCCCCTAAAGGGGCATATAGCTGCCACAGTGTCACTGTCCAACGAAGACAGGGATTTGTTCGATCCCAGGAACTCAATTTTTGCTATGTTACAGCCCTTTTAAACCTGGGGATCGTATCGCCATCTCAGAAAGTATTATAACAATCTCTGTATGTCTGTTCATAGGAATGTTTATAAACATCAGACTTTGCTGATTCTTGAACCAAACTCTGTCTCAGAGAAGCCACGTCTTACTCCCTGAATAGTTTCTCTGCCTCAGGCTTTCTCTAAAATGCCAGAAAGCTCATTTCCTCAACACAGTTGTATGCTCTTGTTAACATCCCAACTTACAGAGCTGTTGTTGTTGTTAGGTACCTTCAAGTTGGTTCCAACTCATGGCAACCCTATGTATACCAGAATGAAACACTGCCCGGTCCTGTGCCATCCTCATAATTATTGCTATGTTTGAGCCCATTGTTACAGCCACTGTGTCAATCCATCTCATTGAGGGTCTTCCTCTTTTTCGCTGACCCTTTCCTTTACCAAGCATGATGTCCTTCTCTAGAGACTCGTCCCTCCTAATAACATGTCCAAAGTAAGTGAGACAAAGTCTCGCCATCATCACTTCTAAAGAGTATTCTGGCTGTTCAGAGCTAGGAAGGAGCAAAGCCAGGATTTGAACCCAGTGTTGAAGACAGGAGAAGACATTGCCTAGGGCTCTCTGAGGATGGATCCATCACATGAGGGCCCAATGTCCTGTCTGTCCTTGCTGCTATAACAGTCACTGCCTTCGATGGCCCTCTAAGACGCAGTCACCTACAAAGCCCCTGGCTGAGATCCCCTTTGGCATATGACCTGAGTTTGGCATATGGCCGGTGACTGAAGATGCTTCACGGCAAGAGGAAGGGACTGGTGCCATGGAAAGATGCTTCCAAAAGATGTCGGAGTCACACGTCCAGGTTTTGGACTAGATTCCTGAAGGCTCTCCCCTACACCAACCAAATTTACCCAGTTCTGCCCTCTGGAGCTAGGGAAGGAAACTAAAATCCCTCTTCCATGTGCTCATCCCACCAGTTCTTGAGGGCAGTGTTCACATACCGCCTCCCTTTCCCAGCTCAGCTCTTCAGGCTAACAGCCCCACCTCCCTTACCAGCTCCTGCTACCTCAGGGTGTTCATAGCCGGCACTGTCTAGATCAGTCTCCAGTCCTAGCTGCAGATCTGGGATGCAGCTCTGATGCTTTAAAATATCTGTGTTACAACCTGCCTCCAGGCAGTTCCGACAGCTCACATTTCTATGAAACACTTTGCCAGGTGGCATTAGGTATGTGACCTAACTTGATTTTCAGTGTCTTACTCTAAAATAGCCATTATCGTCATCCTTATTTTCAGGGCAGGGAAGGGACCTTAGAAATGATCTAGTTCAGCCCTATACTATGGGAGGTTAGTTTCTCAAGTAAGAGAAAAATTGTCTATGGCCAATATACCCTTGAAAATCCCTTAAACACCCCGAGGTAGGACATACATATTTTATATCAGTATCCATACACAGTAAATCTTATATCAACTACAGTTTGAGGACCATCAAGCTAGAGTAGACAAAGGAAAAAAAGTGAAATCTGTATGCAGATTCTGGGGTTTCAAATGATTCCACCTTAAAGATAACTATCAATTCCCCAGAGGTGGATGAGGACAAGCAGAAAATTGTAGTGTTCTGGCTTGTTTCCACAGTTTGCTGCATTCTCTTTTAATATAATGCCTCAGTGGTCGTTATGCATGTTGTAGATCTGTTTGTGTCGGAGATTAAAGTAGACAGTGGAGCCGTCTCTTCAAGGGGGGGCTGGGGTGTGCGGTGTTCTGAGACAGCTGAAAAAGCGAAACAACTGCAGGGCATGTCTCCAGTGTACCAGTGAGCACCCAGGGCTCAGAGAGGAGAAAAGGCCACCCAAACCCATATACAGGGGCGGAGCAGGGCTAGAGGCCTCATCCCCCAACCCAAGACTGCATGTCTTGTTGTAGCCCTTCTGTCCTATCCTGTCACCGTGAGTCACTGAGCTGGCATGGTGGATGAGATACCAAACTGGGTGGTGCAATCAAGACTGGGGACATCACTGAACAGTGCTCACTTCACAAGGACTCCAGACCCCGTGAGCACATCCCTGAGACTAGGTCAGTGACAGTCTGTCCTTGCGTGAAGAGTCAGATAAACACCCTCTCATCCGTCTTGTGTTTGTCTCACATTTGTCTTACGTGACATAGAAGCAGCCCTGGGCTTAGGATGTGGGAGGGGATTCCTGAATCAGAGGTAAGGTTCACGTGAACAACCCCATAAAAACCCATTGCTGTTAAGCTGATTCTGCGTCATGGCGACCCCATGTGTTACAGAGTAGATCTGCTCCATAGGATGTCTTTGGTTGTAATCTTTACGTAAACAGATTGCTAGGCCTTTCTTCCGTGGCACCGCCGGGTGGCTTCTAACCACCAACGTTTAGGCTAGTGTTGCTGTTGTCATGTTTCCACTGAGTCGACTCTGGCTCATGGCGACCCTACGCGTGCAGAGGAGAACCGCTCCATAGGGTTTTCAAGGCTGTGCCCTTTTGGAAGAAGATCTCCAGGCCTGTCTTCTGAGGCACCTCTGGGTGAGTTCAAACCACCAACCTTTCAGCTAGTAGTCGAGTGCTTAACGGTTTGCGCCACCCATAGTCAACTGCAACTCTGGGATCTATTCACCGTTGGTAATTGGGCCATTGCAACATGCCACTTTGCTAAATACTGCATACGCATTATTGTGTTTAATCCTTAATAATGAAGTCAGAATTTTTATCTCATTTTAGAGTTGTGGGAACTGAGGTTCAGAAAAGTCAACTTATTTGCCCAGCATCACACAGCTAGAAAGTGGCAGAGCTTGGGTTCAAATCCAGGTCTATCTTGCTCCAATGCTTAACTGCTGAAAACACTGAATACAACAGATATTCATTCTCTGGTCAGTGGTCTTGGTTAAAGAAGCAACCACGCGTATTAACAGGACACAATGGGCAGCCGTTTTCCAGTCCTTGAGGACAGACCCAGTAAGTGGCCTTTTCATCACAACATACTCGGTAAATACGAAATGACATAAAATAGCAGATGAATGTCGTTACCTTCACAACTGCACACAGAGAAAGCAGCTCATGAGCTTGGCCATGGCCACATCCCCCTCTGTCTCAGCCCTACATTGCCAGGCCACAGTCCATTTAGGATTGCTTATTTACTCTATCATATTCTGATGTGTCAGACGGAAGCCACAGGAGTGACAGCATCCCGCCACATACTCAAGTGGGAATATTTCTCGCCACCTCAAATTATTTATGATCTAACAGCTAACCCGGTCACTCAGCTTGAGGATTTGGGTGCTGTAGAGCTGTTTTATTACCCTCGGCACAAAGATGCCTTGTACATAAACAACGTTTACTGTGACAGTCTGCTCGCCGGCTCGTTAAAACCATGTTGTGTCAGGATAGGACCACTCTAACTGAAGTAGAGAGGGTCGCATTGCTTCAGCTTGTCTGTATGAGCACACCTGGCTTGCAGTCAGCTGCACATATTTTGGGTAACGAGTTCACCCTACAATTATTTACTGAGTGGTGCCTAATTTTATGTGCGACCTTGGCTAGGTTAGGGTCCCAGCTGTTTGGTCAAACACCAGTCTAGACATTGCTGTGAAGCCATTTACATGTATTGACATTTATAATCAGCCGACTCTATGGCAGATCACCCTTCATGCTGTCAGGCAGCCTCATCTAATCGGCTGAAGGTGCTAAGAGGGAAAATCGAGGTTTCCTGAGGGAGACGGAATTCTGCATCAAGACTGTAAGTAAACGTCATGCCATAAATAGTGTCCAGCCTGCTGCCTGACCGACAGATTTTAGACTTGCCAGTCCCCACAACTGTGGAGCCAATTCCTTAGAATAAGCCTTTCTCTCTCCCTCTCCCTCTCTTTCCTTCTCTCTCTTGCATGCTCTCTGCATATATATCCTATTGCTTCTGTTTGTCTGGAGAAACCGGATCAACGCACTTGCTCGGTTGCAGGTTCTTCTCGAGGCACTGGGGACACGAAGGTGGAACAAAAAGAAGCCCCTGCTACGGTGAGGCTTACACTCTAGCTGGGGAGGCAGAACAGAACAAAGTCAGGAAAGGTGTGTGTCAGAGCTGCATTCTTTCACCATGCTTATTTGATCTGTATGCTGAGCAAATAATCTAAGAAGCTGGATTATATGAACTAGAACACAGCGTCAGGACTGGAGGAAGACTCATTAACAACCTGCATTATGCAGATGACACAACCTTGCTTGCTGATAGTGAAGTGGACTTGAAGCACTTATTCATGAAGAGCAAAGACTACAGCCTTCAGTAGGAATTACATCTCAACAAAGAAAACAAAAATCCTCACAATTTTCCTATAGGGGTTACTATGAGTCAAAATCAACTCAACAGCAATGGATTTTTGGAGCCCTGGTGGTACAGTGGTTAAGAGCTCGGCTGCTAACCAAAAGCTCAGCAGGTCAAACCCACCAGCTGCTCCTTGGAAATCCCATGGGGCAGTTCTACTCTATCCTGTAGGGTCACTGTGATTTGGAATTGACTCAATAGCGATGGGTTTGGACAACAAGCAACATCATGATAAACAGAGAACATTGAAGTTGTCAGGGATTTCATTTTACTTGCATCCACAATCAACACCCATGGAAGCAGCAGTCAAGAAATCAAATGACGTATTGCATTGGGCAAATCTGCTGCAAAAGGTCTTTTTCAAGTGTTGAAAAGCAAAGATGTCACTTTGAGGACTAAGGGGCACCTGACCCAAGCCATGGTGTTTTCAATTGCCTCACATGCATGTGAAAGCTGGACAATGAGTAAGGAACACCAAAGAAGAACTGATGTCTTTGAGTTATGGTGTTGGCAAAGAATTCTGAATATATTGTGGACTGCCAAAAGAATGACCAAATCTGTCTTGGAAGAAGTCCAACCAGAATGCTCCTTAGAAGGGAAGATATTGGGACTTCATCTCATGTACTTTGGACATGTTCTCAGGAGAGATCAGTCCCTGGAGAAGGACATGTTCCTTGGTAAAGTGTAGGGTCAGCAAAAAAGAGGAAGACCCTGGATGAGCTCGACTGACACCACTGGTACAACAATGGGCTCAAACGCAACGATTATGAGGACGGCGCAGGACCGGACAGTGTTTCGTTCTGTTGTACGCAGGGTTGCTGTGGGTCAGAACCAACTCAATGGCACCTAACAACAAAAACAGACAATAAATATGTATCAGTGCTTTGAAGAAAAATAAAGCAGAGCTAGGAGAATTGAGAAAAGGAAGTGGTGCTATTTTATAGAGGGTGGTCTAGGACGGCTTCTCTTGTTGGGTGACGCGAGCAGATATCTGAATGAAGTGAGTGAGTGGTGAAAGTCACGTGGCTATCTGCAGAAAGAATATTCTAGGAAGAACAAACAGTAAGAGTGAAGGCCCTGAGGCAGGAACACACTCAATGTCTAAGGAACAGCAAGGAGCCCAGTGTGGCTGAAGTAGATGAGCAAGAAGGGGGAGACCGTATGAGGTAAGGTGAGAGAGTTAGAAAGAAGGGGGATAGTGTGTACAACATGATCATATACAGCCTTGCAGACCATAATAAGGCCTTTGGATATTTACTGAAAGAAAGAATAAATGAGTGAGCAAATAAATGAATTAGTGCATTATTGAATGAATGAATGGAATCGATAAATGCTAGTCCTGTGCCAAGTGTTAGGACAGATACTTACGGCCCCAGGACTAATCACAGCAGCCACCATTTAGTGACTCCCTCCAGTGTGCCAGGCTCCTGGCTAGGTGTATCACAGACATGATGTAATTTAATCCTCATTACTGTCCCAATGAGAGAGACGTGAGCCTCTTTTGGAGATGAGGACACGGAGGCACAGAGTGGTAAGTGGTGGACTTGGGACACGGCCTGGTCCCCTGTGAATGTGAGACCTGTGCTCTGAACAGCTTCAGCTGTCAGGACCTTTGAGCGGGAGGGTCTGACTCAATGTTAAGAAAGAATTTTCGAGAGTAGTGGTATTTGATATGGACTAGGCCATCTGCAGAAGGAATGAGCTCTCCATGATGAAATGCATCCAAGTGGACACTGGTGATGGAAGTGTGTTTTAAGAATCAGATCAGATGTAGGCGTGGTGATCTCTCAGACCTCAGCTGAATTTAAATTCCCTTAGAACCTTGAATTCTTCACTCCAGCCTTTCTCTCTGATCAGTAAGGTGGGAAGAAATATGAGGTAAAATGTCATATTTATAATTTTTATGTTCTTTCAAAGAAACAGTAAGTAATCACAGGTAGATACTGGCATTAAACTGTGTTTGCAACATGTAAATGATAATTGTTGAATAAATAAAGTTATTATTTACATATCCAATATTCAATCTTTTTTTTTCTTAAGTTATAAAAATAATTCTGTATTAATTTCTAAGGGTGGCAGTAACAACCACAAACTAGGTTGCTTAAGACAACAGACATTTATTCGCTGATAGTTCAGAAGGCCAGAAGTCCAAGGTCAAGGCGTCAGCAGGGCCAGGGTGCTTCAGAAAGCTCCAGGGAACCGCGTCTCCTGCCTCGCCCAGCTTCTGCTGGTTACTGGCAATCCTTGGCTTGCAGCCGTATCGCTGCAATCTGCCCCCATCCTTATGTCACCTCTTCCTTCTGTGTCTCTGTCTTCACATGGTCTTCTTAGAAGGATACCAATCATTGAATTTAGGCCTCATTCTAATCCTGTATAACCTCAGCCTAACTTGACTACATCTGCAAAGAACCTGTTTCCAAAGAAGGTCCCATTCACAGGTACTGGGGGTTAGGACTTCAAAATATCTTTTTTGGGGGACACAACTCAGCCCACAACAAATACATTAACCGCTGAATGAATTAAAAGAGTAAAGAGTGTATAAAGAGAAAATTAATAATCTCTCCCTCCCCCCACTCCCCTAATTCCAACCCCTCGAGGTAACTAGTATGCCCTACTGGAATGCTTTCTTCCATTCCTCCCTCTATGCACCCATAAACATATGCAAACATGCACACGTAGCCTAGTACCAATATGCAGCCACACCCCTTCTGGATTAGCAGTAAGAGTTAACGTCATTTTAACCACTAGACTTTCCAATGCTCCAGAGGGGGTAGGAAAACTCTTTTTCAGAGGAATATATATACATACAAGGTCCGTGGGTACTAACTGAAAGGTTAGGGGTCGAATCCACCCAGTGGTACCGTGGAAGAAAGGCCTGGTGATCTACTTTCTGTAAGATTACATCCATTGAAAACCCTATGGAGCACAGGTCAGCTTTTAAACACATGGGTCCCCACGAGTCAAAATCGACCCTGTGGCAGCGTGTTTGTTTCTGGTTTGACAGATACATACACATATCTTCTCTTAGTATTTTTTTTTTTTAAATAATACTCTGAAACTTGTTTTTTATTTTTTAACTTAACAATAAACATGGACACCTTTCCATAGCAGTAAGTATGTCTGTAGCACATTCTTTTTAATAGCTGCTTAATCGTCCAAGGTATAGAAATACTGATTTATTACTGCACCCCAACCAATGGACATTTGGGTTGCTTCTGGTTATTTTATTGACAATAGTATATTAACAATTCTTGTAAAGGAAACTTATATTCTTATGTCTTGATTTTTGTCGAATAGGTTTCTAAAAGGAGACTTGCTGGATGAAAGGCATACCTACTTAAAATTTTAAATATCCTGTAAGATTATTTCCAAGCATGTTTTCACAAGTTGTACCCCTATCTGCAAGGTTTGATATTGCCCTGTCTCCCATCATCAAAGACATTGAGGTTT
>NW_004443937.1:38604375-38717390 GCF_000243295.1 Trichechus manatus latirostris | reverse complement strand
CATCAAAGACATTGAGGTTTGATATTGCCCTGTCTCCCATCATCAAAGACATTGAGGTTTAATATTGCCCTGTCTCCCATCATCAAAGACATTGACTGTTTCCTCTGTTTTTAAACTTGTCCCAAATTGTTGGGCAGGAAATGGTATATATATCTCTCTGTTTAATTTGCTTTTTTGTTTTTCCTTTTCTTCTCCCTGACTACTAGTTGAACATCTTTTTTTAAGTTTATTGGTCACTTACATCTTGCCTTCTATGAACTGTTTTATTTGTGTCATTTTACAATTTTTTTCTCAAGGGTTGTTGGTCTTCTTTTCTTCCATAGTTAAAGAATTCATTATTATTATTATTAGGCATATTACACCTTTGTATGTCTCCTGGTAATTATCCTGGTATAACTGTTTATCTTATTACATTGATTATGGTATGTTTTTCTATAAACCCATTGTCATCCAGTCGATTTTGACTCATAGTGACCCTATAGGACAGAGCAGAACTACCTCACAGCATTTGCAAGGCTGTCAGTCTTTATGGAAGCAGACTGAGATATCTTCCTCCTGTGGAGCAGCTGGTAGGTTCGAACTGCCGACCTTTTGGTTAGCAACCGAGTGCTTAACCACTGTGTCACCAGGGCTTCTTATATTTTGCTGTAGGTGCTTTTAAGTCACATGTATAAACTGGTTCATGCTTCATGGCTTTGGGGTCACTGCCTGACTTAAAAAGGCTTCACCTGTTCCAAGATTATATAAATATTCCCCTACATTTTATTCTAGTATCTTTTAACTTTTTCTAACTGAGTGTAATTCAAGGAACAAAAAATTAACCATTTTAACGTGTGCAATTCATTGTCATTTGGTACATTCACAATGTTGTGCAATCATTACCTCTGTGTAATTCCAAGACATTTTCACCACCCCTGAAGAAACCCTGTGCCCATTAAATGGTCATTCCCAACTCCTTCTTCCCCGACCACTGACAACCACTAATCCACTTCCTGTGTCTACAGATTTACCTATTTTGAATATTTCATATAAACAGACTCATACACTATGTATGTGTTTGGCTTCTTTCTGTTAGTACAATGTTCTCAAAGTTCATCCAGACTGTAGTATACATCAGTGTATCATTCCATTCTAGGACTGAATAATATTCCACGGTATGGAATAACATTAAATGTTGATTTTGCTTTGTTTTACAACTGCCATCTATTTTTACATATGGTGTGAGGTAGGGGTTCACCTTTATAAACTCACAGACATTACAGGGATAGTTTCCTTTTATTGTGGATACAAATACCCTGGAGAAAATGAAAATAAATTCTAATTCTCCAAATCCATTTAGATTTTATCACTCACATGAACCAGAGACCTAAGCACTTTCAACAGTTCCTATAGCAACACTTACCAGAGACGAAGCAAGGTGTTACTCAAGACAACAAATTACCAGCCTTTACCTAAACAGTCTAAGCAATCACACTGATTCACGGGTCTCCTAATGGTTCCTCTGCCTTCAGCATAAGCGGGTCTGTGCAGTGACATTTATTCAATCAATGCATTAGCGTTATACAGCTCCTCTTAAAAGACACTTAAAGATACAGCATTCTATCTCAAACCCTTGTGAGCTGGGAGTTCAGATATAGCATTGGTATTCTGGTTAATTTATTTTCTAAATGTTCATTCCAGAGTGGTTGAAACTTTTGACCTTGATGCTGATTATGATTAGCATAGCAATCACTCTTCTATAATTAAAAGGCAGACGAGAATTTTCTTTGGCTTGTTTATTAATTCTCTTATGAATCTTATAATTTTTTTTTCATTTTTTTTCAGCACTGAGGGCAAAGTGTTCTGTGTTAGTCACAAGGGAATGTGGATGTAGTTGCCCCAGGGACAGAGAGCACGACCCTCTCTGTAAAAAATAACCACTGCATTCTGGGTGGTTCCAGGGGACGTGGTAACCCTGAAAGCACGGTATGCATGCTGCCCCCTGCTCTCCCCTCTTCTCCCCCTCCCCTGGCCTAGTAATAACACACAGCCACACTGCACTTGTGATTAGCCATAAAAAACAAACAAACAAACACCATTTCCGTCAAGTTTACTCTGACTCATAGTGACCCTTATAGGACAGAGTAGTACTGCCCCTAGGGTCTCCAAGGAGAGGTTGGTGGATTTCAACTGCTGACCTTTTGGTTAGCAGCCAAGCTCTTAACCACTGTACCACCGGGCCTCCGTGATTAGCCATAGGAGTTACATTTATTTTAGCTATTGATCTTTCAACAGTCTAGAGACAGAGGCCAGGACCCTTTTGCAACAGAAGCAACAGTTGGAAACCATTGCAGAGTGGGACTGGCCTTTCTCCAGATTGCTTCGCGTGGATCTTACGCTTCAGGCCCATATTCCAAAGAACACTTGCTCAGCTCCAGGCTTGTGGAGCTGGAGTTAGAGATGAGGATGTTTGAGGTTTGACTTATGCAGCTTGGAGGACAGGCCTGGCAATCTGCTTCAAAAAGGTCACAGCATTGAAAACCCTATGCAGTAGTTCTACTCTGCACACATGGGGTCACCATGAGTTGGAATGGACTCGACAACAACTAACAATTAGTTATGGGGCACTGCGCATAGGTGGGCACCGTGCTAGGTGCTTCTCCTGCTTCATCTTATTTAGTCCTCTCAATAGCCACAGGTGGATACAGTTATTGTCCCCATTTTTCAGAAAAAGAAACTGTGACCTTGAGGGATAAATAACTAGCCCAAGGTCACCGAGCTAGTAAGTATGAGAAGTGATATCTGAGCACAGATGTACCTGATTGCAAGGCCCCTGCTCTAACCAACGCACTGTTCTTTCTATCTCCCCAAAGCTTCACCCTGCCACTTACCCCTTCTAGAAGCAAAGCGTCATCTGAGGATTGGCCCCGTATAATCATGGTGCAATGATAGCAAGGCAGTGATACCAAACAAATCGCACTCACTGTGTGCCAGGCTCTCAATCCATGCACTTTTCATATACCTGGTCCACCAATAACTCTATGGAGTGTGTTATGGGTTGAACTGTGTCCCATGAAAAGATACGTTCGAGTCCTAACCCATGGTACCTGTGAATTGGAAACAGGGTCTTTGCCTGTGTGACAAGTTAATACGTGGTTATTCTGGAGTAGGGTGGGCTCTAACCCAATATGGTGGGTGTACTTAGAAGAAGAGGAGACTAGACCCGGAGACAGAGAGACACACAGGAAAGACGGCTATGTGCAGACGAAGGCAGGGATGGGAGTGGCGCATCCATAAGCCAAGGAGCGCCAAGGATCACGGGCCATCATTAGAACCTAGGAAAGAAGCATGGAATGGATTCTCGCTCACAGATCTCAGGAGGAATCAACACTGCCAACACCCTGATTTTTAACCCCTGGCCTCCAGAACTATGAGACAATAAACTTCTGTTGTTTTAAACCACCCAATTTGTGGTACTTTGTTACGGCATCCCTAGGGAACTGAGATGAGACAGATCCTATAATGATTCCTATCTTACATATGAGGAAACTGAGGCACAGAGAAGTCTCACAGAAGGAAAGCAGCAGTACCAGCACTAGAGTCGGAGCTATGTGTGACTTTCCTTGTTGCAGCTGAGAGACAGGGTGGCATCTTGGTCATCCTGGTACCCGGGTGATGCTGTGCAGGAGAGGCTCAATGGTCCAATTGCTGAACTGGGTTTGCAGTTCCTCCCAGGCAGATCAGGCCATCTTTCCAGGCTGCTTCTCTGCAATTCTTCATCAACCACCTCCGTCAAAATCCTCTTCAAAGCTTCCCTCTGCAGGATAATTTTTGTAATAATGCTCTCCATGCTGGAGACTCATTTCTGTGGCTCCCGCAATATTCAAATGTTCGATCTGGGCTTTTGACTTCTGCTTTGCTCCTGCAATGTTCTGCCTGCTCCCTGCTGCCTGATATGGAATGTTCAGCTCCCGTGGGAGCAAACTCCCTGTGCCACTGTGCAAACCTCTCTGCAGGATCTAAGACAGATCTCTCCACTGAGTGGAGGAGGGGCAGGAGGAGAGAAGGAGAGGGGTTCTCAGGGCTGGAAGAGATGACAAACCAGGGCATAGACTGGGGACTCCTCTGGGGGTTAAATGGCCTGCTACGATTTCAAATTAACCTGGGGACCTTGATTTGGAAAAATTTATGGACTATTAGGAACACACATCAGAAATAATTTATTCAGTTTAGGATTCTCTATTTTATAATTCTTTTCAATGCAGTCCCAAAATGACCTCAGATAAGAGCTAAATAAAATTTGCAGTGTATCTTGTTTTAAAATGGCTGCATACCTAATGAAAATAATAATGATAATGATACAATTAGTAAAACAACTAATATTTATTGGGCACTTACTCTGTAACAGGCACTATTTTACAAAACTTCAGTATATGATGGTCATGCAATTAGTTTTTCCCATTTGCAAACTGGGAAACAGAGGGATTAGGTAAGCATCCAGATTACCCAGCTATACGAGGAGGAGCCAGGATTTGACCGTGGCCAGCTAGCTGCACAACCCATCCCCTTAGACTATGTTCTGCTATAATTAAGGACCCCAAGAGACAGATTTCCCTGCCATGATGATGATGATAGTTTTTAAGTTATAAAAGCTAACATCAGTTTCTTTGCTTTCTGCAGAAATCAGGGGCTTTTACATACGTTATTTCACTTGGTCATTACAACCATGCTTTGAGAACAGTACTATTATTGTCCTGACTTTAAAGATGTGGAAACAGAAGCTTCGAGCAGTTAAGATAGTTGTCCAAGGTCAAATAGCTGGTTAGTAGCAAGGTCAGCACTTGAACCCAACCCCATCTGGCTTCAATCTAGTTTTTTAAGGATTAAAACAAAGAGAAGAGATGGTTACTTTTTTTTAGTTAAAAAAATCAAGTGTCTTGTTAAGAATCTAGTTTAATGACTTCCTCTCCCCTTATTTCATAAGTTCTAATGTAATTTCATACAAAAGTCAGTGTGTAACTGTACCATTGACCTTCAGGGCTTATTTGGCTTTTCATTTGTATGGAATAACTTCATTATTTAGAAACTTAGACATCTACATTTTATTCGGTTTTCCCACTCATGGAAGTTTTCTGTCTTCTTCATCCTACTCTACAACATACCTTTTGTCCCTGGACCACTTTTCTTTGTCTATCTCAGCATTGAATTCCTTCTAGCTTCAACTCCCAAATGATTATTCCTGATCGCTAGCTCCATCTAGCTCCATCTCCCAAGCTCCAGATCTCATTTTTACCCATCTGTTGGGCACTCCTGATGTTCCACACCAGAGACCCTTCATGCCTGAAATCTGATCAGTCAGGACCTTTCTCCTGATTCCCTGAATTCTGATTATGACATACTCATCCCTAATCACTCAGACCTACAACTCCAGGATCAGCTTTGGTACTTCTTTCTCCTCCAGAACCCAATTCATTCACCTATTTTCTCACTATAAGGGGAGGGATAGAGCAGAAGTAACATTCATTTATTCACTCACTCACTCATCAAATACCACACATCTGCTACTGGACCATGGATACAAGGCCAGGCCAGACAAAAGGGAGCAATTAGAGACCTTTGCATGCTAACATGTTACAGAAGGAAGACAATGACAAGCACACAAAGTAAAGTACTCGTGGGTTTTCAGAAGAGGAAGCGATCGCTCTTAGGGCCCCCTTTGCTTCTGTGGAGAAGTTTGATCATTCAGTCATTCGTTAAGTAATGCATAGGGAACTCACAATGGGCCGAGCTCTGTTCTATGTACTGGGGAGGCATCTGTTTCATTCACAAAGTTTTGGCCCTCAGGTAGCATGCATCCTAGCTGAGGAGAAAGAGAAATCCACCCAGAACTTTCATGCTACCATTGGTCTTTGGTAAATCCAAACAAGGATATCCAAAGGCCACAGTGGAGAGTGGTCCATTCGTTTGTTTGCCTGTTCATGTACAGTAGAGGCTAGAGAAATGAATAAGGTGGGTTTTTAGTAACAAGTATTTCAACAGATACCAACATAAAGATGTCAGTATTGATAAGGAGAAGCAGCAACTAGGTGCAAAGTCAAGGAAACTGGTTAAGGCTCTGAAGGTGCTTCAGAGGTTGGGAACCTTAGTTCCTGAAGGGCCTGTTCCATGGCCCACTGAAGCCCCTGGGCGGGATTTCTCAGTCTTGGCAATACTGATGTACCGGGCTGGATAATTCTTTGTTCGGGGAGGGGTGCTGTCCTGTGCCTTCTAGGATATTTAGCAAGATCTCTGGCCTCTACCGATTAGATGCCAGTAGCACCATCACCATTTGCGACAACCGAAAACTGTCTGTGGATGCTGGTAAATGCCCTCTAGGGGGCAAAACTGCCCCAGTGAGAACCATGGCCCTCAGGGATTACTCGGGTTCCCAAATCTCATGCACTGGGGGACACACCCAAGCATCTCATGCCTCAGTTTTACACATGGGCAGAGTCTCCCTCTTGGTGCAATCAAGATCCCTTTCAATGCCCCTTCTACAGGGAGACTTCCCTGGTCCTTCCAGCTGGAAGCCACCACTTGTCGGTCAGATTGTCATACTGTGGTAGATTGTATGTTGTCATGATGCTGGAAGCTATGCCGCCAATATTTAAATACCAGCGGAGTCACCCATAGTGGACAGGTTTCAGCGGAACTTCCAGAGTAAGACAGACTAGGAAGAAAGTCCTAGAGACCTTCTTCTGAAAAATTAGGAAGTGCAAACCCTATGGATCACAGAATATTGTCTGAGACTTTGACTTACTTTGGATGTGTCATCAGGAGGGACCAATCAGTGGAGAAGGACATCACGTTTGGTAAAGTGGAGGGCCAGCAAAGGCAAGGGAAACCCTCAGTGAGATGGACTGACACCCTGGCCACAACAATGGACTCAAACATACCGATGATCATGAAAATGGTGTTTTGTTCTATTATACATGGGGTCATCACGAGTTGGAGCCAACTCGACAGCAACTAACAACCATCATCCAGCTGGAAGAGAATGCTCCCTCCACTGAATCCCCAAAGTATACAACATGTTCAACCTCTTGCTGCTTTCAACATATCTGTATCTGCCCAGCTGTCACTCACTAGCTGTGTGCCCTCCAAACTAGGTGCTCTGCTTATTATCTTCCATGGCGAATGCCTATTTCACCGTTTGGATCCCAGCTAAGCTGTCCTCCACAGGAAGCTTTCCTTGACGCCATGACTGATTTACATCTCCCATTGAAGCTCTGATCCTGTCTTGTACCCGCTTCTCGTAACAACTTTCTCACTTCTAATTTTGCTTGCATTTAAGGATCATTGGATTATCAGTTTCTCTCACAGGATTGCGACCCCCAAGAAGCTGGGACTGTGGCTATTTCTGCAGTTCATTAAACCTCTAGTCCCTAGCATAGTGTGTGGGATGTAATAGACTCAAAGCTTGTTGAATGAATCAATGGTTAGATTAAATGAGATGTTTGTACAACACCTGCCAAATATTGTCACAGAGTAAGCCCCTCCATAAATGGCAGTTGTGATCCTATTTACTGTTATTATTATTTATCGTGGAGACAGAGGCTGTCTCATGCTCAGGGGTTGCAAAGTCATGCCCATTGTTAATTTCCTTCTCATTTTTTCCTTTTTCTTCCTTCTACCTTTCCTTCCTGGCCTATAATGGCCCCAAGGTATGTAAAATAAGCTTTCCTATATTCAAGATTTCATAAGAGATTGAGTCTAATAGCCTCATAGAAACCTAGGGAACTATTACATACAGCAGGTTTCACCAGGTGCAAATGGAATAGATCCAGACCCACCTGGGTTAAGCTCCAAGGATAGATCATTTCTATCCCATGTAAAAGCTTAAGGCCTGAACCACAAACTAGCTTTCATCTCCCAGACTCTCATCTGGCTTTTTCCCCGTGCAGCTGTATGTGGCTGAAGTGATTAAGACCAAGACGAATGTGCCAGAACTGCGCAGGGCAGCAGGGGCAGGGAGGGTACCCCACCAGAGCCTAGGTCTTCTTTTACAGAGACAGTCACATGCCATAGTCAATTGGATTGGGTGCTCAGAACTGGAAGCACAATTCAATTGCCTGTGAAAACAGCGCCCAACTGAGTTGTCCTGATGGCCCCGAGGGGAGCCTCATCATTCCAGGAGGGGTGACCCTGGACCTTTCCTTTACTTTGTCTTCCTTGAGCAATCTGTTTGCTTTGGGAAACCTGCCATTTGAACTTGAGTAAATATCCAGCAAGTTCCACTTTGCCCTTGGAATAGTTAACTTTGAATGCACGCTCTTGGGTGGAATGGGCAGTACATCTCTCATGGGCAGTAACAAGCTGTAGAGTTGGTCCATCCTGGGCCCACAGAATATCGATGGTGCTGGTACAACCCCTCCTCATTCACAATGACATCTACTAGATGAATACCTGAGGCCCCAAAAGACGAGGGACACACTGCCATATAAAAGCCAGGCCCAAGAACCACCCGGCATGCGTACAACTCAGATATAAGAGCCACCCACGACCAACTCCCGTACTCACTGGGGGTCGGGGACTCTTCCCTTCTTCTCCATCTGGAAACAGCTGGAAGCCCAAGGACGGGGCACTCATGGCCAGAAAATCCAACAGTAAACCCTCTCCTGCTCTGTACCTGTGTTCAACGTGAGCAACGAGGACAGTCATGCCTTCCCCAAACACAAATGAGTCACACGCAGAAGCTTCCTGCGGATGGAAAAACTTGATCTGAGGCACAGGCTAATTGTTATCATTTTTTTTTTTTTTAGCCTTAGGACCCCCTCCCTCCAACAGTTTTTAAACATAACTTCATGTCATAGCTCAATGTTGTTCTGGATGTAAAGCTTGAGCTGCCTTGATTAAAAAGATAGAGTTCTTGGTCTCCTGCCTCACTCCTCACCTCAGCCCCTGAGGCTCCTCCTTGAAACCTGAAGGTCTCCTCACTGGCCAGTTTGCAAACCACTGCACTAAATTATCTCCTCAGGAATCTACATGTCTACACTGCCAAAGAATGCAAGAGCCTGGTTTTGTTGTTGTTGTTTTAGTAGACTTAATTTTTCTGAGAGCAGTTTTAGGTTTACAGAGAAACTGGGGAGAAAGTACAGAGTTCCACCTGCTCCCTCTCCCTCCAGCACACTGCTTTCCCATCATTAACATCTTGCATTCCGGTGATACCATTGCTACAACTGATAATAGTATCAGTTATTGCTTTAACTAAAGCCCATAGTTTACATTAGGGTTCACTCTTTCTGTTGTACAGTCCTATGGGTTTTAACAGGAGCCCTGGTGGTGAAGTGGTTAAAGCATTCAACTGCTAACAGAAAGGTTGGTGGTTCGAACCCACCAGCCGCTCCTTGGGAGAAAGATGTGCCAATCTGCTCCCGTAAAGATTACAGCCCTAGAAACCCTACTGGGCAGTTCTACTCTGTCCCGTAGGGTCGCTAGAAGTTGGAATCAGCTCAATGGCAATGGGATGGGTTTTAACAAATGCCTAATGCCATGTGTCTGCCACTATAGTATCATACAGAGTAAGTTCACTGCCCTAAAAAATGCCTGTGTTTCACCTGTTCATTCTTCCCTCCTCCGTGTGAGCTACTGGTGACCGCTGATCTTTTTGCTATGGCACAAGCGGTTTGCAATCAACCGATAACCTAAAGGTTGGCAGTTCAAACCCACACAGCAGCTCCACAGAAGAAAGGCCTGGTGATCTGCTTCTGTAAAAATTACAGCCAAGCAAACCCTGTGGAGCTGTTGTACTCTGTAACACACAAGGTAGCCATGAATTGGAATTGACTAGATGACAACGGGTTTGGTGTTTTTTTTGTTTGTTTTACAGTTAAGTGGGCAGCTACTAACCAAAACTTGGCAGTTCAAACTCATCTAGAGTTCCTTAGAAGGAAGGGCTGGATATCTGCTTCCAAAGCGTCACAGGCATGAAAATTCTATGAAGTGCAGTCCTGCTCTGTAACACATGGGGTCGCCGTGAGTCGGAACTGACTCAACATTTCCTGGTTATGGTTGGTTATATTTTTTTCGCTTTTCCAGAATGTATACAGTGGGACTCATACAGTATATAACTTTTTCAGACTGACTTCTTTCACTCAGCAATATGCATTTAAGTTTCCTCCCCGTATTTTTGTGTCTTAATAGCTCGTATCTTTTTATTGCTGAATAACCCATTGTATGGATGTACCACAGTTGAACCATTCACCAATTGAAGGACATCCGGGTTGCTTCCAATTTGGGGCAATTCTGAATAAAGCTTCTACAAACACTTGTGTGCAGGTTTTTATATGGACATGTGTTTTCAGTTCACTTGGGCAAATACCTAGGAGCACGATTGTAAGGGAAGCCTATATTTAGCTTTGTAAGAAACTTCCAGACTGTCTCCCAAAGTGGCTGTACCATTTGCCCTTCCCACCAGCACTGCAGGAGAGTTTCTGTTGCTCCACATCCTCATCTGCATTTGGTGTTGAGAACCCGCTGTTGCTCTCAAAGGAGCCCGGTCTTCATCAGGTCAATCTGCTTGGCTTGCTGCAGAATCAGGGCTCTTGATGCATCAAGTCCGGGGTCACGGCCCGTTGCTGCACCCGCTTAAGCAAGCTGGGCCCTGCTCCAGGGTGCCTGGAAGGGGGCTGGGGACTGAAATCCCGCCTCTCCTCTGCTCCCTAAGCCATGTACCTTGGCACAGGACTTCCTGCAACTAGGGGCAGAGACCGTTTTCTTAATTTGCACAAAAGCACAGGAGAAGAGCTCCAGCTGATACTCTGGAACATTTGGTGTATTCAGGAAGATCCCTCCTTGATTAAGAATGAGAAGCCTCAAACACAGCAATAAGAAGTAAAGGCAGGAGAAATGGACAGAAAAAGCATTAAATGGAGGACAGAAGTCAGAGTGTGGGGACAAGAGCCAAGTCATGAAGGCAGCTGTGCGGGTGGGTGGCCCAGCTCTGCTCGCCCAGCTGACCTCACTGTCTCCCCCGTCACGTGCTCCACGAGAGTGCTGCTCGCTCACAAGGCAGAGCAGGTCCCCCGACTCCACTTAGGGGAATTAAGAGGCAGGCATGAAAAAATGATTCTCAGTGTTTGAATTATTCTTTAATTATGCTCCATGTCATTACCTCAGCGAGGACTCTTCCAGGGCTCATTGTGCCATTGGGGGAAAGTTAGCAGGGAAATTAAAGGATTTTTTTCCCGACTCTCTTTGCAGCCACAGTCCAGGTCTGCAAAGCTTTCTTAATCAGTCCAGTTGGGCATGAAAAGACAAGAGAATGTCCTTCCCTCCAAAGCCCATTTGAGTGGAGGCAGGAAGAGAAAGGGGACTTTGAAAGTGATAATTAAAAGAAAAACTCAATCCAAGCCTTTCAAGTTCTCCTGGGCTCAAGGTTTCTTCTTCTTTCCTCCAGCATCTGCTGCTTCTCCCTGAGGCTGGATGAGAACGCCTACCAGCGAGCTGCTTTTATGCTGCGCAGCAGCCGAGGCCGCTGACATAGCCTGGGAGGTAGGCTGTTTCCTTGCGGATGGTCTATGTAAGCACCTCAGGGACAAGGAGAAATAGCCCCCAGGGTAGGACCTGAGAGAATAGAGGGCAGCATCTTCTGAAGATTAACCCTAGATTGCAAAATGGAAGGGTCTTAGAATTTATCTCTCCAATCACTCATAATTCTATCATGTCTTTGAGACATCCCATCCGACCTCTGCTGGGAGAGGGAGAGAGAGAGCAAGCAGGCTCACGACCTCTCCAGGTAGGCGAAGGCTCCTGCTTTCCACAGCAAGCACTTTTATTTATTTATTTTCCAACAACCCAGTCATTAAACAATTGCTTCATAAGTAAATTTGAATCCCAGCTCGGCCACTTGCTAGCTGTGTGATCATGAGTAAGTCGGTTAACTTCTTTGAACCTCATTTTCTTCATCTGTAATATGGGGATAATAATAATAGTACTTACTTCTCTGGGTTATTATGAAGTGAGATAATGTAATTTAAGATCTTGATGTAGGATTTTATGACATATTAAACATGTAATATATGGCATGTAACACTGACCTTTTAACCATATAGGGAATAGACTAAGCTGCCTACTAGACTATAAGCTCTGTAGAGTGTTCAATTCTGTATATCCAGAAAGGCTCTCACATAGCAGGCCTCTAATAAACATTTGTCGAGAAGTAAATAAACAAATATGGGAGAAGCAGTCAAGTGTGGTAAATGCAGTCACAGAGGGAAGCCCAGAGTGTTATGGGGACAGAAGGAACTCTCCTTCTAAGAAGTGTACCTAATTTAGAGCAAAATGAAGTCATCAGCTCTGTGCATTGGGTCTGGGGCACCCCGAGCAGCAGGTCCAAGGCGTCTCAGAATATTCCGAAAGTCATTCCTTAGAGGACACAGTTTTCCTCCTTCCCACTTCCTTGTCCACATCCATCACTCCTCTCCCACTCCAAGGAGAGCAGTGTCTTTGTAACTGTGTGACCCAGAACTACACAAAATATTCACACTGTGGCCAGCAGCGCTGACTCCAGTAGACTCACGGGCTGCTACCAACGAAGCCAGCATCCTCACAGTTTCTCAGCATCAGCCCTGTTCTGTGAGTCCGCACGTGACTTCCTTCCTCTTATATGCTTGGCTTATGTGTAACTGGCAATGCACATATTTGAATTAAATTGAATTGGCTTCACATTATTGGGTGGTGTTGGTGACCAGTGGCATGCTAGAGCTCCCCTGGCATTTCATAAAACCAGGGTTGGGAGGGCTGACAGGTGGGCATCAAAGCTGGGAAATCGAAGCATCATTTCTTCCTGAGCTGAAAGATACACACCCAGGCCACCACATTTTGGTTTAGGTGTGTATCTGGGGGCATCACCACATAGTCCAGGGCTGCGCGGTTCAGAGAGGCCTTTGCCCACGTGTGGGTCCGATACCGCCAATGTCAGAAGACGTGATTGTAGGTGGGGCTCAAACGGCCATTCTAAAATGGCCAGTTAGGCATTTCTTCACAGGTATACAAGATGAACTGTGATCAGCATATCAAACCCATATTGCATGGATATTATGGCTATTTACTCAATTCAAATCACAGTTTAAAATGAGCCAGCTTCAAGAGAGAATTAAGTAAATGGAGACACAGTTGTTGTACAGATACAGCAACATTCCAAGGTTGGTTTGGGAGGCATAAGAAAGGCAGACACAGCACTATCCCCAGGACCCAGGAGACTTGATCCCAGTGACTGAGACGGTGCCAAGCCTCAGTCTCCTCATCTGTGAAATGGGGCTGGATACTACCCACTCAGCCACCACCATATGAATTACTTTTGACAGGACAGTGAGATAATAACAACAGTGCCTGCCATTTACTAATTAGCATTACTAAGTTGTAGCATGGCGTTAGATCCCTCAAATACTTTATTTTATGCAATCCTCACAGCAGTTTTATGTAGTGGGTGCTAATAATCTGCATATTTTACAGACTGGCAAACTGAGGCCCAGGAAGAGATGAGGCTACTTGCCCAAGGTCATGGAGATAACAAGCAGAGCCAGAATTTAAGCCAAGGTGACTTAGACTTCAAAATCCGTGCTTTTCATCATCCCTGTGGTGTGTATGAGCACGAGCCCTGCAACTGCAAAGTCTGAGGAAAAAATTTGACAGCACCGAAAACACAGAATGTAGGCTCCATGAACGTGAGGACTTGTCTTCTTTTTGTAACCCCAGAGCCCGGGACAGTCCCTGATACACTGTGGGGGCTCACTCAATAACTGTGTGCATCTGTGTGCGTCTGTGTGTGTGTGTGTTGGGGAGAGGGAGGAAGAGAGGGAGAGTAAGAGGCAGAGGAGAAGGATGAGTAACAGGAAGAGGAAGAAGGAGGAGAAAGAGGAAGAAGGGGAGGAGGAGGAGGGAAGGATGAATGAATGAAGGGAGTCTTTGGGAAGATGGAAGGTAGTGTATTTTGGTTATAAAAGCAAAAGGCCAGGAAAACAAGACTCACTGTTTGGAGCACTGAGAGGCCAGGAGAGGAGTGAAGCAGCTGCCAGCACTGTGGACATGGACCAGAGAGCCTGCTGTAACCACTAACATGGGAGCATTCTGGGTTCTGGGGAAGCAGAGCCACCAGAGTGTCCCATGGAGGAAAGGGGAAGGGACACAGAGAACAGTAAACGTTCACTAATAGGAGACCTTCAGAGGATGTCAATAATAGCGGCTATTTGGCAGACTGTCTTTGAAAACTATTTTGACACCAGTATAATATATAATAATATATACTTCAATACATGTATGCTTACCCTCAAGTTTCATAGAATCAAAGGTTTGGAGGATAATTGAAAAATAATATTCTTCTAAGCAAGAACCAAAATCTTAAATCATAAAATAGAGACACTTAACTTCATAAAAATTAAAGATTTCCATATGGGAAAATGGAGCCTTGACAGTGCAGTTAAAGCACTCGGCTGCTAACTGAAAGGTCAGCGGGTGGAACCCACCAGCCACTCCACAGCAGAAAGATGTGGCTGTCTGCTTCCATAAAGATTACAGCTTTGGAAACCCTATGGGGCAGTTCTACTCTGCCATGCAGGGTCACTGTGAGTCAGAATCGACTAGACAGCAACGGTTCTTTGTTGGTTTGTTTTGTTTAAATATGGAAAAAATATACCATAAAGTTAAAAAAAAAAAAACAACAGATTGAAAAAAATTATGTAAAGTATCTGAAATACAAAGGAAAGAATTAATATCTACAGTATTCATAGTGCTTCTATGAGTCAATAAGGAATAGACAAATGACCTACTAGGAAAATGTGAAAAGAGCATGAACAGATATTTTACAGAAAAAAAAAAAGAAGTCCGATAAATATTTGAACAGATTTCAAGCTCTCCAGAAGCTGGGGAATTTAAATGAGTATATTACCAAATTCGGCGTGCTCTGCAAATGCTGAAGCTTGTTTAAGGTATCTTCTTTAGTTTCTGTTCAGAGGTGACTTCGTTGGTAGTTAATTCACCCTGAAGTTGAGTGTTTTACCTCTATCCCATAAGTATCTCATTTTAGGTTTATCTCCGTCTACGAAACAGATTTATTCCTAAAAGGTCACAGTGTAACTTTGTAACTTAAAATTTATTTTAAATGGTCTAAAAGATCACTTGATTCAGAAGGATCTTGTGATTGACAATTTTTTTAATGGAATCAAGGCTACTAAATTTACACTGTCCAATATGGTAGCCACTAGCCACGTGTGGCTATTGAGAACTTGAAATGTGGCTTGCCCAAACTGAGATGTGATTTAACTCTGAATTACATACCAGAATGTTTGTAAAAATCTCACTGATACTTTTTAATATTAAATGTTGAATGATGATATTTTGGATATTCTAAGTTAAATAAAATATATTATTAAATAAATATCCTTTTTTTAACTTTTTTTAGTGCTGCTAAAAGAATATTTAAAATTATGTATGTGATTTGAATTTGTGGCTTGTATCATATTTGGACAGCAGTAATCTAAATAATTAGTTTTATAACCTTGGGTTTTTTTCTAAGCCAGTTTTCTTAAGTAGAAACCCATTTACTCTCAGAACACAGCCATGACTTGGAATTGTGGGTAAAAATTGGACTTTTAAGGGGACTATTTAACATTTGATCAATTGAGTATTATTTATGATATTCAAGATGCAGTGCCCTATGGATTGACTCTTAACCCCAAGGAGTTCACAGTCAAGAAGATGGATTAGGCTATCATGCATATGATTAATTAAAATTGCCAGCCTTCTCTACTGTCCCCAAACCTCAAAAGGAACAGAACAGTTCAAATGTATACAAACCCATTGTAGGTAGAAGAATTTCAAAGCTTCAGGTTCAGACCACTTGTGTGTTATGTGAGATCTAGAATGTATTCAGGATTGCTGTGTAATTAAAAAAAAATAATAATAATGAAGTCTCTCAATATTCATTTAAAATTGTATCTCATGACCTTTGTTCAGGAGAAGGAGAACTTACCTTCTTTCACTGCCATGTGACTTGTACAGGGTCAAGGGGCCGATGGACACAATGACCTCTGACTTCACTAAGTCCATACCAAAGAGTGAATGCAATTAAATGCGATTCAAGTGTGCACTGATGAAGGGCTATGGCATTCGTGTGACCTTCCAAAGACTGGCAAGTTTTGAAAAGTGGACAGTGCCAAAATTCTGGTCCTCGCTAGCTAAAGGCAGATGTAGAGCAATATTGGACTCTCTCTCTCTCACTCACACACTCACACACACATACATCTGGCTTGGGTCCCTGGCAGCCAGGTTTAGGCTACATGATCCCTCTCTGGAACCCCAGTTGATTGATGTGAGCTGGAGCAGTAAGATGATCTTTTCGCATATCTGACCTTAGACTAATAGACTGTAATCTCAGCCTAGGTTGACAGCTTGTAGGGAGGATAAGAAAGCTCCAGATTTGGGCTAGCAGAGGAAACCAGTGTATCAAGACTGAGAAGACACAGAAAGTAAACATAGATGACAGTGTATGTGGTCTCAGAGACAAAAAGAGCAGCAGCGTTGGGCCTAAAGGCCTTCCTAGACCTTCAGTCTAGTCCTTCATGAGGCTCAGCTGACCTCTCAGCTTTTAGGATCCTGGAGACAGCCTAATTCTTTCAGCTAAAATTCCCTTTTTGCCTACATTATTCTGAAATAGTTTCATCCTCAAGAGTCTTAAGCATGATAGGCATGGTGAGGATAGGAGGAAGCGGCTTAAGATGGGGAGTCCCTGCGTAGTGCAAATGGTTAACACTCTTGGCTGCTAACTGCAAGACTGGAGGTCCGAGTCCACCAAGAGGTGCCTTGGAAGAAAGGCCTGGTGATCTACTTTCAAAAAGCCAGCCATTGAAAACCCTATGGAACGTAGTTCTACTCAGACACACATGGAGTCACCATAAGTTGGAATCGACTCCATGGCAACTGGTTTGGGTTTTGTTTGGCTCAAGATGGAAAGGTTCATATTCCCAGAATGAGGGACATTTAGGTGGGATTCCCACATCAGCTGTCCATTCTCCTAGCTGATGGTGGCTTCCACAAGCAGTGAAGCTCAGAAGGGGCATAAGCCACACACCATTCACATGGGCAATATGTACACTTTGCCACTGATAAGCTGCATTGCCCTTGATTAATGCTATAATCCCTTGTCAGATATCTCAGCTCTCAAGGGCAAATTCAGATGGTGCAACCTCACCAAGGACTCTCTACAGCACAGGAGCTGGATTAACCTGTCTCCTCCTTATATTCCCACAGCATTTTCTTTGTGATCAAAATCCACAACTTACCTGGAGATTATCTCCAGGGTGTCCACAAAGACTGGAATCCTTTGTTTTTACAGCTTAAAGAAGACCTTGATGGTATAATGTATGTGTCCCAGCTACCAGGCTTTATGGACACTATGTAAATGTGCGTTTTTCTTCCCCCTAGATAGTAAGTTCCTCAAGAGCACAGACCAAAAACCAAACTGGTTGCTGTCGAGTCAATTCCAACTCATAGTGACCCTATAGGATAGAGTAGCACTGCCCCATAGGGTTCCCAAGGAGAGGCTGGTGGATTTGAACTTCTAACCTTTTGGTTAGCAGCCTGAGCTCTTGACAACTGTGCCAACAGGGCTCCTCAAGGGCAAAGAGCACATTTTATTCACCCTTTGTCCTTACCCCACATACACTACAGCATCTCACACCTGGCAGTTACTTAATAAATGTTTACTGCTGTTGCACTGAACACATTTTCTCCCGGGGCAGATTATTCTTTGTTCATTGTTCTAGAAACTAGCCTTTCTCTTACTCTTCCTATACTCTAGTTTTGAGCTCTCTAGAGCAGAGTTATTGAATTTTTTCTGTAAAGGGCCAGATAGTAAATATTTTAGGCTTTGCTGGTCTCTGTCATGGAGTCCCTGAGAAGTGCAAACAGTTAACGTGCTCAGTTGCTAACCAAAGGTTGGCAGTTTGAACCCACCTAGAGGCTTCTCGGAAGAAAGACCTAGGGATCTACTCATGAATATTCAGCCATTGAAAATGCTATGGAGCACAGTTCTACTCTTTCACAAATGGGGTTGCCATGAGTCTCATCAACTCCACTGAGGCAGGACTTCATCTACAATATTAGGTTGTGTCTTAAACCAATCTCTTTTGACATATAAAAGAGAGAAGTGAGCAGAGACATAGGGACCTCATACCAGCAAGAAAGCAGCGCTGAGAGCAGAGCGTATCCTTTGGACCCAGGGTTCCTGTGCAAAGAAGCTCCTAGACCATGAGAAGATTGATAACAGGGACATTCTCCCAGCGCTGGCGGAGAGAGAGGACTTTCCCTGGAGCTGACGTCCTGGGTTCAGACTTCTAGCCTACTAGACTGTGAGAGAATAAACTTGGGTTTGTCGAAGCCATCCACCTGTAGTATTTATGTTGTAGCAGCACTAGATAACTAAGACAGAATTTGGTGCTGGGAGTGGGGTGCTGCTCTAATAGATACCTAAAATGTGGAAGCAGTTTTGAAACTGTGAATGGATAGAGGACTCAGAAGGAAATGACGAGAGCTGTTACACTGGAGATTGTGCAGATGGCAAGAAGCAGTAGCAGAGAAATGGCAGCGGCAGAACCAGAAGAACAGCACGTCATTTGGACCTGGGGTCCCTGGGCTAAGCAGCTCCTCAACCAGGGAAGATTGATGACGAGGACCTTCCCCCAGAGCCGACAGACAGAGAAAGCCTTCCCCCTGGAGCTGGCACCCTGGATTCAGACTTTTAGCCTCCTAGACTGTGAGAGAATAACTTTTCTTTGTTAAAGCCATCCACTTGTGGTATTTCTGTTATAGCAGCACTAGATAACTAAGATGCCTTGCCTTCTTCACTTAATAATATGCCTTGGAGATCTCTGCATATTATCTCAGAAAGAACTGCCTCATTCTTTTAAATGGCTATATAGTCCCTCACTGTATCGATGTACCATAATTTATTTAAGCATCCCCCCATTAATGGATTTAATGGATATTTCAGTTCTTTACAGATTTTTTTTTTCAATTCAAATAATTCTGCAATGTATACTCTGAAACACATGTAAAAATACATGTGTTGGATAAATTTCTGGAATGGGAACTCTTGGGTTAAATAGTATGTGTGTTTTAAATTTTGATACATACTACCAAACTGCCCACCAGAGAAGGCTTACAATTTATGTTCTGGTTGGCAATATATGGAAGAAGAAAAGCATGTTATTTGAAGTGTATGTATCTGTGTCGGATAAAAGGTAGTTTTATATGGCATATAAATAACCTATAGAAAAATTACTGCAAAACTACATTAAATAAAAAGCAGCCAAACTTTATATGGAACCCTGGTGGTGCAGTAGTTAACAGCTCAGCTGCTAACCAAAAGGTCAACAGTTCAAATCCACCAGCCACTCCCTGGAAACTCTATGGAGCAGTTCTACTCTGTTCTACAGGGTCGCTATGAGTCAGAATCAACTCAACGGCAAGAGGTTTTTTTTTTTTTTTTAACTTAATATAAATGTTTCACTCATCTCTCGAATTTTGTAACAAAGATTTTAAAATTGTATAACAAATACCATTAAAAATAAATACCCTTTTTATTTAAGGAAATGAATACAAATGTTAAGAGGGTAGAAAGAATGAAGAGGAGAGAGAAATTCAGAAAAAGCAAATGCAGAGAAAGAGGGACAGAGAAAATGGAAACAGATGAAAGAAAGATGTCACAGAAAGAGACTGACAGAGGGAGAGAGAGAACGCCCCAGACCCAGGGCAAGTGGGGAAGAGAGCCTCTTCTACAAAGCACACTCCATTGGTTGCCTTGGTTTGAATTATGCCTCTGTGGTATTTTGTGCTGGGTTGCATTATTGGCTCTGATTTCAACCCTACCTTCATCCATACCTTTGCCATGGCCTCATCATGAGCAAAGTGTACTTTCCTATCCTTTGACTTTGGACTTGGCCGTATGACTTGCTTTAGCCAACGGCATGTGTGTAGAAGTGACAGTGGGTCAGTTCTGAGCTTAGGCTTTAAGAGGCCTCACAGGTTTCTGTTTGCTCTCTTGTGCCTCTGCCATCATCTTGTGAACAACATGCCCTGGGTAGCTTGCTGGTCCCAGGAGGGTATGAGACTTGTTGAACAGACCTCTACTCTCAGACATGCAGCTGGGCCAGCTGTAGTATAAATGTTTCACTATATACCAATATACCATGTAAATATACAAACCAGCTGAGCCCAGCCTAGATCAGTCAACCCCCAGCTGACTGCAGAGATGTGAGCTAGCCCAGCCCAGATCAGCAGAGCTGCCCCTACCAAACCCAACCTAGATCAGCCAACTCTTAGCCAACATGCAGATTGCACGGACAATGACAAATTACAGGACTTGTTGTTTTAAGCCACTGGGTTTTTTTTTGGGGGGGGGTGGGGGGTTAGGGTTGCTTATTACATGTGCACCAACACATCAAGCAATCAAATAATGGATTTTACCTAAGCCCTCAAGGCCCTCCCTTCATTCAACAAATATTTATTAAGTACCCACAATGTGCTGGGCTTGTTGTTGCCAGCTGCGATCGAGTCTCCCCATCTCATGGTGACCCCATGCACAACAGAATGAAATGCTGGCCAGTCCTGCACCACACCTATGATCAGCTGCAGATCTGGCTGATTTTTGGAAGTAGATCTTAGTCTAGAAGCTCTGCTGAAACCTGTTCAGCATCATAGCCACAGGCAAGCATGAGGTACACTGGCTAGGAATCCAACCTGGGTCTCCTGCATGGAGAATGAGAATTCTACTGCTGAACCAGGCACTATGCTGGGTGCTGGGAATACAGCAAAGAACAAGAAAGGCCAGGCCTCTTCTCTTATGGACTTTATGGGTAAACGGAAAACAGACAATAACCAAACAAACAAGGAAAATAACCAATCCATGCTAATGTATCGTGATGTGATAAACAGTGACTGGCTGGCTACATTAGATTACCTGGACCAGGAAGGCCTCTTTGAGAAAGTGACATTTCTGCCCAGATCTGCCTGACAAGAAGGAGGTGGTCTTCAGTTCCAGGGGCAGGATGCTCCAGGCAGAGGGAAGAGCTAGTGCAAAGGCCCTACATGGGAAAGAGCTTAGTGATTCAAGGAGCGTGTCTTAGTCATCTAGTGCTGCTATAACAGAAATATCACAAGTGGATGGCTTTAACAAACAGAAATTTATTCTCTCAGAGTCTAGTAGGCTAGAAGTCTGAATTCGGGGCGCCAGCTCCAGGGGAAGCTTTCTCTCTCTGATGGTTCTGGGGGAAAGTCCTTGTCATCAATCTTCCCCTGGTCAAGAAGCTTCTCAATGCAGGGACTCCAGGTCCAAAGGACATGTTCCACTCTTGGCATTTCTTTTTGGTGATGTGAGGTCCCTGGTGGCAAAGTGGTTAAGGGCTCAGGCTGCTAACTAAAAGGTTGGCAGTTCGAATCCAGCAGCCTCTCCTTGCAAACCCTATGGGGCAGTTCTACTCTGTCCTGCAGGGTCGCCATGATGGCACACAACAAGAGCATGAGGTCCCTATCTCTCTGCTTTTATCTCTTGTAAGATAAAAGGTGATGCAGGCCACACCCTGGGGAAACACCCTTTACCTGGATCAGGGCTGTGACCTGAGTAAGGGTGTTGCATGCCATCCTAATCCTCTTTAACATAACCCAATCTTATTAACCACAGGCAGAGATGAGGATTCACAACATAGGAAAATTACGTCAGATCACAAAATGGAGGACAACCACACAATACTGGGAATCATGGCCTAGCCAAGGTGACATGTATTTCTGTGGGACACTATTCAATCCATGACAGAGCGGGAAGGAGGCCAGTGTGGCGAGACCACACTTTCCTTAACGAGCTGTTCTGCTCCTCGTAAACAGTTAGTGCCTCTTCGCAACTGAGAGGATGTGCTTGTCTAAGGAGGCAAGAGGCCTGTGTTGATTGTAATTTCACTGTTCTGAAAACCTAATTATCTTTAATAAACTCGGCTTGGACTTCAAATAAAAATGAAAACCCAACCTCACTCTATTCTCATTTAAAATAGACATCTGCTGCTGACTCTAATGTACACTGATAAATGAGACCAAACAAAGTAAAGCAACCACCAGTGAGCTAAAGGCCAAGAGCGAGCAGAGACAAGGCTGCGACCACCCGGGTCAATACCGAGAGAAGCAACACAGTAACCACGGATTTTCAGATTTGTCAGCCCCGTAGTTCCGCTCTTTCAAATCGACTTTTAGGTGTAGTGGGAGGGTGCTGTGTCTAAATGACACAGAGCTCGTCCTCTGAGGTACAAACAGATCTAACTGGTTCCCAAAAGAAGCAACATTCCAGGTGGAGCTGGAGTTTGTGGACTGCTGGGAACATGGCAGCCTGAAAGAGGATGTGGCTTTTTCCAGAAATTAGCCTCCCATTTAGAAACTGAAAAAGAAGACACTGTTTGCCGGACAGCTCCGCCACTTAATACTCTGCGACCCTGGGTGGATTATTTAACCTCTAGGGGCTTCAGATATATATTTAAAATGATGACGATAATTATTAACCAACCGTAGTTGCTATGAAGGAGCCCTGGTAGCATAGTGGTTAAAGCAATCGACTGCTAACCAAAGGGTCAGTTGTTCAAACCCATCAGGGGCTCCATGGGAAAAACATGCGTCAGCCGCCTTCTGTAGCGATTTACAGTCTTGGAAACCCCATAGGGTTGCAATGAGTCAGAATCGACTCGACGGCAGTGGGTGGATTATAGTTGCTATGAGGGCTAAATAAGGTAATATGGTTCAAAGTCTTCTATAAACCATAAAAAACACAACACTGTCACTGAGTCGATTCAGACTGATAGCGACCCTAAAGGACAGAGCAGAACTGGCCCACAGGGTTTCCAAGGCTGCAAATCTTTACAGGAGCATCTTTCTCCCGTGGAGTGGCTGCTGGGTTAGAACGAATTGCTGACCTTTTGGTTAGCAGCTGAGCACTTAACCACTGTGCCACCAGGGCTCCCCTATAAGCCATGAAGGGTCTTATAATTGTGAGTTTTCCTAATTATTAGATGTCACACCCCTCTGAGTGGCTGCATTGCTCTCTATCCCCACTGGGGACACTGGGGGTCTAATATTGTGATGCATACGTATAACATTTTAAAATAAACAGGCATGAGCTATGACTGTCTAAGTGCTAACCAACACCATTTCATGATTCTTAGTTAACAAAGTCTCCTAACACGCCTATGGGGAAGTTCTCATGAGACTTGTCTTCTTGTGATTTTTCTGTGGGCATGAGTAGAAACAGCAAAGGCTGTTCTTGGCTAAATATTCGTACATGGAAATTCTGATTACAATCTATTATCTATCAGCCATGAGGAGTTCAAAATATGCAAAGTACAGCATTTATCTTTGGATTGTATTTGTGTTTTGTTTATGTGATGGTCTGACATCTGAGCCTAAGATAAATATTTTGCAAGTCTCAAAATCCCTTAATTGATCCTTTTCCCAACTACTGTCTCCCTTCAGTATTAAACTTTTAACATCCGATTTATAGTTAGCAGCACACATACACTGTTCTTCTCAGAGGCAGAGGGAGCTAACTGTCACAAACCCAAACGTCCAGTCCTAGCAGCACCCCCACACACGAGCTGTTGCTGGTATTCAGAAGCTGTGACTGAGAGTTGATACTTCTGCTGGCAGTGCCACTGGGAATAAGTTACACCCCTTGGCCTTTGGCTTCCAGATTTTAAAACTATGATGAGCTATACTCATTTCCCTCATCAGTGTACTCTAAGGAACTAACACCAGGGTTGCCAGCCCACTCACAAATCCATGACAAAAATGTCAAAGCCCCATTCTAACTGATGCTTTCCTTGTAGAAATTGTTTTTCCTAAACTGCTTTTGCCCAGTGGTTAAGAGCTCGGCCGCTAACCAAAAGGTTGGCAGTTTGAATCTCCAAGCTGTTCCTTGGAAACCCTATGGGGCAGTTCTACTGTGTCCTATAGGGTTGCTATGAGTCAGAATCGACTCACCAGAATCAACTCGCTGGAATCGACTCAACGGCAAAAGCTAAACAGTTAAGCTGGTTTTAAAAACATGCCCTTCATAGCCAATCATCTGGCTCAACGCGCATCTCAACACACCTGTGGTTAAGACGAAGGCCTGGGGCTCAATCACTGAACTTTCAAAATAAGTAAACATATAAGTGATGAATTATCACATTATTTAAAGATTTTCCTCTTCACCAGATTTACCATAGGACTCCTATAGTGAGCTTTCTTGAACCACTGGCAATGTAAATGAATTTATGAAAAAATCAACGGACAAGTCATATTTTGAGAATATATCGTTATTTATCACATAAGGTATTAAAACCAAACCAAAACTCGTCGTTGTCACGTCAATGTTGACTCATAGTGACCCTACAGCAACCCCGTAAGACAGACCGGAACTGCCCCATAGAGTTTCCAAGCAGCAGCTGGTGGATTCAAGCTGTTGCCCTTTTGGTTAGCAGCCCAACGCTCAACCACTGTGCCACCAGGGCTTCGCATAAGGTATTAGACCTTAGAAATTGTGTCTCCTGATTTTTCAAACAAAGTTTGTCTGCTGGGGCATGTCAGGGCAGGACTTTCAGGGGGTTAGATTTGGTGTGAGGCTCGACACACAGTGAATTATTTAATAAATCCATGTTGAATGAATGAAAGAACAAGTGAATGGTTTGATGGGTAGGTGGGTAAATGGATGAACTAATGAATTACCAAGTGAAATAAGTCGACTGATCTTTGGGGAGCAGATTTTCTGAATTGTCAGAAGAGACAAGGAGTGTTTCCTAGCTATGAGCACGCTCAGTCTGTTGTGTTCCAAAAACCAAGCATGACGATGGAATCAAAGGAACACTTCTCAAAGGTCAGTGAATACAGACAGGGTGAAAAGGCAAAGAGCTGATGACTGTCATGGTGAAATATTACTTATGTCTTCTGGATGTGTAAAGAGTGAACTCCATCAGAACTGCCCATGACAAGGTTACCAAGGACCTCCTCCATACTGTTCACTGCAGTGGTCATCCTGAGACCCCACACTGTTTACCCCCCAGCAGCATTTGGCGTGGTTCGTCACTCATGCTCCCCCATACACTCTCTTCCCCTAGCTTTCAGGACTTTGGACTCTCTTCAGCTGGCGTACAAGTTTGCTGCCGTGAGCTCCCATCAAAAGAAGCATGTGCATCCATTTCAGCCATGCTGGACTATTTACTGTTCTCCCTACATCCCTGCAGTTCTGGTGGCACAGTGGTTAAGACCTGCAACTGCTAACCAGAAAATTGGCTGTTCAAATCCACCAACTGCTCCTTGGAAACCCCATGGGGCAGTCCTACTCTGTCCTATAGAGTCGCTATGAGTTAGAAAAGACTCAGCGGTAAGGAATTTGGTTTGTTTGGTTTTTTTTTCCCCTATATCTTTTGCAATTCTGAACTAGGGTCATTTGCTCTTAATTACTCCACCTGGAGCGACGGTCCTACTGCTTCTCTTCCTGGAGAAATTCCATTCATTCTTTGAGACCTGAAATTAATAGTTCCTCATCCCAAAGTCTTCTAGGAATTCTTTTCCCACCCTCCAGATTTTCAACTCTACTTGGTTTCCACCTCAAGGTAGTAGGAGTAGCAACAGGAGTGACTGGAATAATTGTAGGAGGGATGGAAGGAATGATAGGAGTGACGAAAGAGGAAGGAAGAGAAGATTTACTGAACGTTTACTATTACTAGACACTGGGTTAACTCCTTCACATTCATTATTTTACCTAATCCTTACAAGGGCAATTATTACCATTACTTTGTAGAAGATGACCCTGAAGCTTTGAGAGGGTATTTAAATTACCTGGGATCACCCAGCTAGTAAATGAGAGAGATGCGATTTGAAACTCAGGCCTAACTCAGTCCAGAGCTAAAATGCAAAACCACTACCCGCCCTCTCCGCTCCCTGCCCCGCTGCCATATCCCTTCGTATTCCATTTACTGGTGTTGCCATCTCCCCAGCCGCCTCCTTGAAGACAGAGTTGCATTCCTATAGCTCCAGTGGTTGGCTAGTACTGGGTGTTTACTGCATGTTTATTAACTGAATAAAAGAGTGTGGCATCCTTCCTATAGCAAGAAAGGCCTTGTGGTGATCTCAGCTGGGCCTTGCTGAACAATTCTGCAGGTGGCCGGGGACGCCAGGTTGGGCTCAGTCCTAACTGGACCTACCAACCCCAATATGGGGATGGGAATCAGGCGAGAGTCATTTCAGTATTAAATCAGACAGCTCCAGGGTCAAGAGGCCGTTCTGCCCTTGGTGTGTCACAATTTCCCGGCTGAACTTCCAGTCACTGATGTATTTAGCCAGATGTTTACATAGTGTCTTTGTACTCTAGCAGAGAAGAATGAGCGTGCCCTTTCTGTGGCAAGCAGGTGAGCTTATTCAGACTGACACCAGTCAGATTTGATCTTAGTGGCTCTTTCATCTCCTGGTGGCACCTTGAAAAGCCTTATTTACTCAAGATGAACTCTGGCTTTCAACCAGTATTGGAGGACATCTCCCAACTCACTCTCGATGAACAGCTGGGGATCGCACAGTCCTCACCAGGACTCCCGCCATCTTCCTCTACTTGTCCCCGCCAAAGCCGGCTCAAATCTGCCACCATCTTTCCATTGCATTTATCTGTCCTGTACCCTTCCTCAGATTTCCATCTCTCTTCATAGTGAAGAAACGTACACATACTGGTCAGGCTGCACTGTGAACAGGATGAGTTCAATTTAAGTAGCAACAGGCATTGTACAGCACCTTGTCCCTTGTAAATTGTCTTTCTATGAGGTCAAGTACACTTCCCTCATACCAGAATCTCATATTTCCTCTTGGAGCCAAATTCCTAGGGAAGCTTAAATCTTGCAGATTTAGGGGATGAGAAGCATGCAGGAAGCCATTATGATAAATCTTTCATTTTATTTTTTAACAGAAGGCACTTACCCGTGAATGTGCTAAGCAAAAGGATGGAGAGCAGGCTGAAATAGTAACCCTGCTCCCAGGGCCCACTGCTTTGTAGGAGAAACAAAGGAACAAGCAATGGCAAACGCTGAGAGAAGTGCTGCTCAGAGAGGTAAGTGCATGAGAAAACAGAGACAGAAGCGAACACCACGCTGCTGGGGTCAATCAGACAAGGAGGAGGCGAATTGTGAAGGAGCTCTCCAGGTAGGCATCCTTTTCTCAGTTCAGCAAATACACGCTGAGCGCCTCCCACATTCCAGGCCTGGTAGATACGACAATGGAATGCATGAAACACTGTCCCTGCCAGCAAGGAGCTTATGGTCTAGTGGACAGAAACACTATTAAACACGCCATTGCAATCCAATCCAACAGGAGCTTTGAAGAGTTGTGATCCTTTGAAACGTGTACCACTGGATTATAACATCCACCCCTCCTTGTTGCTGCCATATGCTTGCCTCCTAGCCACTCCTTTTCATTCATGGGAGAGTTCAGCCTCTGACTCACAGGCTTCCATTCTATCCCAACCCTTGCCGTTGATCTGGGTGACCCATCCGCACTCCACCTCTCAGCTTCCACTTAGTTCATCTCCATGAGACCCTCTTCCATTTTCCCTCTGCCACCTACTCACAGAATGGTGGCCCAAATGGTTAAGCACTTGACTACTAACTGAAAGGCTGATGGTTCAAACCTTCCCAGAGGCACCCTGGAAGACAGTCCTGACAATCTGCTTCCAAAAGGTCACAGCCTTGAACACTCTATGGAATAGTTGTAGTCTGCACATGTGAGGTCACAAGTCGAAATCAACTCAATGGCAATTAACAAAAACTGACTCTCAGGGTGTACCCTGAACCTTGTGATCACTCAAAACTTCTCTATGACCATAAGCATGAATTCTCGACATGTAATTCCACTGTGTTCTGACTCTCCTTCCTGGTATTTTCTTCAACTGTAGCCTCTAAGACTATTCATTGACTTCCTGGGAACTTCTCGCCCTGTGAGGGAAGGAGTACTTTCAATGCCTTGGTATGGATTCTGCCTTACCAACTACTTCAGAGAAAAAGACTTTGCCTCCACTTCCTGCCAAAGTACTTAATAGAATAGGAGCGCAACTGAAATCTGTCCACTCTCAGTAGAGGTTTATGGAGTATCTGCTAAGTGCCAGGCACAGTGGAGCACCAGATGGATACAGCCCCTGGTGCTCAGAGCTTCTAGTCTGCTGGCAACTACACATCTGAATCCACGTAGTGAAAAAAATCATCCAGAGATCATTTCTAGAAGCACCAATTAATAAGAAGCTATTCTTGTTAGGAGTGAAATCTACCTGCCTTCTGCCCAATTCTCTCCAGGCTCCAAAGAGAAGAAAATCATAGCCCATCCTATTATGATTTTGCATTTGTTTGATTTCTTTCTGCTGAGAGCCGCCAGGATGAACTGAGAGATGTCTGTGCTGTTGTTGCTGTTGCTAGGTGCCATCAAGTCGGTTCCGATCCAGCAACTCTATGTACAACAGAATGAAACACTGTACAGTCCTGCACCATCCTCACAATCGTTGCTGTGCTTGAGCCCATTGTTGCAGCCACTGTGTCGATCCATCTCATTGAGGGTCTTCCTCTTTTTTGCTGACCCTCTACTTTACCAAGCATGATGTTCTCTGGGGAATGAACCCTCCTGATAACATGTCCAGAGTATGGGAGTCTCACCATCCTTGCTTCTAAGGACTATTCTGGCTGTACTTCTTCCAAGACAGATTTCTTCATTCATTTGGCAGTCTATGGTATATTCAATATTCTTTGCCAACACCACAATTCAAAGGCATCAATTCTTCTTCGGTCTTCTTTATTCATTGTCCAGCTTTTGCATGCATATGAGGCAACTGAAGAAACCACAGCTTGGGTCAGGTGCACCTTAGTCTTCAAGGGGACATCTTTGCTTTTTAACACTTTAAAGAGGCCTTTTGCAGCAGATTTGCCCAATGCAATGCATCTTTGATTTCCTGACTGCTGCTTCCATGAGTGTTGATTGTGGATCCAAGTAAAATGAAATTCTTGACAACTTCAATCTTTTCTCCATTTATCATGATGTTGCTTACTGGTCCAGTTGTGAGGATTTTTGTTTTCTTTATGTTGAGGTGTAATCCATACTGAAGGCTCTGGTCTTTGATCTTCATCAGTGCTTCAAGTCCTTTTCGCTTTCAGCAAGGAAGGTTCTGTCAACTGCATAACACAGGTTATTAATGATTCTTCCTCCAGTCCTCATGCCACCTTCTTCTCATATAGTCCAGCTTCTTGGATTATTTGCTCAGGATACAGATTGAATAAGTATGGTGAAAGGATACAGTCCTGACGCACACCATTCCTGACTTTAAACCACAGAGTAACCCCTAGTTCTGTTTGAACGACTATGTACAGGTTTCTCATGAGCACAATTAAGTGTTCTGGAATTCCCTTTCTTTGCAAGGTTATCCATAATTTGGTATGATCCACACAGTCGAATGACTTTGCATAGTCAATAAAACACAGGTAAACATCTTTCCGGTATTCTCTGCTTTCAGCCAGAATCCATCTGACATCAGCGATGATATCCCTGGTTGCACATCCTCTTCTGAATCCAGCTTGAATTTCTGACAGTTCTCTGTCAACAAACAGCTGCAGCTGCTTTTGAATGATCTTCAGCAAACTTTTACTTGCATGTGGTATTAACGGTATTGTTCAATAATTTCCATATTCGGTTGGATTGCCTTTCATGGGAACAGGCGTAAATATGGATCTCTTCCAGTCGGTTGGCCAGGTAGCTGTCTTCCAAATTTCTTAGCACAGACGAGTGAGCACTTCCAGCACTGCATCCATTTGTTGAAACATCTCAATTGGTATTCCGTCAATTCCTGGAGCCTTGCAGCCTTGTTTTTCGCCCATGCCTTCAGTGCAGCTTAGACTTGTTCCTTCAGTACCGTCAGTTATTAATCATATGCTGCCTGCTGAACGGTTGAATGCTGACCAATTCTTTTTGGTATAGTGACTGTGTGTATTCCTGGTGTCTGTGCAGGCATCACCTATTTTAGGGAGACCTTTCTTTCTCTGCTTGTATCAGTTTTCTAAACTCGATGCTTTGCACAAAACTCCTCAAATTGCCATTGGAATTCAAGGACTGATCCTGCCTCCAGGGGTGATGTCAAATGACAAAGAAGTCAAATGTATTTCTAAAGCTAGACCAGGAGAACCCAGAAGCTTTCAAAGTACAAGCACTTGGTCTTTATAGGGAGCCAAATAATTACTCCAAATAAGAAGGAAAGTAGTCCATTCTTATATTGTTCTCTAGAAAAAGGTCAATGATGAAGAGATGGGTCTAAGAGTACACATGTATGAGCCCCCATATCAGGATATGATAGCAGCCAGAGTCATCTGTTAAAAATTTCAATCAGGCCAGGTTGCATATCTATCAAAACCTGCCAGTTCTTCCTCTACCTTCAGGATCAAGTCCAAACTCTTGACCAAGGTCCACAAGAGCCCGCATGATCTGGCCCTTGGCTGCCTGCCTCTTGCTTATTAGATACCAGCCACAACAGTAATCCCTTGGTTGCTTTCGCAGGCCAAGTTCATTCTTGTCTTCAGGGCCTTTGAACTTGCTCTTCCCTTGCCTGAAAACTTCTTCCCCTGGATCCTCCTACTGCATGCTCCTTCCTGCCACATGGGTCTCATCATTCAAGTCTAACTTGTGCCTACTCCTATCCTCAGTAACTCCATGTCGTATCATCCAGGTTCCTTGGCTTCCTAGCACTTTCTATCACGAGAAAATATCTTTTTGCTTATTTATTTTGGTTAGTTTATTTATTGTCCTTGTCCCTCCTTGGGTGTAAGCCCTTGGGAGCAGAGATCTGGCTTCTCTTTGTTGTCACCAAGTACTTGGGGCCTAGAACAATTCTGGACAGAGTTGGCACTCAGTACACATTTTGGGAGTAAATTCTGAGTAAATTCTCCCTCCCAAGCCATAGCATTTAATCCATACATAAATGTGTCTTATGGAGCAATTACCCATACTTTTATACATATAACACATACCTTCTACAACTGTGTCATGGATTGAATTACATCCCCCCAAAAATTTGTGTATCAATTTGGTTAGGCCATGATTCCCAGTATTGTGTGGTTGTCCTGCATTTTGTGATTGTAATTTTATGTGAAAGAGGATTAGGGTGGGATTGTAACACCCTTCCTAAGGTCACATCCCTGACCCAATGTAAAGGGCGTTTCCCTGGGGTGTGGCTTGCACCACCTTTTATCTTACAAGAGATGAAAGGAAAGGGAAGCGAGCAGAGAGGGGCACCTCATACCATCAAGAAAGCAGTGTCAGAAGGAGCGCGTCCTTTGTCCCTGGAGCTGACATCCTGAATTTGGACTTTTAGCCTACTAGACTGTGAGAAAATAAATTTCTTTGTTAAAGCCATCCACTTGTGCTATTTGTTATAGCAGCACTAGATGACTAAGACAGCTTGTTTGCCAGTCTCATCCCTCGGTGAGGTATCTTCGTAAGTGTGCTGTGCTAGGTTTTTCTTTTTACATCAACACGTGGAAGAGGATTGGCATGGCAGCACGTGGAAGGGTGCCAAACGCAGAAGGTGTGCATTATTTGTGTAAAACGTGGTCATCAAAAACTTTGTTTATCCTGCACCTTCCATGGAAGGCCAATATGGAATGCTCACAACACTAATGAAAGTTAGTCTTCCTAGGCACCATCCAGACGCTCTTTTGGCTCAGGCGATTCTGGGGGCAATTAGTCGGCGAGACCACCACCCCGCAGTCTCCACTCAGGCACAAGCACAGCATCGGTCCCTCCTCTTTGGGCAGCACACACCTCATTAGAAAACTGGGTAAATGAGGTTGCTTTCTGCAGAAAACAGAGGCAGTGAGAGGGCAATGGAGAATAATTCCACTGACAACGGAACAGAGAACTATTGATGCTGGCAGAAAAAAGATGCCTGTCTATAATGGTCCATAGTTTGAAACATTCACTCTTTAGCCAAATATCCATGCAGATCATGATTTACATAGGCTTAGTTGTGTGACCCTGGAGGAAAAGCACTGTATGAGACGTACGTATGCATTTCAATGATGCACTCAAGGCAACCTCACGCTTGCACTGCACTGAATTTTTATGTGCACACTCTGTGTGCTCTGGACACTAAAGCCTGCCTCTTCAAATGCACTGCATGCATTTTGTATTTTTTTTTCCGGTCGCTAATGTAAACATACCTTAAGGGATCATAAACGCTTGGATTAACAGCAGTCGAGATATCTTGAGCACATATAAATTTAAATGGCTCTGTTGATTACATTTCCACTTAGATAAGAGTCAGGAACCTGGATTAAAGGAGACCAGGATTTAGAAACGCAAGGCTTTTTGTCCCTATGGCATTCAAATAAAAAAGTAAACATTAGCATTTATTGAGGGTTTACTATGTGCCAGGCACTTTGCATACATAATCTTGTTTTATCTTCACAATAACCCTATAATGTGTTTTAAGGATGAAGACATAGTCGAGGAAATGGGGGCTAGGATTTTGCCCAAGATCACACAGCTAGTGATGCTGGAGCTGATTCTAGCCCAGGCCATTCGACTGAAGAGGCCACACTCTTAGTTACTCCAGCCCACTCCCCCCCAAATCCCAGAGCACCCATTGTCACCTGCAGGTTCATGAACACCCATACATCCTACTGTGTCCCTGCGTGTCATGTGTGCCCTGTTCCTATTGCTAAAAGTACCACCTTGTAGAGACTTATCTTTGAAAACAATCGAAGTGGATTCAAGCTTAAAACCAGTTACCATCAAATCAACTCCAAGTCATGGCGACCCCATGTGTGTCAGAGTAGAACTGTGCTCCATAAAGTTTTCAGTGGCTGATTTTTTGGCAGTAGGTTGCCAGGCCTCTCTTCTGAGGTGCCTCTCCTTGGACTCGAACCAGCAACCTTTTGGTTAGCAGCTGAGCATTAATCCTTCGCACCACTCAGGAACTCTGGATCTAAACTTAGCCCTATGATATAATTCTCATTCTTAGATAGTAAGGCGCGAGACTGTAAAGTACAGCCAGATCAAGGGAACTGTGCATTTCTTCGTTCATTTCTTCATTCACTCATTCATTCAACAAATGCCTAATGTGTGCAATTTACTCAGTGCTGAGGATATAAGAGTAAAGAAGCAATTTTACATTCTAACATCTAATATTGGTTAAACAAGTAATAAAATAAGTACATGTGTATTAAAACTGTGATAAATGGTATCAAGGAAAATGCATAGTCATAGGAGACGGTAAAACTGGGGTTCCTGATCTTGTTCAGGGGTGCATAGAAGGCTTCCTTGAGGGTCACGTGGGAGCTGAGAGCTGAAGACAGAGGTGGAGCTGAGGAGTGGCGGGGAGTGCTCGAGGCAGAGGGCACGGCCAAGGGAAGGTCCTTAGGAAGGAGAATCACAGCCTGTTCCAAGACCCGAGGGACAGTGGGAGGGGCCAGTGTGCACGGTGGGAGGTCAACAGAGGGCAGGCGAAGGCTGAGAGGAAGGTAGGCACGCAGCCTGGCCCATCCATCTGTTTTGCGGGCTGTTCTCTGCACTTTCCATGTACCAGGCTCATTCAAGGTTTCCACGAGCAAGTCAACTGCCCTTGATCACACAGCCAGCAAATGTGGGATTCAAACCCAGGTCCTCTGGGTCTGAGCCTTCATTACTAACTACTACGCTACACTGCCAGTACCTAGGGAAATGGAGGCACAGAGAAGTTAAGTCACTTGCGCGACATCACACCACAAGGAAGCGCTAGAGCCGAGCAAACCAAGGCAGCTCGGTGCTGGAGCCTGTGCCACCAACTACAGCCCTGTACTTCCCCGCGGCTAGTTCTAGATGCCAGTGGAGGGGCCTGGCGCTCTTCACGGGGAAGGGGACAGGCCAACTTTACCAGGAGAGTGGTGCCTTCACCAGGGCTGGGAAGACACTCTTGACATATGGCCTGGAGAGAGAATGACTTCAGAGTTCTGTACCTGCTCCGCCAACCCTCTGACCCTGGTGCCAACGCCAGGAGCAGAATGGCTAGGAACAGAGTAGCGGTTTTCTTCCCCCGGCCTCAGCACGTTTCCCTCGGTGCATGGAGCAGCTCTTATTATCACTGTTTTTCTTGTAGGAAGAGCAGCATTGCACATGTCTTCCAACTGGAAACGCACAGGGCAGGAAGATTCTTCCAGAGACAATAAAAACAACAGGGCTGGCTCACCTTTGGATTATTTTCCCAAAAAGTACACGTCTCTGATGTCTTTTTTCCCTTCTGTGCCCTCAACACCTCCCTTGTGTGTCTAGGGAACAGCATCCTTCTTTAGAGCTCCGTGAGATGGTGATGATTTCCACCAACCACCTTTGCCAAAGATATTCTGTTAGTCTTGATTGTTTATGGGCTCAGAGAGTGCTCCCTTCACAGGTGGCTGGCAAGGTAGAGGGGTAAAAAAAAAATACAGCTTGCCGCTTCTGCTGTCATCTGGCACTCAGTGCCTGTCACGCAGGCAGCCCCTAGTATCACATCTGGGCAAAGGGACTGGCATCCCCTGGGCCAGGGGGCTGGGAGCCAACACTTCTCCCTTCCATCACCATCTCCTTCTTCTCTAATGATTATCTATTTTTCTTATTGGTAGTTTTTGGTACCAGCAGACCACCAAATTGACCCTCAAGCCAAGCGCTTACATTTCTTTGTTAGTTTCTGCTGCTGCCAAGTAAAATTATCTATTGCAAGTGGCCTCTGGCTTTCCTGGCAGGAAGCTTCCTTCAGCTACAGACACCTCATAGCCCCAGCCTCGGGTCCCCTGCTAAGCTGAGCCTGCTTTTAGCACTTAGCAGAGAGATTCTTGATTTCAGCCGTTGGACTCCGGATCATCTTGTTGCCCTTGGCCCCAGGGCTATGAAGCTCCATGGTGAGAAGTGTTTGCCTTTTCCTTTGCCCCACCAAACCCATACCTGGGCTGAAAAGGTGCTGGACCATGGCTTTTCTCTCCACTGCCTGTTAGAGCAGGAACTCTCATCTCTTCCTCTGGCAAGGGCTGTGCTCAGGGACCCTGAGGACTTAGTCTTCATTTTTCCTTCCCACTCAACTGATCTCACCCAGAAAAGGTTATGCTATGTTTGCAACAAGACTGAGAGCAATCTGCATAGCCTTAAAGCGGATAGAGTTGGATTTCTTCCTTTTTTTCTCTTCTTGGGTTCACATCTTACTTGTTTTTCTCCTCCTCCTAGGTCTGACCATTTCCTCTTGAGATAGAAAAGGGATAGGAGTGGGAATGAGGGGAACAGGCCGGGACGGGCCTCTCCACGCTGTCTTCCCTCCCCTTCCAGGCTTCCAAATCCACATCACTAGCTGCTCGCTCTCAGGAACTTCCCAAGAAGGGGCTGAGCCCATCACCTCTTACTAGAGGGAAGAGGGGAGAATTCTGTCTTTAGAGTTGGCTCCTGGGTTATAAGAATCATAGGATGTGCTCTCTTGGAGTTCTGAAACATGTATTCAATTAAACATCAAAGTCTGCCCAAATATAGCCCATCTTTTGGGTTGGGATAGTCCCCCCTGCAGTTCAGTTATTTGGATTTCAGCCTTGTCAGAAATCCACCCAGTTAGGTCATCTCATCCACTCTGTTCACTGCTGAAGCCAGGGAGTGCAGCGGAGCTGGGGCTGGGGCGCTCTTCTACGCTGGGCCTGATCAGAAGTGCAGGTCAATGCCTGGTATAACAAAATAATTCAGACACATGTTGCTCGCTGGAAGCTAGCTGAGCGCTGAACTGCTGTCCTATCAAATCGTACACTTCTTGGGCAGAAGCGTTTCCTGTCTCTGACTCCCAAGCGACAGATGTTATAGTGAAGGGTGCAGATAAACAGTTAGGAGGTGGATTTCGGCCCCTGAGGTGCAGAATCACCCTCATAATTAAAAGTCATAGTCAAATACATGTATGTGTTTGTAACTTTTAATTTAAAAATAAGCTAAATACGTAAATGTCCCTACAATAAATTTTCTCCTGCAGTTCCTTCAGCTGAATATTAGTCAGAACTCAAACCCAGAACTTCCGACTTTCAATTCAGTGCTTAATCTGTTCATTTAGTCTGATTTCTCTGTGCCCTTAAATTACACATTCAATGATTCATTCAAATCATCTTTCTTTCAATTCTTCAAGCATTTATGGAATGCTAGTAAGTGCTCAGTGCTCAAAAATTGGTGGTGAGGGGAAGAACGTATGTCAACATGTGGCCTATGTCGGGTTCTATCTATGCTAGGAGGCCTTTGATGTGTCATCCCAGTTAATCTCTCCTTCAGTGTTATGAATTATTATCATCTCCATTTTATGGCCGTGGAAACGAGGCTCAGGAAGGTCAGATGAACTTGCCCGTGGTCCTACTGGCAAGGGGCACAGTTAGGATGGGAATCTAGACCTGCCAAATTCCAAGCCCTGGATGCCTCCAGCTGTTTACACGCTGTCTCTCTCTCTCAAATTCCCTTGGATTCTTGGCCCAGCCCATTGCTTTCAGCAACAGCTTCTGAAAGGGAAAGATGCCCCTTGATGGTGGCTCTGAAGTTCAGGGCAAATCAAGCTTGCTCATCTTCCAGGTGGGAGCAAGGATCAGACCTGGCAGCCACTGCTCTGCAGCTGGAGCCGGGCTGCCCGCAGAGGTGCTGTAAGCATGGCAACTTGATGGTATCAGGCACAGCGCACAAAAAGGCAGCTGTAACAGGCCAGGGAGCTGGCAGGGCCCCAAGGCCTGGATCCAGGCAGGCAGCAGGTGGGTGCCCTGCTTTCCACAGGTTGCCAGACCAGACGGGGACAGCAGTAGTTTCTGCCAAAGGCTGGGTTCCACATGTTTGTTATCAGCATGTCTGTGCACCCCTGCAAGCTCATTCTGGACTAGGACATGATCAAGGAGCCACAGTGGGGCCCTGAAGGCCGTACTGGGCCAAACGTAGGCCTCGTTTTGCACAACAAGCAGGTAGGCCAAGGAGAGCAGGAAGCAGAGCAGGGTAAGGAAAGACAGAGGTGGTTGCCGCTCATGCCACGGGCCGCAGCGAGCCTCTTCCGGGCTCCTGCCCAGCTCCGCCGCCCCAGATTCCAGCTCTCTGCTGCTCTCTTGAGGCTGCGTTGAAGAATTTCTGTTTTTCCCAGCCAGCATACTAGGCTTGTGCCTGCATCCGTAAGAGCTTTATTATCTCTATACTTTGAGAACCAGGCATTTCCAGATCAATACGAGAGAGAGAACAACTTGGGAAATGAGTAGCTCTATCCTCTTCCATTTTCCACTGAATTTTCAGGTCATCATGAGACAGTCCAGAAGGAGACCTGGTGGCGCAGTGCTTAAAGAGATCAACTGCTAACAGAACGGTTGGTGGATCGAAACCTCCAGCGGCTCCCTGGAAGAAAGATGTGACAGTCTGCTTCCATAGAGATTTACAGCCTTGGAAACCCTGTGGGATTGCTGGGTCGGAATCAACTCGATGGCAGTGGGTTTGGTTTTGGTTTTATGAGACGGTCCACTCTGGCTTCATTTACTCCAACACAGAGGTCCTGAGGCGCCTCCCAGACCCCTGCTCATTAATACTGCTGAAGAGCATTTGGGGAGTATTTAAAACAGGCCCGCTCTCTCGTTCTCTCTGCTCGTTCCCTGTGGTGCAGTCCAGTCTCTGGGATGAAGCTAGATCAGTAAACACGTTCTTTCTGTCTGTTGAGACTTTCTGTCTTCCAGTTAGAAGAGAGGAGCAATCATGCCGCTGTATTATATAGAGACAGCAGTCAATCTGGGCTCGATGCTGAGAGGGAAATGATGATTTTTCAGATGTTTGTGTAACAGAAACAACAAAGCATAGGCTTGGAAAGCAACAGGCTGTTTCTTAGCCAAATTCCACACTAAGACACTCTTTCAGAAGCCCAAGGACGGAGGAAGAAAACAGACTGTGGGCCCTAGGGGGACGCAGCCAGCCACTCTCGCAGGCCGAGGTGTGGTGATCTACCAGGAAGCAGCCGCCATGTCTCTGGGTTATTAAAACCCTGATTGGCCCAGGCAAGTGAGCAAGTCCCCACGTGGTCTGGATCTCTTGGCTCTTTCGCCTCCGGGAGGCAAAGTGCCGAGCTGCATACACCAGCATACACCACCATACCGCTTACTATTCATGAGCCTTTCCACAGAAAACAGAAAATGTAAGTCCTCTAGGGTCTCCACATTTCTAAACACCACACGCAGGTCTTCGTGCATCCCAGAAGACACTGCTTGGGACACTTTGGGACTGAAAACTTTCAACTAGATTTTCAAAGCTGGTTAGAGAATGTCTCCTGCTTGAGGCTTACTGCTAAGATTAACACTTCACTAGAGAGAAACTGAGAGGAGACGGAGGAGGGAAAGGAGGAGAAAAGGAAGGAGTGAGGGCAAGGAAGACGGGAGGGATGCAAGGAGGAAATAAAAATCCCAGCCGTCTGAGAGCCAGTGTTTGACTTGTGGCTCTGCCAGTTATTGACGACAGAGGGCCTGACACCTGTTCTCTCCTTTTTTTGCTTTTAGTTTCTCATGCAAAACTTTATACACGAATTGCTTTTTGACATCGGTTGCGATCCCTGTGCTACGTCAGCACTCTCCCCTTTTCCCGTTCCACCCTGGGTTCCCTGCGTGCATTCCCTGTCCCTTCCTGCCTTCGTTTTTGGGTAGGTGTTGCCCATTTGGTCTTGTATACTTGATTGAACTAAGAAGCACGTTCCTCAATGTATTACTGTTTTTTTTATAGGCTTATCTGATCTTTGGCTGAAAGGTGGACTTTGGGAGTGTCTTCAGTCCTAAGTTAGCAGGGTTTCTGGGGGCCATAGTCTCGGGGATTCCTCCAGTCTCTGTCAGACCAGTAAGTCTGGCTTGTTCTCTCCTTTTCTTGTATGGGAAACATTTTAAAACTAAAACTTTATGAGTTTTCATCACAGACATTGGTATGAAGGTCAAACTGAGAGAAGAGTATGAAGGCACGTTATCATCCATGTAATCCAGATAAAACTGAGCCACCCTGAGGCCAGTCTCAGCATGAAGTTATCAAACACACCGCGCACACACACACTCACACACAAATTCAAAAAGTCTCGAAAGCAATGTACATTTTTACCGAATGTCTCTTGAAGAGGTGGCAAGGAGGAGTTACACCACACAACATGGCAAATTTCCCCTAAAAAGTCTTCTTAGACACCTCTCCCTTTCTCCAAAGTCCTTTCCTCACGGCAGCTGTTCAATTCACCCTCCTGTCTTCAAACAATTCATCTCATGCTGAGCATGGCCTTCAGTTTCCCTTCTCTTTAACCCTATCCTCCAGTCTCCTACATCATTTCCCCCAAATAGCCATAAGATTACTTGTGCAGAGCAATGCACCTCCCCATCTTTTAGCTTCTTCAACTCAGCATCTCTACCCATTACACTGATCTGACCAGTAAAGCTCCAATAGCTGAGCTGGCCAGTACCAACATGGTATTCTCCTTAGAAGTTGGGAGCAAGGGAAAATTGCAATTATGTACTTTTTGTTGTTGTTCCCTGCCTACACCTACAATAAACCCATGCCACTGAGTCAATTCTGACTCATAGCAACCATACAGGACAAGGTAGACCTGCCCCATAGGGTTTCCAAGGCTGTAATTTTTATGGAAGCAAACTGCCGCATCTTTCTCCCATGGAACCACTAACCTTTTTGTTAGCAGCCGAGCACTTAACCACTGTGCCACCAGGGCTCCTGCTACACCTATAATAAGGGATTGTTATCTAGCAAGAGCTCTGGTGGCGCAGTCATTAAAGGGCTTGGCTGCTGACTGAAAGTTCAGCCGTTTGAACCCACCAGCCGCTCTGAGGGAGAAAGATGTGGCAGTTTGCTTCTGTAAAGACTACAGCCTTGGAATCCCTATGGAGTGGTTCTACTGTCTTATAGGGTCGCTATGAGTCAGAATTGACTAGACAGCAGTGGGTTTGGTTTTTGGTTATCTACAGTATCTTATTATAAAGTATGTCACAATAGCACCCAATCAGTAACATCGTGACTCAAGTCACTGTGGTCACTTACTGAGAACCTATCATATGTAAAACACTCTAGAAGGAGGTGCTTGGGAAGGCTAAGAGGCATACCCTCTCACTGATCATAGGAAACCTTATTAAGGGTGTTACCCTGGCCCCTAAAGCCAGATCCTGCTTTAGGGCTCCCAGGAGACTTGACCTTACCTGTCACTATGGCCTGACAACTCCTTACGATCACTCAGTAGGTGAGGAAGTGAAGCTCAGGAAGGCTAGGTGAACTCGCCCACATCCACCTACCAAGTGGCACAGCGGAAAGGTGAATCTGTATTTGTCAGATGTCAAAGCCTTTGATGCCTCACTGGTGCTAAAACTAGAGCCCCACATTTTGTCTCCGTCTCTTTAATCTGCCTCTTCCAGAGACAGCCTACGTCTGGGGTACTGCGGGGTGGACCTTAGGCGTAGCTGGAGTTGGCTTAAGGCATGTGAATGATGAACCACTCCAGCCACAGTTTATCTCCCTGTGACCTAAAAACTCCTGAAATTTCTACAACTCAAGTCTTTCCTTTGGATTAGGTAGAATCAGAAAATCCACAGAACTCTTGACCCAACTTCTCACACAGGTATCACCAACGGATCTTAGCAGGCTTTCTGGCCAAGCCCAGGCAAAGCCCTGAAGTCCTCTCACCACATACTCTGGGGAACCACTACCAATTATATGAGATGGCAGTTGAGAAGAAGCCTATTGGCCCAAAACTAAGACACTAACATCCCCAGTGAAAATGTATACAAATTACCTGGCAAGAAGAACTTATTTTGATATGGTTGACAACTCCTTCTTTAGAGAAAGACTTTCTTCTCTTGGCTTCCAAGGAAGCACACTCTTGTTTTCCTCTCCCTGTGTTTGCTACTCTGACTTAGCTTCCCCTGCTGGCTCCTTCTTCATATCCTGATCTCTCAGCGCTGGAACCTCTAGGCTCAGTTTTGGGCATCCCCTACATCTCTATCTAGACACTCGCCCCAAGTGGTCTTATTAAGTCCCATAGTTTAATCACCTGTATATCAATGGCTCCCTTCTCCATCTCAGTGAACGGCACCTTTATCTTTCCAGTTGTTCAAGCCAAAACATCTCACTTTCCCTTACCCCACATCTAATCCAGAAGCAATTCCAGATGACTTTAATTCATAGCCTACTCCAAATCCCTCTACTTTTCCTCTCTCCTGAACCACTATTTTAATTTAATCCAAGTCAGGAACACTTTCCACCTGGACCCACTGCAATAGCATCCTAACCGGCCCCCCTGCTAGACCTCTTAGCCTTCTCAGTCTAATCTTCATACAGCAGCCAGACTCGTCTTTTAAATATGTAAAGTGGACATACCTTCCTCTTCTATAAAACCTGGACTAGTTCCCATTCAAACTTAGAGTAACACTCAAACTCCTTACTGTGGCTTCTGGAAATTTTATATAATCTGTTTCTTTCCTACCTTTAACTTCACCTCCTGTCACTCTCCCCCTTTTCCACACTGATCTTCTTTCTGTTTCTTGGAAAAGCCGAGCTTGTTTCTTCCTCAGGGCCTTTGCACTGGCTATTCCCCCTGCCTGAAATGTTCTCTCCCTAGATCTTCATAGGCAGGTTCCTTCTTGTCATTCACATCTCAGCTTCAAGGTGACCCCTTCTGAGAAGGTTTCCATGGCCACTCTATCTAACCAGGTGCATTCATTTTCTGGAGCTGCTGTGACAGATTACCATAAACTGGGCAACTTTAAACAACAGAAATTTATTCTTTCACAGCTCTGGAGGTCAGAAGTTCCAAGAACCAAGTGTCAGCAGGACTGTGTTCCTTCGAATGCTCTAGGGGAGAATCCGTTCCTTGTTTCTTCCAGCTTCAGGTGATTCCAGTTGCTCCCCGGCCTGTGGCTGCACCACTCAATCTCTGCCTCCATGGTGACACAACCTCCTCCTCTGATGTCCCAATAATCCCCCTGCCTTACTCTTATAAAAATACATGTGATGGCATTTAGGGCCCACCTGATAATCCAGGGTAACTCCTCATCTCAAGATCTCAATTTAATCACATTTTTGCCATATAAGGTAATATTCATAGGTTCCAGGGAATACGAGTCCCCGGGTGGTACAACTGGGTAAGTGCTCAGCTAATAACAAAAAGGTTGGTGGTTTGAATCCACCCAGAGTCACCTTAGAAGACTTAGCTGTCTGCTTCCGAAAGGTCATAGTCATGAAAATATTTACTAAGTGGCTACAATGACTCAGAAACTGTTTCAGCTAAAAGGGATAAACCAAAAACCCATTGTCATAGAGTTGATTCTGACTCATAACGACCCTATGAGACAGAGTAGAACTGCCCCATAGGGCTTCCAAGGAGTGGCTGGTGGATTCCAGCCGCCAACCTTTTGGTTAGCAGCTGAACTCTTAACCACTGCACCACCAAAGAGGTATATAAAACAAATTTCCTTTCCTCATAGAGCTTGCTTTTTGGTGGTGGAGACAGAAATAAACAAGTAAGCTCATTGGGGAAATGTTGGAAAAGTCCATTCCCTTGCTGTATTCATCCTTTACTTTGGTTCCTTTTCCTGGTATAACGTACCCCCTAAGGTCTTTACAACCTGGACTCTGCCGCTGCAAGGTCTGCTGCCAAGACAACTCACGGGTATTGGAGAGCTGCCATCCTGGCCCCCAGAGGCAGGTCTGCGGTAATTTCCATACAGGATAACAAGTGCCCACTTCCATGCGGCCTTTCATGATGATGATGACGACGACGATACTATTAGAAGAAATTACTATTTGTAGAGTCCTCCCTAAATGCCAGGCAATACGCATGTTATTTTATACACATCACCTTATTTAAATCCCCACACGAACCTATGAGCTACATACTGTTACCATTCCCACTTTAGAAATGAAAATTAGAATCAGAGAAGTTATGAAATTTATGCCAAGATGCTGCTCCTGAGGGGCTGATCTGGGATTTGAACCCAGGTCTATCTGATTCCAGAACCACTGGTCTCAATCCCACACTCTACCCCCTGCTCTCTGGATTGCCAAAGGTCTTTGATGAGCATTTGTGACCCTCGGCTGTGGCTGCAAGGACAGCTGGGGTGACATAGCCTAGGCTGCTCTGCCTGTGCCTGGCTGATGGCCGTGGGACAAGACTCCAAGCTCTGAGCTTGGTATTACAGTACCTGGCTGAATGACCACTGACTTCGCTTGCATGGGGGCGGGGGGTTGCCTGTGCTTTCTCAGATTGTCCGCAAGAATGAGAACCTGCTGTCAAGGCTATAGTTTCAAGGGAGAGAGAGAGGAAATGGTTCTACAGCTTACTGGCTGTAAGTCCTTGGGCAAGTCATTTAGCCTCTCTGAGCCTCATGTTCCTCCTCTGCAAAAGGGCACTAAAAATAGAACCTACATTATAGGTGGTTGGGGAGGATGAGCGGAGATAATGCAGGAAAGCACTTGGCACAATGCCTGACAGGTAAAGAGAACCAACAATGCCAAGAAGGAATAACAGAAAGCAAGAGGGAAAGAGGAAAGGAAATAGACTTCAGATCCAGGCTAATTATCATCTGACCATCTCTCTGGACCTTGGTGTCCCCATTTGTCAAATGTGAGGACTGCTGAAAACACTGACCTCTGAAGTCCTTCAAGTCCCACCCCCTAGAAGTCTTTGGATCTTGTAGCAACTCCAAGCATCTGCCATTAAATGAGCAGAGAAGTGTCCCTTCCTCACTGTCATTACCAAGTCTGAGTTTCAGAATTATTAACTCCAGAATGGCTTTTCCTAGATAAAAAGAAACTCCATGAAATCAAATGATTTCGAAAGAGAGATGATTGAAAGCATGGCTTTCCTTGAAAGGCTGATGGGAAGCTATGCCAAGAGCCTGGGACACACAACTGCAGCCCTGCCTGCAGGCTGATCCTCAGAGGGGTTGGCAACAGTCCCTAGGAGTCGTGGGTCTGTTACTCATAGACCGCACCAGCTGCCTTTCCCAGGTGGATCCCCGCCACTGGTCTGCTCAGATCCTGACTTTCATCACCAGAGGAAAAGGGCTTACTCATGAATGCCAAGCCTGGCTCCATTTCTTATTTTGGATTGATCAGAAAAATTCCACCGCTGCAGTGATGCAGGCTGGCTGCAGAGTTAGAAGGAATGAACCCTCTGTGCCCACTCAGGGATGCTTGCTGGCTGGCCCAGTGAGCACCTTCTGTTCTGAATTACAAAGTATTTAAAAGGAGGACCAAAAGACTTACATACCTGGAAACAGAAAAGCAGAGGTTTCAGCTTGTCCTCAATGTACACCCCGTTTCCATTTTCTTCTGAGCCCAGACACAGACATTTAAGTATTTTTTTGAGACCTCCTAAAAATGCTCACATATTGCTTGTTCTGATGGGCCAATTTGTCCATTTTGGTTCAACTGATACCCAGGCTGAGATCAATCTGAATGCTGTATCCCTGCCCTCAAGCGGCTTTCTGGCTCATGGGGAAGACAGGCACATACAGTGAGGAGGAGGACGGTAAAGAAACAGCAGTGAAGGCATACTGATTACCTAGTGGGTGCTGTCGGCTCTCTACAAGGATTGACTCCTTACTCAGCCCTATGGAATAGGCACCCTGTTGATGTTGCTGTTAGCTGCTGTCGAGTCAGCTCCAACTCATGGTGACCTTATGTGTAACAGATCAAAACCTTGCCTGGCCCTGTGCTATCTGCATGATCATTGTTATGTTTGAGTCCACTGCTGTTGCACCCTAGCATCTCCATATTCAACTGGGGCAACTGAGGTCTGTCTGGCCAAGATCACACAACCGGCACGTGGTAAACCTGAGACTCAAATGCAGAACAGTGAGGGTAGGAGAAAGAAGCACAAAACAGTGAGGGTAGGAGAGAATATAAGATCACAAACTTTTCCAAAGGGCAGTTTCCCAACTGCATGAAGCGGCTAGCAAATGTTGAAAGTCTTCAACCGAACAATTCCTTCCAATTTGGGAATGTGACCCAAGGTAATAATCTGACAAGGGTTATCAAGGCTGAGGGTGCTGATTGTGATGATATTTTTATTTGTGAGCCAGGGTACACACCCTCAACATTAGTTAATAGGGGGTACTATGCCATCTTTACGAATGATAAGAATGTGTATTTATGCACCTGAAGTTTCTGAGGTATTAAGTGTTACGGGTTGAGTTGTGTCCCCTAAAAAGGTATGCTGAAGTCCTAACCCCCAGTTCCTGCCAATGTGACCTTATTTGGAAATGGGGTCATTGAAGATGTACTCAGTTAACATGAGGTCATACTGGAGTAGGGTGGGCCCTAATATGACTGGTATCCTTCCAGAAGGAAATGGGACACAGACACACACACAAACACACAGGGATGACGGCCATGGGAAGATGGAGGCAGTGGTAGGAGTGATGTTGCCACAGTCCAAGGGATGCCTGGGACCACCAGAAGCTGGAAGAGGCAAGGAAAGACTCTCCCCTAGAGCCTTTGGAAAAAGCACGTCCCTGCCGAAACCTTGAATTCAGACATGTAGCCTCCAGAACTGTGAGAGTGTGAGTTCTATTGTTTTAAGCCACCTTGTCTATGTTCTTTTGTCACAGCAGCCCTAGGAAACTAATACATTAAATAAGGGGAAAACAAATAGGCCGCTGAACTACGCGTATCATGTGGTCCAATTTTATTGGAAAAAATATAAAGACGTTCATATATCTATACAGAGCAAGCCTGGAAGGTTATATGCTGATTATTTTCTCCCCCACCCCCCTTTTTTTTTGGGCGGGGAGCTATCATTACTTTCTATTTATTTATAGGAAATGAGCTTACTTACATTTTTTATATTAGAAAGGAGAGCGAAGCAGGTATAGGTGTGTGGGTCTCTGCAAGTGCTTAGGTATATCTAGGAAGGCAATATAGACTGGTGGTCTTTGGAATCATACAAGCCTAGGTGTGAACTTCACTTCCACCATGTGCTAGTTCTGTAGCCACGGACAAGTAATTTGGCCTCTTTGAATCTGTTTCCTTGTGTGGAAATAGAGGATGCTGAGGAGCTGTGCCATGGAGTTGTAAAGCTTACAGTATGGGCCAGGCACAAGGCCTGAACTTAATAAGTGGAGCAGGGAAGACTGACCTTATTTTAGTTCTTCATATATTCATATACTCCTGCCTGCCCCAGAAACTTTCCGCTGGCCTCAGATGTTCTTCCCTTTCCGCTTTGCTTAACACGTATGGGTTGCTATGATTTGGAATGGACTCAATGGCAACTTTTTTTTTTTTTTTTCGTAACTACATATGAGAGCCCTGGTGGTACAATGGTTAACCACTCGGCTGCTAACCAAAAGGTTGATGGTTCAAACCTACCCAGCAACTCGGCAGGAGAAAGACCTAGTAATCCGCTCCTATAAAGGTTACAGTCTAGGAAACCCTGTGCGGCAGTTCTACTCTGTCATATGGGATCACTACAAGTCAGGATCAACTCAGTGGCTCCACCACAACAGTAATATTGCAGCTCAATCCTATGTGCCCCTGAGAAGATGTTCCTGACCCCTTGACTGGGTTAACACCCTCTCCTCCTATACTGTTGCTGGTTTTAGTTGCCATTAAGTAGATTCCAATTTGTGGCAACTCCATGTGTGCAGAGTAGAATTATTCCACAGGGTTTTCAAGGCTGTGACCTTTTGGAAGCAGACTGCCAGGCCTACACTTCTCCTACATTAAAAAACAAACAGAGAAAAAAACTAATCCCATTGCTGTTGAGTCAATTCTGACTCATAGCAACCCTACAGGACAGAGTAGAACTGTCTCATAGAGTGTCCAAGGAGCGGCTGGTGGATTCAAATTGCCAACCTTTTGGTCAGCAACCAAGCTTTTAACCACTATGTCACCTGGGCTCCTGTCCTACATTATACACCCATAATTAAGTGGACTTGCCTTCCTATTAAAGGTATTCTATCATGCAATCTCTGGTGTCATTTCTATCATCAAGGCCATATTTTCCAACTACTGATCCTTCTTCTTTTTTTCCAACTTTTGCATTCCAATCACCAGTAATTATCAATGCATCTTGATTGCATGTTTGATCAATTTCAGAGTGCAGATGTTGGTAAAAATCCTCAATTTCTTCACCTTTGGCATCAGTGGTTGGTATGTAAATAGTCGTATTACCTGGTCTTCCTTGTATGCATATGGATATTATCCTATCAATAAGAGTGTACTCCAGGACAGATCTTGAAATGTTCTTTTTGACAACGAATGTGATGCCGTTTCTCTTCAATTTGTCATTCCCGTCATAGTAGACCATGACTGTCTGATTCAAAATGGCCCATACCAGTCCATTTCAACTTACTAATGCCTAGGATATCTATCTGCAAGCATTCCATTTCACTTTTGATAACTTTCAATTTTCCTAGAGTCATACTTCATACAATCTACGTTTTAATTATTAATGGATGTTTGCAGCTGTTATTTTTTTCTCATTTTTAGTGGTGCCACATCAGCAAATGAAGGTCCTGAAAGCTTTACTCCAACCATGTCATTAAGGTCAACTCTACTTTGAGGAGGCAGCACTTCCCGAGTCGTATTTTGAGTGCCTTCCAACCTGAGCGGCTCATTTTCTGGCACTATATCATGACAGCATATCCTAACAACATAAATAGTGACTACTACATTTCACACAAGTAACGTGAGCCTTCTATGTTTGTTTGCCAACTCTCCCCCCATGAGGTATTTTTATAAGTGTCCTATGCCTTGTTTTTTTTTTTTTACATTTTACTGTAAAAAAAATGTGTTTACCGTATTTATGAAAAATACCTTATAGGGGGAGGGTGCAGCTGGCAAATACACTTAAAAAGCACACGTTATTTGCATAAAAATACGGTATACACATGGACCTCACTGGATAGAATACACAGGAATCAGATCAACTACATCTATGGAGATGATGGAGAGCTGCAATAGTGAAGGATTCTATGGGCAAAGTATTGAGTGACACAGGAAGCATCAAAAGAAGATGGAAGGAGCACCCAAAGTCACTGTACCAAAAAGAATTGGACAATGTTCAATCATTTCAGGAGGTAGCATATGATCAGGAACCAGTGGTACTGAAGGGAAATTCAAGCTGCACTGAAGGCATTGGCAAAAACGAGGCTCCAGGAATTGAAGGAATACCAACTGAGATGTTTCAACAAACAGATACAAAGCTGGAAGCACTCACTCGTCTATGCCAAGAAATTTGGAAGATAGCTACCTGGCCAACTGATCAGAAGAGATCCATATTTGTGTCTATTCCAAAGAAAGGTGATCCAGCAGAATGTAGAAATTATTTGAATGATATCACTGATATCACATGCAAATGAAATCTTGCTGAAGATAATTCAAAAACAGTTGCAGCAATACATCAACAAAGAACCGCCAGAAATTCAAGCCAGATTCACAAGAGAACATGAAACAAGGGATATCATGGTCAATGTCAGACGGATCCTGGCTGAAAGCAAAGAACACCAGAAAGATGTTTACCTGTGTTTTGTTGACCACGCAAAGGCATTTGACTGTGTGGATCATAACAAATTATGGATAACACTGCGAAGAATGGGAATCCCAGAACACTTAATTGTGCTCATGAAGAACCTGTACATACATCAAGAGGCAGTCGTTCGAACAGAACAAGGGGATACTGCCTGGTTTAAAATCAGGAAAGGGGTGCATTGGTTGCATCATTTTGCATACTTATTCAATCTGTATGCTGAGAAAGTATTTGAGAAGCTAGACTATATGAAGAAGAACGGGGCATCAGGATTGGAGGAAGACTCATTAACAACTTGCAATGTGCAGATGACACAAGCTTGCTTGCTGAAAGCAAAGAGGACTTGAAGCACTTACTGACTGTCTTAGGCTGGGTTCTCTAGAGGCGCAAAACCAGTGAAGTGTATATACATAAATATATAGAGAGATAATTAACTCAAGGAAACGGTTCATGCTGTTTTGGCGGCTGGCAAGTCCCATACCCAAGGTCAGACATCAGGCTGGAGGCTTCTCCTGACTCACATGGTTATAGGGGCTGCAGAACCCAAAATTGGCAGGTCAGGCGGAAGGCTCATGTCTCAACAACCGGAGGTCAGAGGATGATGAGCTGGATGCAGGATCCAAAGAGAGCTTTTCGAGAACATCCACATATACTGCATGCAGGCCACACCCCAAGGAAACTGATTGGCTGCTTACGTCAAATCACAAAATGGAGTATGATTACATAATCTCCGTCAAACCACTGAGAATCATGGCCTAGTCAAGTTGACACATAACCTTAACCATCACACGGATGAAGATCAAAGACCACAGCCTTCAGTATGGATTACACCTCAACATAAAGAAAACAAAAATCCTCTCAACTGGAGCAATAAGTAACATCATGATAAACGGAGAAAAGATTGAAGTTGTCAAGGATTTCATTTTACTTGGATCTACTATCCATGCCTGTCATGGTTTGAATTATGTCCCCCAAAAAACGTGTGTATCAATTTGGCCGGGCCATGATTCCTGGTATTGTGCGGTTTTCCTATATGTTGTAAACCTGCCTCTATGATGTTAATGAGGGAGGATGGGTGGCAGTAGTGTTAGTAAGGCAGGACTCAGTCTACAAGATTGGACTGTATCCTGAGACAATGTCTTGAGATATAAAAGACAAAAGTGAGCAGAGAGACAGGGGGACCTCATACCATCAAGAAAACAGTGCTGGGAGCAGAGCGCGTCCTTTGGACTGGGGTCCCTGCGCCGAGAAGCTCCTAGTCTGGGGGAACACTGAAGAGAAGAAAGCCGACAGAAAGAAAAAGCCTGTTCCTGGAGCTGACGTCCTGAATTTGGACCTTCAGCCTACTTTGACTATGAGGAAATAAACTTCTCTTCATTAAAACCATCCATTTGTGGTATTTCTGTTGTAGCAGCACTAGATGACTAAGACAATGGCCATGGAAGCAAGCAGTCAAGAAATCAAATGACATATTGCGCTGGGCAAATCTGCTGCAAAAAAAACTCTCTAAAGTGTTAAAAGGCAAAGATGTCATTTTGAGAACTAAGGTGTGTCTGACCCAAGTAATAGTATTTTCAATCGCCTTATATGCATGTGAAAGCTGGACAATGTATAAGGAAGACCGAAGAAGAATTGAGCCTTTGAATTATGATGCTGGAAAAAATATTGACTACACCATGGACCGCCAGAATGAACAGATCTGTCTTGGAAGAAGTACAGCCAGAACGCTCCTTAGAAGCAAGGATGGCAAGACTTCGTCTCACGTTCTTTGGACAAGTTATCAGGAGGGATCAGTCACTGGAGGAGGACATCATGTTTGGTAGCCGGTCAGCAAAAAACAGGAAGACCCTCAATGAGATGGACTGACACAGTGGCTGCAACAATGGGTTCAAACACAGCAACAATTGTGAGGATGGCGCAGGACCGAGCAGTGTCTCATTCTGCTGTACGCAGGGTTGCTGTGACTGGGAACCAACTCGACGGCACCTAACAACCACACCCTTCCTGTTAGTTAAGAGTGCAGGCCCCTCTCTTGCCTCTGTCTCCCACCCCCCGCACACTGTCTGGCACATAGCAGATACTCAGAAAACATTTTTACAGTGAGTGGCTGTATGAATGAATGAAAACCCCAGAAAATTAAAGGTGATCCCAATTGCTGAAATGAGGGTCTGGCATCTGCCAGGGCAGCCGACCCCGCTTCACGCTGGTCTTCCGGCCAGCCTCGGAGTCCGTCCCACCACCCCAGCCTTCTGCACTGCCAGCCCTGGCTTCTGCTCGGGCCTTCAATCTTCCAAGTGGGGCCTGCAGTGAAACAGGAGGGGAGAAACGACCAGCCCGGCTAGAGTTTAAAGAAGCGCTCACCTGAAATTGCACAATTCATCGCACGGGCTCAGCAGGAATGCGGCATTTGGAGAAATTACACCTCTGAGCTGCCAGGATGTATCCAAACAGCCAAGAACAGAAGTTGGCCCGACTGGGACACATCCATAGAACAGCAAATATGCACAGTGAGCTCGCCTGCAAAGCGTTTTCATTTCTCAGGGGACTGGCCAAGAATTTCTGCCTGTCTGTGGGTTCCTTTTTCTTTTTAGTTCTGGGGAATTCCTACCTAATTGTTTCCCAAACCAGCACCAGACTCGGCGGGGAGGAAGGAGAGGGGCTGTATGTGTAAATGATGGCCAGAGCTGTGGGCTATGACAGCCCAAAAAGTAGCCAGCTGGGTTTGGGGGAGTAGAAGGTGCTAAGAGCAGAGCTCTGGAATTTGCATGCCAGGCTTCAAATCCCAGCTCAGCTACATAACCGGACCTTTCTGTGCCTCAGTATACTCTTCTCTAAAATAGGGATGATAATAGTATCCTTCTTCACAATACTGGTTTGAAGATTTAAAAAGTTACCATGCACAGGTGAGTGGTTCTAAGCACATACAAGCACTTAGACAAGCACCTGGCATGCAGTAAGTGCACAATAAATATCAGCTTCTCTCATTATTTAGGTCAGAATTGGCAGAACATTGATGGAACAGTGATTCCCGGATGTTGAAATTCAACCTCAAAATTTAAAAGCCCCTCCCCCCTTATTTTGTAGTTTTTATTTTGCATATTAAGGGCATTAAAATTATCAACTATATCATCTTATTCTATAAAATAAAGGACATTTTAAAACCTTAAATGTAGGATGGACATTAAACTAAAAAAAGAAATGTTCAGGTTAAGCTTTGGGAGAAAATAGAAACAAACAGTAAATGCAGGGCAGCCATATTGAATTATGACCTACAAAAATCAGGAGGACTGGAAACTTCCACCTTGTCAGTTCTCCCTCGCCAGTGTTCCTCGCTCCCACAGTCCCCCCCAACCCATCCCCGCAGGGGTCACACCGCAATGTGACTGCCTCTTTGGTTCTCTGCCTCACTCCCCACCCCCACCGGCACCTCGATTCCTAACCAGCGTAGACTCCTTGTGGGCAGGGACTGTGCTCTAGTCTAGCTGTATCTCAGCATCTTGTACAAATAAAAATGAAAAACCAAACCCACAGCCATCGAGTCAATTCTGACTCGTAGTGACCCTGTAAGTCCGAGCAGAACTGCCCCATAGAGTTTCCTAGGCTGTAATCTTTATGGAAGCAGACTGCCACATCTTCCTCCAGAGGAGCAGATTTCGATCCTTGACCTTTTGGTTAGCAGCCAAGAGCTTAACTGTTGAGCCACCAGGGCCCCTCTTGTACACAACAGGTGCTCAAAATACTTGTGGAGTGCATGAATGACAGTCCTCATTTCCAGCTAGAAACCCGCGCAGGGCACACTGTGCGTGGGTAAGCTCTCCTGCAGTCCTGTGTGCGTTCTCTCCTCCCATGGGGCTCTTCCTCACACCACCATGCCTCTCATCTTAAATCCATTCTGGTCTGGTCCAGCACCTCTGCACAGGGGGCTCTCTTGACCACCCTGCATACGTAGCCCCCTCCTCCCACCTTGGGCAGTTTCCCTGTATCCCACACACATCAGACCCTACAGACATTTGTACATTTATTTGATTTCTTGTTTATTCTCACTCTCCCCCGAATGTAAGCTCTGAGAGGCAGGGATTTAGTCTGACTTCCTCTCTTTCATTCCCAGACTGCCCCTGACAATCATGCCAATAAGGGCAGATGGCCCAGCAGGTCACACCAGGCTGGTCTGAGCGACCCTCACTGGGGAAGATTTGTGGACAGGGGAGCAGTAGGAGGTGTGTGGCTCCTCATTGCCCATGCATTCTGAGACACGGCAAGGTCAGAGGCAGGTTCCAGGAGGAGGACCCTGATATTCAGGCTGTGTGGCTGTTTTAGCTGCAGAGACAGGCAAGCACCAGCCCTCCTCTGGCGTGATCAGGGGCCAGGATGCAGTAGAAATATTGCATAGCAGAAGCCTGGCTCCAGCCGTATCGTACCAGCTCAGTGTTCATGGCTGGGGAGCCCATCCCTCCCCTAATCTGGAGGCTGAGCTCCAAGCTTTCTAGCTGCAGCTCTATAATGAGGAAAGCCTGGGATATAATTTGCCATTTCAGAGTTCTTAGTGGCAGAAGAATCTGCCTATTACCTGACATAATGGGGTGGTGGTGGCAGTCAGGGGTGGGATACAAGATTTGGGACTGACCAGGATTAACTGCCTAAAGCACTAGGTAGCCACCACTTTCAACAGCATATTGAAGGGCCTCTTCTCCTGAGAGGCCAGTCTGTGGAATTAGGTCCTAGACAAATTAACACTTACCTATCACTGGCATATAATAACCCATTGCCATTGAGTTGATTCCAACTCATAGCAACCTATAGGACAGAGTAGAACTGCCCCATAGGGTTTCCTAGGCTATAATCTTTATGGAAGCAGACTGCACATCTTTCTCCTATGGAGCCAATGGGTGAGTTCAAACCACCTACCTTTCAGTTAGCAGCCAAGTGCTTAAACACTGTGCCACCAGGGCTCCTTAAGTACTCAATAAATATGTTAAATGGAAGATATCACGTAAGCCAGATTTTTGCCTTTTCTTTAAAAAAAAAAAAAAAAAAGGAAAATCAGATAAAGACCCTGGGCCTAACATTGGCCTGGGAACACCAGCTGACCCCCACCCCACCCAGGCCCTGGGGGAAGGGGCCCTGCACCCTTCACTTGTTTACTTCTGCCTGGTCCCTGAGATGTTTGTCTTCACTGCACCCTTACACTTCTTTGATGGTGTCATCATTTCACGAGGGCAGCGGCCATCTTACTTAAGGTCTGTGTGTCTACAGCCTTCCAGCTAAATGGGAAGGAAAGACAGCAAGCATGACACATTGCTGTTCTTGAAACATGTACATACAGTCATATCAATGGACGCAAGGGCTTAGGAACCCTGGAATGTGGTTTTTGAAACCTGGCATCAACCCCCCCAAAAAAATCGGGATTGTTTTTAAGAGCATGTTGAGATGATGTCAGTCCCATAGGGTTTGGCAGGGGGACTCGGAAGGAGATTAACTCGCATTCCTTGAGAGACATGGCAATTGTACTAGAGAACCGCCGAGTGACAGACCAAGTCAGATGGAATAATTGACAACCTGTCACAGCCAAAAAAGAGCGGCTGTTAATAGGAACGGACCTTCTTAATGGGAAGGGGTCATGCAAAGAGTGGGGTGGTTGACAGAAAGCACATGGGGAGCAGCCCAAACATTTCTGTGAGACGCGTGGATAGGGTTGTTTGGGAACTCTTTGGACACCTGAATCTGGGACACTGTAGCATTTCTGAGCTGTAGTAGGGACATGGAGCTCATCTTGTATAACTTCCCCATTCTAAATATTTGGAAACCAAGGTTTAGAGAGGAGAGCTGCCATCCGATCAGAGGACAGTTCTCAGCACCATTTCCAGGGTGAAAATCAACGCTTATAGGCAAGCACATGTGAGTAACTTGGGGCCTTGTTAAAATATAGATCCTGACTCAGCAGAACCAGGGTGGGGCCTGAGATTCTGCATTTCTGACAAGCTCGCTAGTGATGCCAAGGCTGCTGGACCCAGGACCGCACTTCATCAAAGGCAAAGTGGAAATTCAGATCAAACAGGGAATTTGGAGGTAATGGTAAGGCTAACCCTGCTTGAGCAAGTCCTTGGGAAACTGAGGAAAGGACCCTGATTCTGGAATGATGAAGCTTTAATTAAAAAAAAAAAAAAAATCCCCCTTCAATCGCATTTTAAATGATCCAGCAAAGGATTTCAAAGGTCATCATTCTGGCACAGATGTTTCCCGTAAAATCATGGGCTGTATTTCCTAATGACCCTACTTAGAAATTCTTTCTCAAAAGAAGGATTCCAGGGGAACAGGCCAGCACAAGGGGAATGAAAATGACTTTGCTTCTGGTGACTTTCTTCTTATTCTGTACCATGTGGTCTTGAGAGTCCAAACCTAGTCCCCCTATGAGGGCTCAGGCAAAAAGCCAGGAGCTTTCCGCCAATTTTCCCCAGAAGCAAAGCCAACAGTCCTTTGGGAGAACCTTGCTCCCTGGGTAGGGAACACAGCTGTGGGGTGGCTCATCCAGCCAGCTGGGGATCAGACTCTTCACAGCTTAAAAATTTGATCCCAAATTTAATATCTGGTTCTCAACCTCTGTCATACTAGGAAGAAACAGAACTGTTAGGGAGAGAGAGAGCAGTATGTCTGCTCACACACACACACTGAAAACCTGGCCCCTGCTCATTTCAGTTACCTTCACTGTTGGCACTGTCTCTGGTTTACCTGTCTGGAGCCATGGGAGCATCCTGCCGGCTTGGCACCAGAACGACAGGTAAGAAGTAATTTATCTAGGGCAGGATTTCTCAAGCTTGGCACTCTTGACATTTTGGGTAAATAATTCCTTGTTGTAGGGGGCAGGGTGTTTAGTGGCATCCCTCACCTCTACCCACCAGATGCCAGTAGTGCTCCCCACCCTCCAAGTCATGACAATCAGAGGTAGCTCCAGACATAGCCGAATGCCCCTAGAGCACAAAATCACAACAGGCTGAGAACCGCTGCTCTGCGTTGGACCAGGAGTCTAGTCCCAGCTCTCACACTTACTGGCTGTGAGCACTTGAGCACATGACTTAACTTCTTGGGCATCAGTTTCCCATCTGCAAAAAGGAGGTAACAATATAATGTCAGTAACGACCATGTTGTGCCCCAACAAGGTCACGGGGAGGCTGAACGAGTTACTGCCTGTATAGCTCTTAGAACAAGGCCCGGCATGGGTGAAGGGCTGAAGAAGCATCTGCTGTGATGTTACCTGCTTGGACCCCCTTCCTGTCATTGTCGCTGCTCCTGATGCTGACCCATCATTCAAACTGCAAACATGGTGGGGCCGGCGTGCAGAACTGTACAAATCTGGGCATGTAAGTACCTTTGTTCTCTCTCTTTATTACCTGAGAGCAAGGAAAGTGAACAGCATGGGGAATGTCTTCCTGTCTCAAAAGAGACAGGAAGAAAGAAAGTAGGGAAGAGTGTGAACTGAATCCCCAAAGAGTCCATACATATGAGAGGTTCTTTTTATGCCTAAAAAATTTATATTTAGTTTCTCTTAGAAAGGTGGACTGATCAACCCTCTCATACAAGCTGAAGCTGCACAAGCTCCTTCCACCCCCTCAACTCCTCTTCTCCCTCACTCTTCCTCCCTCCCTCTCTACTGCTCTCTCTCTCTCTTCCTCACGCTCACACAGACACACACACACTCTTAGGAAAAGCAGGAAGAGGAGGGGATTCAGATGTTTATTTTGCTTTAGAAAATCTGCCACTGATCTAAGAAGCCAAATACCTTTGTCTGTCGGCTTTAGAAACCAACATGGGGAAAGTCACCCTAAACTATGTGTTTGTTTTTCATGAATTCTTCTTTATTCTGCTTTTGGAGTCAGTCAGGGACAGCAAACGTGTGCCTTTGGTTTGCAGAGCAGCTTTGCGGCTACGACACTGTCCTGGTGCCAGCAGCAACTCCCTCATCTCTCAACCTGAAGGAGTAACACAGCTGGTGCCTGTGTGTTCCCAGGAGGAGCCTGAATTCTAGGTCCTTCCACAGATCCCACCAGGCAGGGGGTCAGGACCGGCTGAGTGCACTATGCAGCTCCGTGCAGGGGCCCGGGGTAAAGAACGAGATTGCAAACACCACCCTGGCAGCATTTCCATCAGAGAAAGACCGAAGGCCCGGGAGATCTCAAGGGAGCCTGGGAAAATCAACACGATGCCTGGGCATATTTTCTAGATAGGCAGGATAAAACGAAAACAAGTTTAAGGAAGATAATGATCTGAGAAACAATATCAGCACAATAAAAAAGAGATTGCCAAGCTGCAATTGCAGGTTGGAGGTTAGACAAATTCTTACACATAACAAACAAGCAATTTAAATGACTCCTGGACATTCTCTGAAGCATCGTTTGAAATACCACCTTGAATTTATTTTGCAGCAGTTACCATGCCAACAGAAAGACTATATTCCAAAGGCTAAATGGCACTCCACCCCCAAGCTGCCTTGCACCTGATGATTCAACCATGCCGGGGTCCTCACTGCTCCCCAGGCCCGCCATGCCCCCCTCAACCTCCTAACACTCTCCAAGGTTATCTCTGTGGCGAGGTCTTGCATACACCGAATCCCACCCTCTCCTTCGCACCCAAAGCACTCTATGCACACCTGTTGTGAGGCTGCATCCTAACTATCAGGCTGGACGACGAACCCCCTCATCCCTGACATGGCAGGAGTGCGTCTGATCCATCCTCCAGACTAGCCCCGCGCCTGAAATACAGGAGGTGCTGTGAAAAGCTGGAGTGGGAAACGCCAAAAAAAATGCCTCAGAAATCACAGTGTGGTTTTCAGGTAAAAAAATAAAAAATAAAAAAGGCCATACATAAAGCATCTGAGAAAATGCCTCCCACCAGAGCAGGTACGTACTAAACACAAACATTTGGTGAATGGATGGAGCCCTGGTGGCACAGTGATTAAGAGCTCAGCTGCTAACCCAAAGGCCAGCAGTGTGACTCCACCAGCCGCTCCTTGGAAATCCTATGGGGCAGTTCTACTCTTTCCTACAGGGTGGCTGTGAGTTGGAATCCACTCCACAGCAATGGGTTTTGGTGAATGGATGAATAAATAAATGAGTGAGTGCCAGATGAATCAGATTTTTACAATAATTCTCTCTTTACTCATGTGTAAACTTTCCCTATTGAAGACTGGCCATCATTTCACAACAGAGTCAGTCACACAAATCATACTTACTACCGAGTGTCAGCCACAGGCCAGGTCCTGCGCAAAGCTCTTCACTCACATTCTTTCTAATTGTCACAACACCCGACAAGGTTGGAGCTATTTGCAATTAAATAAACTGAGGCTCAGGAAGGGAAAACAGCAACCCCCCCAAACTACATGAAGACAGGAAGTGGCAGAGGTGGGGTTTGAATCCAGGCCTATGTGACCTCCAGGACCTTTCCCAGACCCCAGCACAGAGGCAAGTCCCCAGACAGACCCAAGCTTGAATCCTCCGCTTGCCTCCCACCATCTTGATAATGCTGCACGTACAGCGTAAGCTCTCTCAACCTCAGGATCTTCATATGTAAAATGACCACCTCCCACCTGGTGGTGTTGATGGGGTGAATGAATGACATCCTGCTCACAAACACTTACTCTGAGTCCAGCTCGGAGCAGACAGTTGGTGAGTCAGAAAACAATGATTATTGTTAGTATTAGTAGTACTTGCACAAAACCAAACTTATTTTCCAGTTTTATAATGTAGATTGTAGACTAGTAAATGACAAGGGGCGGGGCGGGGGGAGGGGGGCGCCCTGGTGGCGCAGTGGTTAAGTGCTCGGCCACTAACCAAAAGGTCAGCAGGTCAAACCCAACAGCCACTTCTTGGAAACCCTATGCGTCAGTTCTCCTCTGTCCTATAGAGTCAATGGCGCCGAACGGCAACAACCAGGGGCAAGGCCCAGCTCTATATTTACAGGATTCCAAACACTGGGTCCATACATGCGCACATTTAGACAGTAGAATATCCTAGTCACAGATGTCCCTTCCTCTCTTTTACGCCCTCTCAGGAGAAAAAAGAATAAATTCTATTATATGTATTCATGCTTAAACATTTACGTATATCAATATCAGTACATGTATATGTGTATGTGTATGAGTATACATATGCATATATGTATTTGTTTATATTTGGTTTATTTACATTGTTCTTCAGGTTTTAGAATCTTTATTCTACCATTATCGGCCAACAGAGCATCTTTCTTCTATCTTTAGCAGACCTCATTTCTCTCTCGCTTCATCTGAGCTTCTGTTTGCATCACAGATGCAGATCAACATTATTTCCGTCGTTCTCTCTTAATTAGTGGCCTAGTTTGAAAGCACTAGGCGAGGAAAGTATCTTGTTAAGTGGAGACAGGGAGAATGATGAAACACAAGGAAAGAATCTGATTCCTTGAACCATCTCCTTGTTCCTGCCAGCTGGGAGTGAGGTGTGTGTGGTCAGGCTTTCCTTGGAATGTTGGGGGTAGGGGCAGGCTTTTAGGACCACTCAATACTGAAAAATTTTTTCCAATGTCTCTCAGATTCCAAGACTCCAAAGTCAAATGCTATTGTCCTGATCCACTTGGGAAATGACAGTGCTCAACAGCCCTTGAAATTTCTCCTTTTGGGCATGCCTCAGGTGGATCAGCTGAGCGAACGCACAGCGGCACAAGATTTTGACATGAGACTCTTCTTAAAGGCTCTGTAACAAAAGAATTGTACCGCCTGTAAGGATCTCCTGGCTGGAGGTGTCGGCTGCTTGATTTCTGCACCGACTTCCAACCCCCTTATGGAGGACTAAGCGGGAGGAGAAGCAAGTGAATTCTCCAAGGGCGATTTAGACATTGAGTATAAGAGACATAAGAAATGAGCATCTCAACCTTGGAGCAAGGGAAGCCAACCTGGAAGCAGCATGTTATGGACTGAACTGTACCCCCCAAAAGTGATGCTGAAGTCCTAGCCTCGGTATCCATAAACATGAAGCTGTTTGGAAACGTTGGGAGCTGCCACGGAGTTGGCCCTTGACTCTTGATAACTCCGTGCACAAGGCAATGAAACACTGCTAGGTCCTGCACCATCCCCGTGATCAGTTGCAAATCAAATTGCTGGGATCCGTAGGATTTTCACTGGCTAATTTTCAGAAGTAGATTCACCAGGCTTTCTTCCTAGTCCGTCTTAGCCCGGAAGATTCACTGACACCTGTTCGGACAGTCGGTGGCCGCACATGAGGCGCAGGAATCAAAGCTGGTCTCTCACGTGGAAGGTGAGCATTCGACCACTGAACCACCACTGCCCTCATTTGGAAACAGGGGTTTTCGTTTGTTATATTAATGAGACGCCACAGAATAGTGTGGGTTCTCAAACTAACCCCTTCTGCGTGGTGTCTTATGCAAAGAGCTTCAAGGATAGACGCAGATGCAGATGCAGATACACATACACACACACACACACACACAGACACAGACACACACACGGAAGAAATCATGTGAGGAAGTGTCTACAAGTAGCCAAGAACTCCCAAGAAATGCCTCTGGCTACGGAAGCAGAGAGAGAAAAGGATCCTCCCCTAGAGCTGATGCCTGACTTGGACACCTAGCCTCCAAAACTGTGAAACAATACATTTTCATCCCTACAAGTCACTACTTTGTGGTATTTTTGTTACGGCAGCTGTAAGTAACTAAGACAGTGATGACGAGTGCTCAGCTTGTTTGAGAAGCCAACCCTCTGACTGGGAGACTGGAGCTGGTGAGGACACGCAGACATTTGACCACACAAGAGCCGTGAACAGTGAACTGGGAGTTGGAGGCCACTTTGTATATATACCTGTCACGTGAATTTCCTGGGGCACAGCACAGCACGCAGGACATAGCAAATGATCGATAACTCTTGCTTGGAACATCTTACCTTTTTTTAAAGTAGAAGGTGTTATGTCAATTTAAATTTGTGACTGCAGTATAGCAGAGAAGGTAAAGGAGAACGGGCTCAAGAATCCCCACGTCACTACTTACTGATAACAAAAACCTTAGGGAAATGAGGCTCTCTCCTTCTCTCCCTCTGGAAGTGGGATACCACCAGGACCCACTTTGCAGAGGTGATGTGGGGACTGAAATACAAAACATCACACTGCATAGTGTCTAGGACATGGTAGTGCTCCTCAAATGCTAACTATTGCTAGTGATGGTGATAATAGGAAAAAAGGAAGACTTTCTGTGCTTTGCCTGAGGTTCACTACCTACTATTTACTAGGTAGAGGATGTGTCCAGTTCTCTATTTCAACTGGGAAAAAAAGACATTGATCTTTCAGAAAGACAGGTTTAAGGTTGATACAGTAAATCTCTTTATAAGAGAAGATTATGGTCAATGATATGCTGGTAATGTTTAACGACTGGCTCTTCAAAAATATATATGCATATATAAGTTTACTACAAATTTTACTGATACAAAGGATGTGTAGCACACAATTGACAATACTAACAAAATATACAATATCCTTTATTTTAAATTGCAATTGATCACCACAAATACTTTTGTTGATTTTTGCAAAATGTTTGCATCCATAGCCATTAACCTTGATTTGACATATGTTTCTAGTATCATGGTTACAGAAGCAATACGCTTTTAAGGTCTAGACAATCAGCATAACAATAAATCAAGCTCCAATCTGTAGCCTTTGCCCATTTCTGTGGTGTAAATATCTCACTGTGGCCAGTTTCAAGCTACAAACATGACGTTACTGAAGGTAGAGTTGAGATGTGCAGTAGCACATGGTTATATACATTCTACCAAACAGATACAACAGACGTAAATAACCACAAAAGCTCAGATAATAGTAAAATGAGCAGGAGTGGTAAGTTTGGCATCTTTATTACCTTTGTTTTGAATATAATTTATTTAATTGCAAGTTTATATTTAAATTTTAATAATGGTAGTGGTTAACAACTGGCTTACACAATTCCTAAACATTCAGCAGTCGGCTCTGCCTGTAGGGGCTGACTCCAGCACCGGGTCTTGGGAGAGAAGCATCTGTCTGACCCACAGCCCTACTGTTTCTGTTCCTGACGGATCTTTTCAGTTAACTGTATCCTGTTTCAAAATCTCAAATCATGTCTGATTCTTTCCCACCCCTTCCTTTCCCTCGCTGTCTAACAAGGCTCTCCAGTCCCTCCCTGCTCTTTGTCTTTACTTCAGCTGTCACCTCCCTAGTCACTGTCTTAGCCACTTCACCCTGGGATCACTGCAAGGCTCTACCAACTGTTGCCTGCCTCCTGTTCTCCCTCTGCCATCATTCTAGATCCACTTCCCACATTAATTCCCCTAAATACTGTGGGGATGGCACAGGCCCTGGCAGCGTTTCATTTCATTTTTCATGGGGCTGCCATGTGTCAGGGGCCAACTCGAGGGCAGCTAACAATAACAATAACGCATGCTCTTTCAGCTCACTTTCCTGGTCCAAAGACTTCAATGACCCTTTAAGGCCTCCAGGATAGAGTTCAAATCCTTAGAAAGACAACCAAGGCCCTAAACAATCTGTCTTTATTTAGGGCTTGTTAAACTTATCTTTCACCTCTTTTCTTGCTGCTATTACCTTACACTCATTGACCCCATGTGTCGGGCACCATGCTCAGCAGTCGACATTTACCCCAGAACAACCCCATGAAGTAAGTACTATTATTGCCACCATTTTACACATGACAAAATCAAGGCTTAAACATCTTCATGAAGATTACTCTTCTTATAGTTTGATTTATTGCTTGTATAAGTAGCCACACAAACGAAACAGTAAGATATCACCATTTCTCTGTGATACTTTTCCATTTTAGGACTGGGACTAGGATGTGGCAAGTGAGGCACTCGCCATGAGTGCAAAATTTTAAGGAGGCACCAAAGAACTGAGCAACCAAGGTAAATAATATTTTAAGGCAGTATTTTTAAAAATCAAATGATTGCAAAACTCCCATGGTAACAAAAATGTCAAAATTTTAAGTAAAGATAGTATTCAACCCTGCACTTGGACAACTCTGCCTCACCTCACCCTCATCCTGGTATTGGTTCTAATAAAACTTTATTTACAAAAGCACGTAAGCGGCCCATGACCCATAGTTTGCCAATTTGTTTTTCAATATTGCATAAAATGTTATTTATCTTAATTACTGAGTTTGTTGGAGCCCCTTAAATTGTGTGCCCAAGGCAAGGACCACAGTTGCCTCATCCGAGCCCCAGCCCTACTGTCCTGCCAACTAGGAAAAAAAGCCTAAATCTTTCTCTCTCCTTCACCCCATCTCTTAATTCTCCCGAAGTTCTCACAGTTGACTTTCTATGGTGGTTCTACCACAGGTAACTGTGGCTATTTCAGGCCATAAAGAAATTTTTGAAACAGAGATGGGAGGAAAGTCCCCAGTAAGAATGGACTGTCTTCTGTTACAACAGAACATTTTCAGAACCCAATCTTTGTTTCTACAGATTAAGGATAATTGAGATGCCTGGATATCATCGACTCACTAAGAAAGGGCTTCAGCCTGACCACAATTTTCATAACAATTCACTTATGCACTGCTTTGAAACTTTTTGAAAACATTAGCCCAGCAGGGATATAATCTATTTGTTGCTGAAAACCAAATCACTTGCTTGTAGTACTTACTAAATTAGGGGAAAAACTGCCTTCGTTTAATGTTAGAATTTGAGATAATCTGGAGCTGGTATGTGTTAGGGAATGCCTTCTAGTTTATCCTCAAGGTAGGGAGGCATCCTCGTGGGAAATTGCTCTTTGTATTGTTAAATGATCAAATGCCTTGGGATTTTCCACAAGACAACTATACGGCATGCACGGCAAAAAGTCGATTTGGGCAACATCCGACAGCATATACATCCATGGTCCCATAAGGTTATAACAGAGTTCAGAAATCCTGATCGGAAAATGGGATATAGTGGATGTAACACTTAAGAAACACTTCCAAACCATGCAATGTTTTCATGAGCATCCCAAAGTAATGTGTGCATTCGTTTTTATGAACTCAAAATTTTAATATAATAGTTTTATGGCAGTCCACTCTTAAGTACGAGCCGTCCGTAAATCAGATGTTTGTAACCTGAGGACTGCCTGTATATAATCTGTGTATGCACAACATTCAAATCACATAATGTCCTATTTCACAGAACATATCGTGGATGTTAAGCGATGCTTCACTGTAATTAAATGAAATGGGCGGCATAACTTTGCTGTTGCTTTATAGAAAACCAAAGAGGTCCAGAGTTGTAATCAAAGCATTAAATTAGTTCTGGACTCAATGCTTTAAGTAGCTACTTTTCATGAGTTATAGCCAGGCAGGCGTAAATGATATCAAGTAGTGAGTAGTGCTTTCTAAGAAAAAAAAAAAATTCTTGGGGCGACCTAGCCTACTGAAGTCACAAAGAAAGGGCTCCTCCCGTTATAAACACAAAGGATGGAAAGACAAAACACAAAAACAACAAAATAAGTACATGCATATCAGAGTTTGCAGACAGGAAGTAAATAATTCCCAGGTATCTAGAAACAAAGGAGGAATGAATATGAATGGGGAGACTTGAGGGCATGTTGATCTTTTGGACAAGGAGAGGCTGGGAGCTGCAATTGAGCCCACAACAAAATACTGGAGTCTTGAAAGATGGTTCTTTCTGTGAGAGGAAGACTTGAAGAACTCCCTCTGCTGGCCTTAAGTTGCAGTATATAAAAACTGCAATCTACCTGGGGTAACAAGTGGGAGAAATAGTAACACACAGAGAAATCAAAACTGACAGCCTTTATCACATGATGATCATGTGTAGGGTCCAAATTAACATGAGATATGGTAACCCTGGGTGGTTGTAAACAGTTAACACACTTGGCTGCTAACTGAAAATTTAGAGATTTGAGTACACTCAATGGTGCCTTAGAAGAAAGGTCTGGTGATCTACTTCTGGAAAATCAGCCACTGAAAACCCTATGAAACACAGTTCTACTTTGACACACAGAGTCCATGAGTTGGAATTGATTGGACAGCAGCTGATATGATAACCCTAAATCGATAAATGAACATAAAAGCAAGCATATGAGACTCAAACGTTTAACTGCTTCAAAGGGATATTTCTACAATCCAGGACCCAGAAGAATGCAAAGAAGCCCCCCCCCCACCACATCCCAAACACCAACAGTAAGCCCAATAATAATAAAAAAAAAGATACTCTGCACAAGAAAACAAAGTACCATGAGGGAGAATCAGCTGATATAATAGATAGGAGAAACAGCATCTCAAGAACCAGAGAATAGTCTGACTGACAATGTAAAATAAATGTATTCAAAATCATCAAAAATAAAGAAGGCATAAAAACCATAGTGAAAGAATCAGGACATTTCTTTTTTAAAAAAATCATGAAGCTTTGAAATAGAATAAAATAGGATATTGACAACAGAAACATACAGTCATTAAATTTAAGACCTCAATTCACAGGCTGAACAGCTATTAGATAAATCTGAAAAAATAATTAGTGAATTGAATTTGAGGTAACCACGCAGAATACAGCACAAAGACACAACATGAAAGCAATTAACAGACAACACAGATTAAGAAGTCAAAACTTACATTTCATAGAAACTCCAGAAGAAAAGTGTAGAGGAGGGCAATTTTCAAAGAGAAGGGCTGAGAATTTTCTAGAATCAAAGAGCCACTAGGACTGAGTTTGAGACTACACTTCATGCCCCAAGCAGGAAAAATAAAATTTTGCTTAGTAGAATTTTTTTTTAATTATTAGAAGAACATCTTACTGAAAAGTTGAGTCCCTAAGACTCAACCCATGGCTAGTATCTGTAACAGCAGCCATTTTTTTTCAGAACATCATGACTACCCACCCAATGGGTTAGGGCTCTGAAGAACAAGGGCTCAGTTGCAGTCAACCTATTTTGGAATGGGCTAAGACATCCAACCCAGATACATTACTTGTAATATTAATATCACTTTGAAAGAGGGAAAGTACTAATGTGGCCATCAAATTGCCTTTCAAGTGCTGTTAAAGATAGTCCCTTTATAAGATGCAGAGCTATTTATAAATGTCAATAATGTTATCTAATCATTGGTATGGGCAGCTAATACCGATTTGTTTGTTGTTAAGTAGAAACAAGAAAACTGAGACTTAGAGAAGTTAAGTATTTTGCTCAGGGTCTCAGAGAATCATAGAATTGGGATTCACCTCAGATCTGCTTGATGCCAAAGTCCAAGATTTTAGCTATTATTCAATGTGAAGAGCACAGCGGAAGTGGATTATTTCTATTAAACAAAGTAAACAAGACTGCCCATTAGAACCATGTCAACTGTAGAAACTTTCTTGGGTTAACTTAGAGACATGCCTGTTCTGAATCTAGTAGGTTTCCTATAGGAGACCTGCCAGCCTAATGGCAGATGACTCTGAACCCGGGCTGTCAGGGTGGAACTTTGGGGGCGGGGCCAGAGTTCTTCCAAAGGACAGAACTGGTTACATAGCCAGGACTTGTGTACTGATGGTAGGAAACACAGTAGCAATCTCATCCTGGAGGCTCATAAATATTGTTTGGAGGGAACAAGGAAAGACAGCCTGTTTATTCTGAGCATGGAGTGCGTTATGTTCATTTTTTAAAATGTCAGGCGTACCACGTAAGATGTGCCTGTTTTCCTGTAATATGCTTTTTCCATAGAACACTGAATTAAAAATAAATTGCTAATGAAGACACATCTGAATGAATCAAAAACAGAGTCAAAGGAAAATACCAGCACTTCTTCTAGCTGAGCATATCTCACAGGCTTTTTCCAGGAGATATCATGGATCAAGGTAAGCCACAGCGGGCTTCTCTGTGCAGGCAGAACTAGGTGTGTTTTCTAGATATGCTCTCCAAATGTACGATAAGCACTATTTTGAAGTTGGTGCTTTTAGCAAGCCTCCCATTCTTCACCGCAAAGAAACCCAATTTACTTTTTGTCCAAAGAAAAAGTGGAATCACAGCCATCTCCACGGGAACTGATGAAAACATTGGCAAACCTTTCAGATAAAAGAGATCAAATTGTTTACGAGTCCTCATAAGAAAAAAAGCAAAAAATATATATATTTCATTTTATTTTCTCTCACAGGTACTTTGAAAGTGGGGCACAGGTGGATGTGGGTTGGGCTCTGATATGCTTTCTTCCAGTGGAAAAACCATTTTGAAAAGCAATTCAGCATTTTAATAATTACACCAGGTCATCTGAAAAGAAGTATTTAACTTTCACTTTGATTTTTATTTCTTTCATCACCTCATGATGGTTTTTCCAGTGCTGACAGAAGCAAATTTCTGGCCCTCCAAAGAAACCTTGTACACACAAGGCCAGCTTCTTGCTCACTGTTTCACGGGGCAACAAAATCAATTTTTAAAAAGTTCTGTAAATGGAAAAGTTTCAAACCAGAGGCACTCGTGTCAGACGTAAGAATGATGGGGTCAACATGCATTCCTAGGAAGCAGAAGGTCAGGATGTAAACCATTTGTTCATGGGAAGAATGTGTCAAGATGTAAATGATTTGTTCTTGGGGAAAATGTGTTCATGACTTCAATCATGTATAACCAAACAGGCTGGTGCCACTCACCCAGGTGGTAACTCACTCACTCCTAGCCAAGTGGCTGACCTTTACATTTCAAAGGACTTTGAACTGAAGCTGATCTTATCTATAATCAGTCATTAACCCTCACCTTTCCTTTGTTCTCTCTGTATATAGACCCCTCTCTTCCAGCTTCAACGATGCCATGCTTTGTATTTTTACGTAGCTCTGCCCAGCTCGAGCTGTATTATTCCTCAGTAAAACTCCTTTTCTTTCACTCCAAAGAGAGTACAAGATTTTCTTCTTTGACAGTTCTTTCTCTTTGTCTGAGGTACCCATGTACTTGGGTGAAGATTATAGGTTAAGCTCTACTGAAAGTAATTGAATTAGTTTGCCCTTACATTTCTGGCCAATACCCCTGTCTGTGATGTAGGCTTTCTACTGGAAATTCTGCTTTCCTAAGGCTGCTTCCAGACTCAGCTGTGTACTCAGGTGTAAGAGCAAGAAATTGCCAGTTTAGAGGTGAGAGCAGAGAAAAATTAAAAGTTAAAAGTCTTTAGTTTTTCAACTTAAATGTCTAAATAAATGTCAAAGGTTACCCTGAATCATCATGATCCCAATTTTTCTCATTCAGCACTACCTGTCTCCTTCTCAGAGAAGATTTTTGTATACGGTGCTCAGAATTTTTCATTGCTATTGTATGCTGTAGCAAGAAGTCATTTGCTGGTGAGTGTGATAGAAAGGAGATAGAAAATTGCCTTCCCCAGCCCAGAGCTTGTGCAGCGCCACTGCTCTTTTCTGAAGGCATTTGGCCTGGCAGGGACAGACGTGACAAAAGTGGAGCTTGGCTCTACACCATGAGGACGGTTAGCCCAAATACAAGTCACCAAGATTTGACTAGTTCATATCCAGTACGCAGCACCTGTGACTTAACCCCCAATCGACCTCTGGGTGGTGCAAATGGTTAAGCACTCAACTACTAGCTGAAAGGTTGGTGGTTTAAGTCCACCCAGAGGTGACTCGGAAGACAGGCCTGGCAATCTGCTTCCAAAAGGTCACAGCCTTGAAAATCTCTGGGGCAGTTCTACTCTGCCCACGTGGGGTTGCCACAAGTTGGAATCGTCTAGATGGCAAGTAATAACGACATGTACTCATGGCAGACATTGTTAGTCAATTGCTACGCTGTTTTCCAATAGCACAGATGGAGCCTCACGATCTTTCTCTTGGAGCTCTCCGGGCAACTTCTACAAGAAGCATTTACAACTCTCCTGCCGGTTCTGATGTGATCATTTGCCTTTTCTAGCGTGTTCATGGAGACAGCACCCTCACTTTACAGGTGAACAAGCTACAGTGGTGACGATTTTAAATGGAAGAGGGAAGAAGTAGGCCTGTGCCTTCACTACACCGTCAGCTAGTTGTTTTCCTCTTAAAACTTCAATTTTCTAATCTAGAACACAAGTATGTTGAGTTTGATGAGAAGATGTTAACCACACCCAAGGACTTGGAGCGGGGGAGCGGCATGTAATAAATGCAAGAGGGTCTTGAATCCATGATACTCCAAACACTAAGTACTGAATGAATGCCATGTCTTATGCATAAGTAGGTAACTATGTTTCCAAAGTAGACAGACACTGTGACAATGAATAAAATACAAATTTATTTAAAAGCTCCCTGGAATTTATAGCAGCTTTGTCACTATGCATTTTCTCAGTCATGAAACTATTTCTATTTACAAACCAGAATCAAATGGTTATTATTTATCTCTTCAAGCCTCAGACTTCTCCATCTGTTAATGGCATAAAAACTAAGGCCAACTTCATGGGAATTTTGTGAGGATTAATTGAGGTTAAAAATCGCAACCAATCATGGGGATGGCACAGGACCAGGCGGCACTTTATTCTGTTCTACGTGGGGTCGTCGTGAGTCAGGGCCAACTTGATGGTAGCTAGCAACAACGAATGAGGTAACACATGAAAGGTGTTGGTCCAGGTCCTGCCTGGCTCGCGGCAAGGGCTCCTCCATAAGGCACAGAACAAGCAGATGAACCTTCCAGGATATAGAACCTGGAAGATGTTATTATTCAACCTGGGCACAGACTCTGCCTTCTTCCCTGGACAGGCTGCTAAGTGTGAGTCAAGAAGTAGGAAAGTGTGCTTTCTTTAAATATTCACTTAAATAAGTGCTTAAGTAACTCTGGGATTCAGTCTGAATGTCGGTGATATAAACCCTGGAAGGTAATGGGTTTTGCAAAAATCCCAGTGTTTTCCCAACTCTAGCAGGATCCTAATTGCTGCAGTTTCTCCTGCCTCATGGATCACATTGTTTTTGTTAATTTTCTGTATTATTAGCTAGTTAAATAAAAAATCTAATCTAATTCGACAGAGGGTGGGTGTTCAGCATCTTTCTTCCAATCCGTATCTCATTTAAAGGAAGCAGACAGCTATTATTACCATCATACAGAGATTCATACTTTGTTACAGAGGGGTCCCAAATTTTAACCAAAGGGACAAATGGTCTAGAAGTTTCCTTCCAGCTCTACAACATTATGTATTTTAGAGATAAATGTATCCATTATATAAAAGTTTCTTTTAAGAGATAGGTCTGGAAAGAGTAATGCATCAGTGCTAAGTGGGATGGCCCTGTCCAGTCCCTGTTCTCACCCAACCTTCAAAAAAAATTACTGGCCGTGCAAAGCCAAACCAGAGTTAGGGCGGGACATTCCCATCACTGCCAGTGATGCCAAGGTTTACCAGTTTCTTAAGCAGGAATCTGGGAATAATCTTTGATTTCTCTATTTTCTTTATAAATAAAAAATCTACTATCCATCAGTCAGTTATGTCAGTTCCCTAATCATTTCTCAAATCCAACACCTCCTTCCGCAACCGAGTTGACACCCTACAAAATAACAACTTTGTAACTTGCCTTTCTCTTTCCGACCATAGCAACCTCCTAACTCGTGTCCCCACTTTCTCTCCTGCTTGCCTCCAAGTCACCCTCCACTTTGAAGTCAACCTTTTAACGTTATATCTAGCTGATATCATTCTCCTACTTGAAATTCTCCTAAGACTTGCCAGTGTACTTCCACAGTGTACAGAACCCTATATGATTTGACGCCTGTTGTACCTCACCCATACCATCTTTTCCCTCTCTCTTCTCCACTCACCGTGTTCCAGCTACACCAGTCTTCATTTAGTTCCTCAAACACATCAAGCTCGTTTCCGCCTTGGGGTTTCTCCATAGGATATTCCCTCTGCCTAGAATGAGCTTTTCCTCTCACTTCTCTTCTGACTGAAGCCTACATCTCCTTCCTGAGAGGCCTCCTGTGACCCTCTGTCTAAAGAAGCTCTGTCTCTGTCTCATCCCTCTGTGTGCTTCCCTCAAAACACTTATTATGTGCAACCCTTCACTTAATTTGCTTCTTACTTTTTGTTTGTTTCCACACACTAGATTGAAAACTCCTTGAGAGCAGGGGCTTTGCCAGTCTTTTTCACTGAGATATCTCCAGGGTCTAGAGCAGGGTCTGGCACTCAGAAAGCTAACAATCGATTTTTGTTAAATCAACAGAAGTGATCACCACGATTATTTCTAGTGGTAACTTCTCATATGTTCATTCAGGTACATGTGAATAAATTTGGATGTGGGTTACCAAGAAGCTGTGGAATCTTCTACACTTAGAAGTCTCTAGTCCTACGTTGTCCAATATAGTAGACACTGTTGTTGTTAGGTGCCACTGAGTGGGTTCTGACTCGTAGTAATTCTCTGTACAATAGAACAAAACACTGCCCGGTCCTGTGTCATCCTCACAATCGTTATGCTTGAGCCCATTGTTGCAGCCACTGTGTCAATCCATCTCATCAAGGGTCTTCCTATTTTTTGCTGACCCTCTTCTTTACCAAGCATGATGTCCTTCTCCGGAGACTGGTCCCTTCTGATAACATGTCCAAAGTATGTGAGACGAAGTCTCACCATCCTTGCTTCCAATGAGCATTCTGGCTGTACTTCTTCCAAGAAAGATTTGTTTGTTCTTCTGGCAGTCCATGGTATATTCAATATTCTTTGCCAACACCATAATTCAAAGGCATTAATTCTTCTTCGGACGTCTTTATTTCCTGTGCAGCTTTCACATGCATATGCGTATGGTTCTTCATTCTTGGTGGTAGGAGGCCCCCAATGAAGTAGTAGCCACTAGCTACATATAGCCTCTATGTTATTAGACATTTCTACCATCACAGGAAGTTTTACTGGGCAGCACTGCTCTAGCTTTGGTTTGAGTTGGGTCAGCTCCTTCTAGTGAAAAGGACATAATGAATTGACTCTTCTGTTACCTCCTAGTTCTAATATACTAGTAATCGTCTGAGGCCTTACAGGGCTATCCTTCAACATGAAACTCTTCCATTTATAATCCTCAGCCAGCTTGGTTTAGTAGGTATGAAAAATGTGATTGACAATGAGGAGTGAGTCTCTTGCTGAGAAATATGAAAACCAGAAGGAACTCTTGCAACTCCATTCAAAGGGTCTGTTTTCATTTCAGCTATGAAAGCCCTGTGGAAAATGCTAGTCTTTTTTTACTAGACTATTGTTTAATATTTATCCAGCACCAAAAACTATGCCGAGAGCATGAGCTGGAGCTCACGCTGGTCTCTGCCTTTTGGGACTTACCATTTAATTAGACAGACGGGGAAAAATACCCAAGGGTGGCTCCCAATCACATTTATGAATAATAAGCTGGAATGCTGCTTCTGGCAGGATGTCACACTGACAGGCGGCTGCAGCGTGCAGCATCTCTCACTGTGCTGTGCAACGAGCCCCTGCCACCTCTGCTCTCCACTGCTACTGGGACTCAAATGCTGCTTGTAATACAATTGTCTCTGGCTTGCTCTCAATTTGGGCTTTCAACTCTTGCAGAGACCCTCTTGTCTTGGGACGATGCCACCCCAATCCAGTTTTCCTTTCTTTTTGGTGCTATTAAAGCCCGCCCTGCCCACCTTGTGAAGACTGGTCTGATCTAGTTTTATTTTGCTCACTCTCCCTTGAGCTGGAGCATCCGTCTCAGAGCGCAGGCTCTCAGGTGTCTGCACACCAACTGGCCACCTTGGAGGAAACTGCTCAGGCCTTTCCCCAGGGAGTAAAGGATGAGGAACAGAGTCCGTGATTCAGCCTGTTGGACCCTGGGCCCCATTTTATCATCCTCCTGGGAGGTGCTGAAACTCCTGTTCCTACTTGTCTCCAAAGACGTCGTCTGCTGTCATCTAGCAAAAGGCACACCCGTTGTTTTCATTTTAACAGGTTTACTGAGAATAGTTTATAGACCATAAAATTTGCCGATTTTAAGTGTGCAATTCAGTAATTTTCAGTATATTTACAGAGTTGTGCAATCATCACAATCTGATTTGCAAAGATTTTCATCACCCCAAAAGAAACATATGCCCACTAGCAGTCGCTCCCTGTTCTCATCCTCAGCCCCTGGCAACCACTAATCTACTTTCCGTCTCTGTAGATTTGCCTGTTCTTCACATTTCATAGAAACGGAATCAGACAGCATGTGTTATTTTGTGTCTGGCTTCTTAGCGTTCTGTTTGAAGCTCACCCAGGCTGGAGCATGGAGCAGTACTTTGTTCCTCTCTGTCAAGGAATAGTAGTCCATTATATGGCTATGCCACATTTGCTTATCCATCCACACTCCCTTTTATAAAAACGTGAGTTATTTTGAGGCCTTCAATAAGTACCTGACTGCCTTTTATTTATTTGAATAAAGCTCAGATAGCCGTTTTCTTTATAATGTTTTCCTCACATTTCTGAATCTACGAGATAAGCCGTCCCCTTAATACCTGCACAGAGTTGTGCATATTTCGGAATCACTGAAAAGCAAACACACTCATAGGTGTCCAGCGTTTGCCAATGAATGAAAGGCAATGATTCTGTTCGGGGAGACGGTCAGGCCAATTGCTGACAGTGAGGATCACCGCTGCCATAACCCCATAAAGCTAGTCTTTATAAATGACTCATTTTAGCAGAGGCAATGGAAAAATTGGCAACAATTAAGTATTTAGATTTGCAGTGAGGGTATGATATGGCACTTTCTCTGTATGCAGCCATATAAAATATTTATAATGATATTGTTTATTTATATTTAATAGACTGTGTGTTCCCCAAGCCTCCTGCTCCAGTTCAAGCAGATGGATGCTGTGGGGTTGTACCATGTTGGCTCTTTGTTCAAATAGTGCCAGCGACTCCCACTTCACAGGGGACCGTGGGAGGAAGCACTATGTGGAATGCTGGGATATCATCTTTGTGATGGCCTTTCGCTCTCAGACGCCCTCCATGTGTCTCTTACCCTCTCTGCCCTTCTCCTGCCCCATCCCAGCTGTTGGAATCCTTCTCCTCTCTAACTCCTGTTTCCCATAGCTGGGAGCCACCTTTCTGTCTCTCTTGGCCTCATTGATTTATTTTTTCCTATCTGCACTCCCAGTTTGGCTGAAAAACACATACCCATACACAGCTCTGCTCCTTGGCTCAGAATCCCCTACTTTCTCCTTTCCTTTATATAATCGATTAACTTGTAAATACTTGGAAGATGATGCCATTAACTTCTAACACAGCACTCTAGAGAATTATCCACAGTGCATACTCAAAGAACTGTGGCATAATTTTAAGCACCAGAAAACACAATCTACTACTGTAGGTTCTGCCCCTATTTCAGCCGATCAGTGAATTCTGGCCCTACAGATAGCTATATTTGGTCTAATTTTTTGCTGTTTTTTAAATTATTATTAACATGGATTGATGTCGTTGTTAAGTGTTGTCAAAGCGCTTCTGACTCACAGCGACCCCATGTGACAGAGCAGAACTACCCCACAGGGTTTTCTTGGCTGTAAACTTTATGAAAGCAGATCACCAGGTCTTTCTCCCAAAGAGCCGCTGGGTGGATCCAAACCACCGACCTTCCAGTTAGCAGCCAAGTGCTTAACCATTGCACCACCAGGACTCCTAGACGGATTGACAGCTACAGCTAACTGAATGGCAACTGTGCCAGACATTGCAGCAAGCGCATTGTTTTCCCAATGTTATAGATGTAGAAACCCAGACGCAGAGAGGCTAAGCGATTGTGCCAAGGCCACCAAGCAAGTAAATAGTGGACGTCATGCTCCTTTATGTTCCTTGTTCAGAGTTACAAGTCAAACATACTTCACTGATAGCCAAGACATTGACTGGAGGTCAGCCTGACTGGCCTGGGCAAATCGTTGGATTTCTCAGTGCACAGCTCCCCTTTGGAAAAATGGGCACGGAATGAAGAATGCAAGAGCTTCTAAAGGGAATCATGCCGCCATTTGCCGAGGCCACCATATTCCTATTTCTGAAACTCCTCAAAACTTCATTCTTAGCTGAGGAGAATTATTTCCTGCAACTTCTACCAGCAGGGCACTTGTTCCCCTTGTGACATTCTTGAGCAGCAGAAACTCCACTCTCCTCTCAGTTGCCCCCCACCCCGCCCAGGGCTTTGAGTTACCCCCAGTGAGAGATCCATGAGGATTCTGAAGCTTTGCAAGGGAGGAATTTCATCTCCTTTGCCTCCCCAGGTGCTCTGCGAAATCATTGGCATCCTTTGTATCTGCTGCAATAAAAACACCAAGGCAGAGAGCCCGCATATCCGTTCTTGTGGTAATGAACTCTTTCCTGGGCCTGGCAGGTCTGAGAGCTGCAGCTGCTCTCACGATCTCTGGTGTTCACTCTCCTGCTTCCCATTTGTTCCTATTGCACTGAAGATACTTGGATCGGGCCCTCTGGTGACTGTCACACTGGGGTGGTTCAACCAGGCTTACTGAGTGCTGAAGTCACATTGATGTGATATGATGTCACCACTGCTGTTGAATATTTATCAAGGACACCAGCACACGTGGCACCACTCAGAAAGAGAACGCTCCCCAGCCTCTCCTGCTTCCTTCATTGCCACAAAGACTTTGACCCTGTGGGACTTCACTTGTTCTAAGACTCTGTCCTTGCTGACTTCCTCAGCCTTGGAGCTCTGTCCCCTACAGGTGTCCAGGGACTGTCTGGGTGGTGGCAGACTTCTGACAGTAACCATCACGGTTGTGGATGTCACCTCAAGCACAAACCTCCGCCACCCCAAATTAGCCTGAGCAGCCACCGATCAGCTTCCCCGGTGGGAATGTCACTGACCCTGGATTTCTTCTTCTGCTTCTGCCCTTGGCATTTGCAGTCTGAGCTCAGGAGTCCAGCTACCGGCTATTTGTGGGAAGTCACACATCCAGTGCCAGCCTCTGTACCCAACTGCCTTCACACTCTAGGGGTCTCTTAAGCATTGTTCCTGCAAAGCTCCAGGCGAGTGTCACCGGAGCCAGCTTTTAAAAGTTTGTTGGCCAACTTGCTCGACACTCCCCAGCAGCGCCTTTCTGCCTCTGACACCTAAGGTGAACTCTGCTCTAATCACCTTCTCGGCGTCTCGGCTGCCTCCCGCTTTCAGCAGCTTCTTGATTTTAACAGCTTGTTTAAGATTCCTGGGACAAGCTGTCGGCCTCCAAAGGAGGGATGGCGCTAGAAACAGTGTGGGGAGCTAAAAATAAACACCTTCTGCAGATAGGGATGGACACACTGTACAGATACATTAGCTGGCCACCTCCAGACCTGATTGCATTGGAGGCCTGGTTTCTTATCAGGAGACGGTAAAGTGTTTCCATAGGGAGCTCGGGATTGCACAGGTGCTAGAAACCATTTCTAAATTGCCCATCAGCTGGGCAGTGACAGGCAGAAATCTATTGTTCACGGAGAAGGTAGAGGCTTCCCAAATGGTCGCCTACAAGTTAGTCACCACCAAGGACAAGACACAAGACATTCTATTCTTAAAATATCCCCTAAAGTATGACTCTAATTTTTTTTGTTTTGCCTGTGCAAAAAGCAAAGAGGCTCTGAAATCAGTAAGTACATTTGTCTAAGAACACTCATGGAATCATTCAATAAAAAGGACGGTCTTCATTCTCTCTCTAGGGCAGAGTTCATCCGAATAGTTGTCATAATGATATCAGCAGACATATATGTCCACCCACTATTACATGAGACTGTGTACTCCTTATTTCAGAAGGAAGTCCTAACAGCTTCCATCTTGGGGACACATACTGTGTTCTAGGCGTCTTCTATGTCTTATTTCTGTTTCTCGCAACAGTCTCACAAGGTTATTTTTACAGCAAGGAAATAGATTTTTAAGCAGTTTAGCAACTTGTCCCAGCCCAGTAGCCAAGTGGTAGATGCTGTAAAAGATGAACCCCCCACAGAAGCCAGTGTTGTGCCAGACACTGTGCTAACGGAGTTACGAATGTAACCATGGGGGCAGGAAGCAATCCTAGACCAGGACCCAGACATCTTTTGAATATGTTCGCCCTTCACCTCTTCCTATAGCTTAGTCAGGAGCCCTGATGGCAGACTTGTTCAAGCAGTCAGCTGCTAACCACAAGGCTGGCAGATCAAACCCACCAGCCACTCCAAGGGAGAAAGATATATCCACTTCTGAAAAGATTTACAGCCTTGGAGACCCAATAGGTTGGAATTGACTTGATGGCAGTGGGTTTGGTTTGGTTTTTGGTATAGTCCAGTCAGGTGTGCCAGCTTGGGGAAGTGGGGGCAGGTGATCATCAGTGCCCTTGCAGGGGAGGGTAAGAGTCAGGGTGGGTTCTGGGTCAGGTCAAGCTCTTTCAGATTCTGTGCCTTTTCTGTGGATAGGCCATGGCATATGGAACTCTGACTGGGGATTCACACTCAACAACCCTGGCCCCAAGGAGGGCGGGAAAATGGACTTTGCAGTACAAACAAAAAAATTGCTTATCAGCATAGAGAGTTCTATGTTGTGAAGTTCTAACCAATAATGGGGAAAACAGCAACTAGAACCCAGTCTGCAAGGAGAATGGGCTGGCTCTCCTTCGTATGTCTGATTTCATATCTTCACTGCAATTTCCACCATGAAAATGGATTAATTCTGAGGCGCTGTCGATTCTAATTAAACATTTTCTCTCTGTGGTGGTGTCAGGATTGTAAAACACCTAATACAGCAGTTAATGATAACATCACAAGCTGCTTTAACCTTCACAATGATCTGTGTCATGGATTACGTCCCCCAAAAAATGTGTGTATCAATTTGGCTGGACCATGATTCCTCGTATTGTGTGATTTTCCTATATGTTGTAAATCTTGCCTCTATGATGTTAATGAGGGAGGATGGGTGGCAGTTGTGTTAGTAAGGCAGGACTCAGTCTACAAGATTGGATTATGTCCTGAGGCAATCTCTTGAGATATAAAAGAGAGAAGTGAGCAGAGAGACGGGGGACCTCATACCACCAAGAAAGCAGTGCCGGGAGCAGAACGCGTCCTTTGGACCTGGGATCCCTGAGGGGAGAAGCTCCTGGTCCGGGACAACACTGATGAGAAGAAGGCCGACAGAGAGAGAAAGCCTTCCCCTGGAGCTGACGCCCTGAATTTGGACTTTTAGCCTACTTTACTGTGAGGAAATAAACTTCTCTTTGTTAAAACTATCCACTTGTGGTATTTCTGTTATAGCAGCACTAGATAACTAAGACAATCTGTTTCCAGAGGCTGACCATCTCCCAGCTCTCACTTGCAGGTTAGCCATGCTTAGACCAGGGCAGGGGATGGACTGGTCTGCAAACAAAGCTGGGGAAGACTGAAGAGGTCAGAAGACCGAGTGTTGGCTGGAGTATGGGCGAGGCACCATGTACATGGACTATTCTTGTATTAACGATCGATTTTGCAGCTACTAGATGATTCTTCCTGGCGTCAGCTCATGCCAAAGAAGAACAGAATTTTCCTAGATCTTAGAGGAAGCCACAGCAGATGTCTCAGCAGAACTTTAAAAGGAAAAAAAATAGGCGAATTTTCCATTTACTGCATTTACTGCTTTGTCTGTGGAGGTGGGAGTAGGGGATACACTAGCAATGATAAGAGCAGTTAACTGGGACTGTGCTAATGGACTTACTAGAGGTTATCTAACTTAACCTTCACAAGTCTGTGAAGCTGGTGTTGGTATACATATTTTGTAGAAAAGGAATGGAGGCTCAGAAAGGTTAAAAAAAACCTTGTCTTTAGCCAGGGAGGTGGACTCTAAACTAAAGACCTTCTGACTCCATAGCTTGTCTCTTAACCAAAGCTCTGTGGGTGGTATGGACTCGTTTACTCATCACCTAAGGATACAACAAGGGTCCCCGAAACCGGCCCACATCTTTGCCAGCATATGACCTCTTTCTGCAACCGCACACCTGGAAGGATCTTGGCCCACACTGATAGCTCCTGTCCTTCCTTACTGCATTCCAGTAACTGCAAGGACGAAGCCCTCAAAGAGCATCAAAGCCTCTATGGTAGGTACCAGCAAAGGGGAAACGACCCCTCTGGAGTGGCAGGTTAAGGACACTGGTTGGATTCCCAGATAGGTCAGTTGCTTCATTTATTCTATTAAGGAGCTTTGGTTAGATGCTGATAGTCATGGTGGGGGGTGGTGGTTAGGATTAGAGGGGTGTCACTGAGCAATCTTAAGCAGGAGAGTGTAGAAGTGTGGTAGGCTGAATAATGGTCCCCAAAGATATCCAGATCCTAATCCATGAAGCCTATGAATGTTACTTTTTGTGGCTCTATAAAAGGTATTTTGTACCCGAGATTAAATTTAGACTCTTGAGATGAGGAGATTATCCTGGATTATCTGGGTGGGCCCGATCTAATCACAAGGGCCCTTAAGAGGGAGACAGCCCAAGTCTGACTACAAAAGTAGGAAACCTGACAATGGAAGCAAGAAGTTGGAGTAGTTGGAGTGATGCAAGGAGGGAATCATTAGCCAAGGAATGCGGGGGCCTCTAAAGTTAGAGTCTCCAGAAGGAGCCAGCCCTGCCAATACCTAGACTTTATCCCAGTAAAACTGATTTTGGACTCCTGGCCTCCAGAGCTGTAAGAGAATCCATTTGTGTTGTTTTAACAGACCAAATCTGTGGTCATCTGTTGCAGCAGTCGTAGGAAACACATACAGGAAGTAATACATAAAGAGTCTACATTAGAAAGACCACATATAGCCTGATTAAGGAATGGCAGTGAGAAGGACAGCTACTTCTATTTCTCAGGTATTTATTAAATGCCAAGCACCTTGCCTTGATACATGCTTTACATATATTAACTCATTTAATCCTCTTTAAAAATTCTGAGTTAGGTGCTACTATTATTATTCTTATTTACAGATAAGGAAACTGAGGCACTATGCAGGGAACTCACTTGCCAAAAATCACCCAGATGTGGCAGAGATTGAACTAGAAGCTCACTTACTCTAAAGCCAAAGCCAGCTGTGTCCTGGTAAACGCTTAACAACTGACTTTTGAGGAGGGGATAGGAGACGGAGAAGGGAGGGAAATGTCAGCAGCAGCCTTGGTCTGTATGGCTTGCCAATTTCTATGGTGTAAATACTCCCACCGTGGTCAATTACAAGCTACAAATATGCTGTCAACTGGCTTGCAAAATTCCTGAAAATTTAGCCAGTTCTAGCCCACCACTGTCAGGGAAAAGTCCTTCATCTTACCTACCATGAGGCAAAGCCAACCCCAAGAAGGGTGGAGCAGGTGGGGCACAGATATCACTGGGCTGCAGACGTTCCTGTAACAGATTTGCTGTCAAGTATGAACTGGTCAATCCCCTTTATCTACAAAGAAGATACTAGTGTTGTGCAAAGGGCCCAGCACTAATGAGGTACTGAGAGACAGGCTTTAAACCCAGCCCCCTATCACCTGTGACCTGTTTCAGAATACCCAGACCCTACAAGACATTGGCCCAAACATTTGCTGCTTTAAGGATTTTTAAGACTTTTCCTTCCGTTTTATCCTGCCGCTAAAATCATTGGGCAAACAAAGTTTGTCCACTTCACACACATCTCAGGTAAGTGTACCACTGGATAATATAATTGGAGATTGCTAGATAATACTACTAACAGTTTGTTTTTAATGTGGAAACTTACAGAAGGATTTTTTAAAGTATATTTTGGGAGAAGGGAACACCTCTCAGAAACTTCATTTCCTACCTTGGTCTATACTTTACTTCCCCTAATTTTTTCTGAGGGGACCCCTCTTGCCCTGGCCATTTATAAGAAACACAAGAGCTATTTATATTCACAGAGTGGCTTGTTACTAGTTAGGAAACTTTTGTCCATCCCTTTGATGGGGACCTGACAATGTGACATGCAGCTTTGTCCATTTCCTGCGAGCAGTAGGTAGGCTGGTTAATGAACGACCTGCACACCCACACTTGCTCTCTTACCCACCTTCTCATGACCTCCCGACTTCAAGAAGCCTCCAGCTGACAGCAACCAACTCGATTAACTATAGATCCTCATTTAATTGAAGCAGAGGCTCTCAGCTTTCTCATACTTGAGGGCCATATACTTTTTTTTAACACTGATTTTTAAAAATAACTGATCAATAATGTTTTTAAATAAAATTTGATCTGGGAAGGCAGGAGAGTCCAGTGGCAAGTCAGGCTTTGGTCTCAGCTGGTCTGGCTTTGAGTCCTGGCTCCCTTACATAACAGCATGTAATCTTAGGTCAGGTCCTTAGCCTCTTTGGGTCTCACCTCTTTAGCTGTAAAATGGGGATTAAAAATCCCAGATCACTGGGATGTTGTGAGGATTTAAATGAATGAGTCTAGTTCAGAGTTTAATATAGTTACTCCTGTCATATAACAAGGAGCCCTGGTGGTGCAGTGGTTAAAGCAGTCGACTGCTAACCAAAAGGTCAGTGATTTGAAATCACCAGTGGCTCTGCGGAAGAAAGATGTGTCTGTCTGCTTCCGTAGAGATTTACAGACTCAGAAACCCTATGGGGTTGCTATGAGTTGGAATCAACTTGATGGCAGTGGGTTTGCTTTGGTTTTTTGGTCATATAATAGTTACTGTTAGAACCCATAGGCTGTTGTTAGATGACATCGAGTTGATACTTACTCATAGTGACCCTAGATGACAGAGTAGAACGTCCCAGAGTAGATTGCCAGGTCTTTCTCCCACACAGCCACTGGGGAGGTGGGGTTTGAACTGCCAATCTTTTGGTTGGTAGCCAAGTGCTTAACCATTGCATCACCAGGGCTCCATTAACATATACACTAGCCAAATTTAATTTTTGACTTAAAATAATGCTTAGTGGGCACAAGTGTTTGAAGACCCTAGCCCAGGAGCCCATGACCTGGGGATCACTGAGAGAGAGTATATACCCACCACACACCCATCACTCAAAAACACACATCCATAATTCCAGATGCTCCTTGGCCAACCAAGGGGTTATTTTGCTTCATTTTCAACTAATATTTGGTAGGCTGGTTTCTAAGGGTGCATTTTTAAAACATGTAAATAGAACCCACCCTTCCCCATGACAAGAAAATGTGTATTTTAAAAGCCTTGTCTGAAATGATACATCAGAATATCAAGCTTGTTTCTTACTAGATATATCTTCAGGAAGTGGTTGAAATGAATAATTTGCATTTAAATGGAAAGATTAATGACTAATACACAAAGCCTATATTTAGTCACCATTTCCATAACAAAAATAATTTATATTTTTATACAGATCATTCACCTTAAGTCAGCAACCAAAAATGATATGTGTAGTATTTTATAAAAACAATTTTTGTGCCATATTTCTCAGTTATAAATACTTCTGAGGTTGCTGGTTTCACACTGTTACTTGGGAATGATCTAAATGTTGGTACAGTAATTTGGGTGTAAATAAATATGAGAATGTGTGACTCTCACCTCTCAGAAATACCTCAAATTAAAGGGAAAGAATCCTTTAGAAACAGCAAATCTGGACTAAGGATAATTTGCTCCCCATTTCAATCTTAGACAGTTGCTGAAAAAATAATCCTACCTCCCCTCTTCTGGGGGACTGTAGTGGTGAAAACACAAAGGGAAAATATCTGCCTGCAGACTAAAGTGTTTGCAGAAGGAATGTTCTGCAAAACCTATGTTCTTCCAACTACCCCACTCCCCAGCAGCCCCTTCAATGGCACATTCATTTCCTGTCAATGGAGATACCGCACTTCGGTTTACCAACCGGCAGATTAGGAGTCATCTTACTTATTCTAAACTGTTCTTCAGAACAAACTCGTTATCCACTACCACCGTTATTCCATGTCCAGGGCACATCATATACAGGAATACAGAGGATGCTCAGTGGATCTGGAACTTCTTTCCTAATTCTTGACCAGTGGAACAGCAAGTTGGCCAACTTTGTCTTAGGGAAGGGCATTGAGCTGTATTTGTTCTCTTTCTGTGGCTTTTGGCTCAATGTTGAGCAAATGTTGAAATTTTATTTACATTAGCTGGGGAATTATAATGAAATGAAAAATTCACATTAAGCAATCTTTCTCAGTGGGGGTCAGCCAATAACAGAATTGGCAATATGGATACCACCAGACAATTATAAAGTTACTCGTTGGTATTATGTCATCCTCTGGGCCCTGATAATTCAAGTAGATTTTCAAACATTTTCCTTCTCTCCATCTTTCTTTTTCTTCCTTACCAACCTGCTGTCCTCCCCTCTGGAAGCAATAAGAACAAATTACATTTAGCAAACAAGACAATGATAAAATATTGGAAATCAGAAAGAATAAAGAGTTATTTGATCTGGTTGGTTCATTCTTTGCCCTCAAAGACTTGAATTTGGTGTCCTGTTTAAAAATAACACCTTCTTGACAAATTGGCACCTCTGCTCTTCATTGATCTCTTCCGATTGCTGACCAATAAAATTAATGTCACATCCTTTGTCATTAGAGGACAGGGTAAAATGCAAGGAAAAGCACTTTGTCCAGAAAAGGATGCCAATAGCCAGTCCTATTGGGCTTAAAATTTTGTAGCCTCTGAGGTCCCTGATTTGCACCAATAATGAATGAATCAGAAAAGGTAGTGGATTTGGTGTGTGTGGTAGTAATAGCAGAGTTTCCTCTGTTGGAGTTTGGGCTGGATCCTTAGCAGAAAACCTCAGTTGTGTTGGGGAATTCTAGTTCAGAACAGTCTCTGCAACGCAAACCAGTGCCAGGCTATCTCTGATGAGAAAGTCTAGCCTGTATTATTATACTCGCAGTGCCAGGGCTGACCTGCAAGAAGAAAGTGGGCACCCAGTTAAGGTTAATTAAAAATATATATAATGACTTACATTTCTGTTAGATATGACTTTACCTGGATGCAAAGAAAAAAACCCTAAGAATCCATGGGTAATGGGCATTCCAGTCTTAGCCAGCTACCGCATGCACTGCTCTTCTATGTAATGATCCCTGGTGTATAATAGAAAAAGATGTGGTCCAGTAGCTCATGAAACCAGAACAGTACAGAAAACACATAGACTTTGATTTAGTGTCCCTCTGTTGCATTCCGATTCTTATCCGAAAAACCTTTTAATTAGAGCACTCTCAGGTGGGAATTTGCCCGCCTTTTCAATAACACATGGATAATAGGAAAAAGGAAAACAATCTCTGTGCCTCTTACCAGCACTCAATTCACTAATCATCTTCCCCAAATTCAGCTCAGGCTTCTGACCGAGTTCATTTCATCTTCATCAGCATTGCCACTTTCTAGCTCATATTTCAAAGAGCAATTGGAAAGTAGATATTTAATCAGAAAAGTCTGGGATTCATTTTTCGGACATCCAATCTGTCTTCGGAGGATTCGAGACAAACAGAATTGCTCTTGACCACAAAAACAACTGAAGTCTGTGTCCTTGAGAGACGCGGGCGCCCGGTGGAAAAGGCATAGGCTGTAGCGGCAGCCAGACCTAGCGCAGATCCCAACTCCACCATTGATTAGACATGCGATCTTGGGTAACTTGTTGAACTCCTCAATGCCTTAGTTTTCTCACCTGCAGAAGGGGTTAACTCTCGACAATGTCTATTTACTAAGGCTGCTGAAGGTGTTGATCCTAATGCAAGTGAGGGAAAACCAACTTGAGCTAACTTAGGCAAAAGGAAGATTCTCTCCCAAGAATTAAACGGAGGTCCCACAGGAGTAGGGTTATCTGTGGACTTTATTGCCTAAACCAGTGAGCGGAGCACTATTATAATTACACAGGCAAACCAGATAGTGCTGTCACCCTAGACAGAAACCAAGACCAGGGACGCAGCCAGGCCTCAGGAAAGATTGAGGCTGGGCACTGCGAGTCCGCCAGGCACGCACACAGGAACTCACCCCATCTCCTGTCTCTGTTTCTCTCTGTGAATCTACATCATTTCTCCCTCTCCTTGTACATTGCCTTGTCTTCCTCCAGGCTGCATGGCAGAAGATGACTTCGCTGGGCTCCTGAGTATAGCCATCACATGTCCACCCACATGGAGACCCATCTCTCTCATTATCTGCTGGTCTCAATTCAAAATTTAGAGGGAATGTATTTTGACTAGTCCAGCCTAGCAAGGATGGTACCCAAGCTTGGTCTACTCTGGTGAGGCTGGGGCAAAGGCTCACATTATACAATATGGCTGTTGTGGTTGGGTCTACACTCCTTGGGACCGTGAGGTCAGTTAAAGGGTCACTGATGACCAGGAAAGATACCACAAGAGGCACCCACTGCAAGAGTAAGAAAAACATGTGGGAAGCCAACACAGTAGCTGGTAGGGAGTAGGCATTGAGGAAAAGATAGCTAGAAGGTCCTGATCAACGAGAGAGGTTTTCTAGGTAGATTAAAATTAGCCTTCCATTTTTTCATCTACATAAGCCACTTACTTTCTGAATAGGATAATGTAATTAGTAATCTGAATGTGCAAATTTTCACCACTGAGATATTTGTTTTTAATTTTATTGTAGCGGTGTATATATGAAATTTGTCATTTTAACCATTTTTAAGTATAGACATTCAGTGGCATTAATTACATTTACAACGTTGTGCAAACTTCATCGCTATTTACACAAGTTTGTCATCACACCCAAACAAAACTCTGTACCCTCTAAGCAGAAACTCCCTGTTGCCTTCTTTCCCCAGCCCCTGGTAACCTCTGTCTCTGTGCATTTGCCCATTACTGATATGTCATATAAGTGGGATCATACAAAACTTGTCTTTTTGGGTCTGGCTCGTTTCACTCAGCATAACGTTTTCAAGGTTCATCCATGTCATAGCATGTTTCAGAACTTCATTCCTTTCTAATGGCTGAATAATATTCCATTAAGTGTATATACCACATTTTGGCTTATCTTCATCTGTTGATGGACATTTGAGTTGCTTCCACCTTTGGCAAGTGTGAATTGAATTGACCATTTTACCACCGAGATCTCGACACTTGTAAAGGAAGTCTATTTAACTCCCCAAACCTAGAGAGTTAAAAGTGTGGACTTCTGCTATGTTCTAGACCAGATACACAGAGGCTGCTTTTGCCCATCCTGGAGAGTAGCACATGTCTCCTTGTCACCGCCCTGGATAACTTTTGGGGCTTCATGGCTCTTGTCCCAGGAGTCATCTTATTTCAGACACAAAATGACTCTACCTAGATTCTGTCTTATTAGAGGCACCTAGGTATCATGCATGTGAAGGAAAAGAAAAACCCAGAAGGAACACTGCAGAGCATCCTAGTTGAGGAGTGGGTTGTTAGGCCTGGTGCAAGCCTTCTGGTCTTCCATGAGTTGGTTTATAATGACATACTAATAGTGTCGCTTGATGATGGAGGGAGCTAATGGTCTGTCTGACCACTAAGGAATCCCGTGGGGGGCTGTGTTCTCAGGAACCTAGAGGCTCTTTCATAAACTGTATGTTCTCAGGAATCACTCGTCTGCTTTTCCGGAAAAAAAAATAGCAGCCCTGGGCGGGAGAAAAAGACACTAACTGGGCATATTTCTTTCATCAATTATGACTTCAAACCAGAGCAATGACCCAGCTTCTCAACAAGTACTTCTCAGATGCTCCATTGAAAGTCCACTTTGATATAATTTCTCCCTTCTCTGTTCATTTCTCTTCTACCTTAAGGCTCTCCCTAACTTCTGCCAGTGAATTCCTCTCTGCCCCATCTCCCCCCTCCAATACTCATTTTTCATAATCAAGGATCATGGGGAATATCGCTTTCTTTTCTGCTTTGTTCCCCCAACATTCAGCAACATGCTTACAAGTCTCCATAGCCAAATGTGAAATTGGAAGTTTTGACTGAGGACCAAGATATGAGAAAGATTGGATTCCAAAGGAGGTGCTATAGGCTGCATGCAAAATTTTCAAAGGAAGTGTCTAGAAAGTTGTTTCCTGAATTTTGAATCCCTTACCTATGATGGAAATATAAAAGGACTAGGTAGGTAGAAAATAGAGGGAGAGTTTTTTGTTGGTTTTTAATTTTAAGAGAGAGGAGTCCCTAGGTGGTATAGCTGCTAATTGAAAGGTTGGTGGTTTGAGTCCAACCAAATGTGCCTCAAAAGAAAGGCCTGATGATCTACTCCCAAAATTCAGCACAGTTCTACTCTGACACACTGGGGTCACCATGAGCTGGAGCTGACTCGACGGCAACTGGTTCTTTGGAGAGTGTTGTTTGTTGGTGTGCCTTAAGTCCCCACTACCACCACCCTCCCATGGAGGAAGAATGAGGCTCAGGTCTAGCAGAAGGGCTTCAGTGGAGAATCTGCCTTGTGTTCGCTGCAGCCAAGTGACACAGTAGGCAGAGATTTGACTCCTGCCTGAGAAATCTGAGTAGGTAGCGGTTAAATACAGATGGTAGAATTGAGATTGACCTCCATTCCCAGAATATGAGAGGTGAATGACGTGTGAATCTTTTTCAGGACCCAGACGTGGATTACGTGGTAGGGGTTGGGTGTCAGGGGTCAGCCTGACCTGGAGTCATTTTAACTCCTGCCTGGAAAGGCAAAAAAAGGTCCAACAGAGAAGGCTGTGGAGAAAGGACTGCAAATAATGAGGCGCTGCAGCAGAAGTGGGAGCCAGAGGAATGGTATCATCGTTCCTGTCACGAGGGGCCCAGCTGAGGCCAACACTTTCACAGGAGAGAGACTCAGCTTTAAAAATGTCAGACGTGAACATCACCAAGCTGTCCCATCATGGTGATAGCCAGGTGAGAACCACTGCTCCTCTTGCCCCCATTCCACCTCCCTTCCCAGGCTCCAACCCTAAGGGGATACTAATGGTAACAACTTGCCGGAAGGCAGAGAAGGTGAGAAATTAGAATCCTGCTATCTCTCTCTCTCCTTCCCCAGACTACAGCCTTGAATGGAGTGGCAAGTTGTGACTACTACCTGGGACTGAAAAATTTAAATAGCTATACTGAGGTTGTGTTTGTGATTTTAAAGCAGGGCTTAACTAGTTCAACCCCCTGTTAAGAATTAGCATTTCTAACAAGCTCCCAGGAAGTTATATGTAAGAATCACCCAAGTTCCCAGGAAGTTATACATAAGAATCATGTGGGAGTCTTATGTATAACTCCCTAGGAACTTGTTAGAAATGCTAATTGTCAGCAGGGGGTCAAACCAGAACAAACCGGTTCAGAAACCCCGTTTTAAAGTGACCACAGGACTTTCTCTTACTTTAGAGAAATCAGAAAAATCATGGAACTGGCTGAGTTTTCAATTAGAAACACTGGAAGAACGTCTTCAACTGAATACATTTTAAACAGACAGTATAAGAAAGAGATAAAATTGCTCCTATGATTTATGTCCATGAGTCCTGCTTGTTCAACTTTCTCATTACCTTTACAGATATTACCATAGAAATGCAAATTTAAAGAAGCATTCATAGGTCAAAAAAGAAAAAAAAACCAATGTTACCAATTCCTCTGGGAGCTGAGGTAGCAAGACTGAAATGAAGACACATCTTGTGTTTAATTTCTTGGGACGTCTGATACTTGGGGTAAGAAAAACAATCATTCCTATAACATAAACACTTGTTTTCCCTGTGAAGTCTGATCTACCAGTGACTACAGATTCAGAATCAACCACAAAAGAATCTTTGTAAAACGCAAATCAAACTGTGTCATTTTTCCTGCTTAAAATCCTTCCCCACCCCTCCACCAGGAACACCTTCGACAAGGCTTGCAAGGCCTTTCATAATCCGACCTCAGCTGTCTCCCTGTCTTCCCTTTCCTGCAGCAACTGAGGCTCCAGTCTGACCAAACTATGTTTAGTCCTAACAGCCCACTATGCACCCCGTGACTGCTGGGCCTTTGTACAGGCAGCTCCCTCTTCCTTGAACATGATTCATCCATCTATCCTTTACCCACTCTAACTCATCTCTCAGGCCTCAACGTAGATGCCACTTCTAGGAAGCCTCCTCGGACATTCCACACCTCAGAGAGGGACGCCTTCAAAGGAGCTCTGTTACGGCTTACACTGTGCCCTCCCCAACAAAATATGTGGTGGAATCCTAACCTCTATACCTGTAGGCGTAATCCTTTTTGGAAATAATTTTCTTTGTTATGTTAATTAGACCATCACCAAGTATTGTGGGCTCTATATCTAATCACTTTTGACTTTTAAAAAGAGCAGATTTTAGACACAGAGACACACACGGGGAAGAAACACACCACTCAATGGTTCTCCACTAGCCAAGGAACCAAGGAATGCCCGGCCCTGGGCTACTGACGAGGACTGACAAGACACAGCCAAGCCCTGATATGGACTTCCAGCCTTCTGAACTATGAAAATAAATGTCTGCCCTTTAAAGCCACTCACTTGTGGTATTTCTGTTATAGCAGCACTAGGAGACTGAGACAGGCTCTTCCAGCCCCGACCGGCGGTTATCGCACCGTGCAGGGTGGTTGTCTGTTTCTCTCTTTGTCTCCTCTACAGACTGTCAGCACCAGGAAGGCAGGGACCTATCTCCAGCTCCCACTACGGGCCTGGCTTGTAGGAGGATGCCCCATAAACATTCCTGAATGCCTGTGAAGACCAGACATGGCCCAGATCAGGGCAGTGGTAGGCCAGGAATGCAGTTAAGAAATTTTGAAAGAATATTCCCAAAAAATAACACAGGCGGCCAGAAGTTCAGGTGGGTGAAGGCACAGGTAAAGTACCAAAAAACCAAACCCCTTGCCGTTGAGTCGATTCTGACTCATAGCGACCACATAGGACAGAGTAGAACTGCCCTATAAGGTTTCCAAGGAGCAGCTGGTAGATTCAAACTGCCGATCTTTTGGTTAGCAGCCCAGCTCTTAAGCAATGCACCACCAGGGCTCCTACAGGTATAAAGTGGCAGGGGTTTAACAATCCAGGTGAGATAATGGTGTGAAATCCCAGGTTAAGAAAGCTATCACTTCCCTACGACCTCAACCTGGTTGAGGGAAAACTGCCTCTTTCAGGAATTGTTTATATACAGCAGCAACTTTTACAAGGTGCAAGTAGTCCAACTGGCAATCTAGTCGTTATGGACTGAACTGTGTCATCAAAAAAGATATGTTGAAGTCCTAACCTCTGAACCTGTAGGTGTGACCTTGTTTCCAGATATTATCAATTAACAAGGTCATACCAGAGTAGGGTGGGTCCTAATCATAATCCCTCCTGAGTGTGTTTTGTAAAAGACAAGGACAGACACAGAAATAGAGTCACACACAGGGAGATGACAGCATTTGAGGATCACTGGAGTCCCTGGGTTCAAATGGTTAACGTGCTCTGCTGCTCACCAAAACGGTGGCAATTTGAGTTCGCCCAGAGGTGCCCCAGAAGGAAGGTCTGGCAATCTCCTTCCAAAAACATTAGCCATTGAAAGTCTTATGGAACACAGTTCTACTCTGTCACACACAGGGTCACTGTGAGTTAGAACTGACTTTTTTATGGGGGAGGGGAGGGGGGTACAAGCCTAGGAATGCCAGAAAACACCCGGGGTTACCAAAAACTGAAAAAGGCAAGGAAGGCTCTTTCTCTAGATGCCACAGAGAAAGACTATAGCCCTGCCGATGCTCTCAATTCAGACTTCTAGCCTCTGGGCTGTGAGAAAACAAATTTCTGTTCTTTAACGTCACCGACTTTGTGGTATTTTGCTATGGCGGCCCTAGGAAACTGAGACACTAGTCTTGATCTTAAAAGGGATAAGGTGGGGACGTGGTATAAGAATAATTATAAACTGGTCCTAACACGGCCCTTTAGCAGCATCTAAGACATCATTGGCAGTGATGCTAAATAAGAAATAAAACAGTATTTGGGAACTGCTCCCTATAACATAGTCAAAAAAATTGCAAGGATTTTCCCCAGAATAGAAAAGTACAATAAAGTGCAGATGTCCTTGATTCCTCACAACCTCACTTGGCCAGTTCTTCATTTTAAAGGTATACTTGTTTATCCACTCCCTCAGTAAATTTTGTCAGGGCAAAGTCCTCACTCCACGTAGTACACGAGTGACAGAACTTCATACCTGGGAAGACGTGTACATACTGAGTAAAGCCCTTCGGCTGTATTCTTGATGGACAGGTGTTTCTCTTCTTCTTGAGCAGGGCTATCGACTTGACTTTGCTCTGCTGTTATTCAGAGCTTCTTAGTGGCCCCTTACATTGTAGGTGTCTGAGACCTATTGATTGATTGGACGAACGAATAAAGAACTTGTAGAACGTAACGTTTTTCCTCAATCATCATTTTCCTCAGGACAGGGCATCACAAAGCCACTGACCAGTGCTGCTAATTCCCTTTAGAGATAGCTTTACACTAGCAAGAAAGGCTTTGATCATGACCTCTCATGTAATATGCAAACCCTGTCAAGTTTTGAGAGCCTCAGCATGGGAACTGTGTCCCAAGACAGCAACTTCCTAAGAACCTCAGACCCTCATAGAACACATTTGCTTCCTTCTGGCTGAGGAGTGTAAGCACAGGCTGCTTTTGTATAATCCCAGTTTGAAGCTGCACCATCGCCCTTTCCTTCTGCTTTGCCAATCTCCATGACAGGAGCAATCAGGTCTTGATGTTGAAGGTCACTCACATCAACCCTGTCTGTATCCACTGACCTATGGATTCAGGCTTCCTCCCAGGCTCGCCAAGATCTTCTATCTCCTGCCTGAAGGCTGACCTAGAATCTTAATGAGCTGAATTCAGGCTGAAGAACTTGCTCTTCCAGCTGATGCTCTGGCCATCTGTTAACCCTCTGTAACTCAGTCAAAAGATTTTAGCCCTGATAGCTTAGATACAAGAGACATGAGTTGTATCTGTCCACCTGCCTGTATTTTTTGCATTACACTTTTAATGTCCTGAATCAGTTTGAGAAGCAAGTTTAAGCAGCATACAACATTTGCTATGCACATACATGGTAAAATTAGCTATTTCTCCCATTCCCCATCCCTACCATGTACACACGAAGAATGAGTTCCAGGTAACTTAGTGCCATTTATGGACTGAATCCCAGGCCCTCTCCCTTTCTTAAGTCTTTTGAACCTATTTCTGTGCTCACACAATTCTCCTGTTCCCTACCTTGATGATTGTTCTGCAGCTCCATAACTGATCCTTAGTTCTGCTACCTTCAAGTAAGAGCAGCAACTACTTCTGCAGTCCTTCAAGTCAATATCCCAGGGCTTGGCCTGTCCCTTAAAGAGGAAGATCCATCAGACTGACATCTAAAGGAAAGGCTGAATTCTGTGACCCAGGGAACAAACTCATGGACTTGAACTATGACTTGACGGCATCCATTCCATGGAATTATCAGACAAAGAGCATCATGGGCCTTTAGTGTCACAGCAGTCATGGAAAAGGAACTATTTCCTAACACACTGTAAAATTGTGTACAATAGCTATTGCTACTAGTAAGAGTTTATATATTAGACACTTTAATTAATTAATCCTCATAAAACCTTGCCATGGTAAATTCTGTTATATCAGTTTAACAGATAGGAAAGTGAAGCTCAAAGGGATTATGTAACTTGCCCAAGATCACGGAGCTAGTGAGTCACAGAGCCAAGATCTGGACCTAACTTGGTGACCTTAACCACTATTGCCCACCCCCGCACCCCAAAATAAATGAGTCTCTCTAGGCAACAACATCTTCCCATTTATAAAATAGAGAAATAGCATTTCAGGTTCCCAGGAAGACTGCAAATATCAGGAAATGCAATTGTTGTCAGGCACTTTGCATACAGGAAATGCTAAATCAGGCTAAATTAAATTCTACAGAGTTCTAGACAGCTAACAAGTCTTTGCTAAACCCCTGCCGTGCAGGGCACCTAGCCGTGACTTGGGTTAAGCTTAATACTACTTAATTTACAAAAATGCAGTTATAATTATACTGTTTCTAAAACTTCGGTACCTCAAGAATAAAGTACACATTACAATTAAATATAAATTATCTATCCCAGTTCTCTGACTTCCATTCCATTCAGCACACCCTTACAAGGTACCTCATTATAGTGGACACATCTTAGAGGGTCTGCCTAGCTCATGGTTATTACCCCTATCTTACAATCACCCCTCTCTCCAAACCCCTGGAGGTGGGTTACCTGCAACATGTTTGACCATCTGGTCCAGAAAGGGCCAGGATTGGAATTTAGAATCTGCTCATTAGCTTTGGCATGTGGCTGGCCATGTACCATGTGAACTTGGAGGGAGTGGAGTATGCAGTGCCCTTTGGAGGGAGGCAGAGGGGGTCAGAGTACAGAGAGGGAGGAGAGAGCAGCAGATTTGCGGGACAGAAGCAAAGATGAGAAACCATGTAGTCCCAGGGAGAGACAGAGACAAATATGAGAGCAATAATGGTAAACATGAAGTTGAAAGCAGAAACCACCTCTCAGCCCCACATGGTGTGAAGCCTGCCAACCACAACTCAGGGGAGCTTTCAAATTTGCCTCTCTAGGCACAGTACCTAGGACCCCATCTGCAAGCATTTCACCAAGGGTGCCACACCCTTTTCCTCAATCCAGACCCCTAAAAGACTCCTTCACTATTCCAAGTTCTTAGGAAAGATCAAAGGGAGGCAAAACATACCAAAAATAACCCACAATTCAGGCCAAGTTTGCTTCATACGAAGTAAGAGAACTTAATGCTTTGCACACTGGTGTTTCCTTTCACATGGTGAAAAGATACATCTCTCTGAGTATAATTAATTATGGCTCATTTGAAACACACTGCCAATAAAAGTGAGTGTTATGTACAAGTGGGAAAAGAAATGAGATGAAAAAATATGCCTGTCCCATTATTCATTTGTATTGATCTAAATGTACAACCCTATGCATCACAATTTGACAAAAGGTTAACTATTAACAGAAGAATCATTAATCTAACAAAACAAATTAACACAACAATAGCTCTCCTGGTTGGCTTTATGTATACCATGGGGCTCTAGATGGACTGAGGAACCCTTCAGACCAGTGTTTAGTATCTCTGTTTACAGACCCTACAACAAACCGGACTGGTTCATAAGATAAATACTAAGAGGTTGTTTCTGTGGGTTGCAAAAGTCTTCTTATAAAGATGGAGGGCTCTCACTATGAAGGGTCAGCCATATAACTGCAGAAGCCTCTTACAAAAACAAATATGAAACATTATTTAGCAGGGGATTGGCATGAATAATTTCTAAAAATTAATTTTAAATTATCTTAGGAGCTACGGTTTCTTTCGGGGTCAAGAAACATGTCTATAAATTTTAGCAGTTCTTCCAATTTTCTCAGAACATTTTTCTTCTGTTGAATTCATTCCATTTTTATAAATGTCTTTTGTGTACCCTTCTATCCTTTCTTCCAATAATTCTTTAATCCATGAATCCATTCAGGTGTCCAACTATGTATCCATCCATGCATCATCCATGCATCCATCTACATATCCAACCATGATCTGTCCATACACCCAAAGCATAACATTCACCTGTGCACCCAACTATGTAAATTCCACGTGCCCAAACACACATCCGTCCACACATTCAACAACGCATACATCCGTGCACCTATCCGTTCATCAGTCCACATACCCACCAATTCAATTACCTCTATGTCTTAATTATCTAGTGCTGCTATAACAGAAATACAAGTGGATGGCTTCAACCGAGAGAAATTTATTCTCTCAGTCTAGGAGGCTAGAAGTCCAAACTCAGGGTGCCAGCTCCAGAGGAAGGTTCTCTCTCTCTGTCAGCTCTGGGAAAAGGTCCACATCATCAATCTTCCCCTGGTCTAGGAGCTTCTCAACTTGTAGGAACAGGACGTGCTCCACTCCTGGCACTACTTTCTTGGTGGTATGAAGTCCCTCTGTCTCTCGGCTCACTTCTCTCTTCTATATCTCAGAAGAGATTGACTCAAGATACAGCCTAATCTTGTAGATTGAGTCCTGCCTCATTAATATAACTGCCTCTAATCCTGCCTCATAAACATTATGAAGGTGAGATTTACAACACATAGGAAAATCACATCAGATGTCAAAATGGTGGACAATCACATAATACCAGGAATCATAGCCTAACTAAGTTGGTGCACATTTTTGGGGGACACAATTCAATCCATCTGGCATTTAGGAGAATAAGTTTTAAGAAGATGTGTTGGATTTTAGACAAATGGGGAGGCTGGAGCCTGGAGATGTTAAGTGACTTGCCCAAGTCACTCAACCAATGTTAAATCTAGCATTAAAACCTGTGATTAAATCTTTCCTGGGTTTGTACTGGTTTTCTTATTTATAGGTTATGAATAAATGAGCCACCAAAATTATGAATATATACTGAAGATCAAAACCTTGTAATAAATTACTAAGTAAATTGTTAAGTTCCTCCTCAAAATTGAAAGAGAACTAAAAGTCAGAATTTCAAATAAAATACAATAAGGGAAACTTGACCACTATAACAAATCACAGCCTCAAAGCTTATAATGGAGGAGAATATGATCACTTTCCAGAAAAATCATTTCTGGAGATAACCAAACCCGTTTGTCTGAAGAGAAGAGAAATGACGTTTCACCTTCACCAAGTCAGGCAAGACAGCCCTAATCAATCCCAAAAACACTGCACTGGGAAAATCTATTATATTTTTCAATGATCCTATGGATTTTATATTTTCCTTAAAATGATTGCCCTTATCAACCACAATGGGCTACTCAACACTTGAGAGCACAAATATGCACACACCAACATTCTGAAAAGGAAATCAGATCAGCTAAATAATAGGTGGATAGTCAAAGGATGACTTCTAACATAGATCTGGCTGTGTATTTTTGTACTACCTCTTATAGTAATACCTAAGTGATTTGAAGGTATTTTATTCAGCAACACAGAATCCTTGTGAAGTTAGTGGTATCTCATCCATCATTTAAACAGCTCCCAAAATTCCCCCACCTCCACAAAACCTTCTAAGAGAGAGGGGATGGTTTTCTTTGGCTTCACCTTGCCTGGGTCTGAAATATACCTATGGCTCATCTTTTTTCTCTCTGTCCTTAAAAATGCACTGACCTTTGATGTGATATGCTGCTCACAGGCTCTCCATATTCCTGGGCAGACGTCCAAGTTCATTTACATCAGTTCTGTAGGACCATAAGCCTCCAGGACAGAGACTAAATCAACAACATGCAGATGATGAAGAAACATGGAATCCTGGTAAATTTGTAATGCAGTAAAGGTTATCTTTCTTTTTACATCGAAAATAAAGAAACCAAGACAGTGTGAGCAATGGACGCCCAAGGAATCACAAGCCACTACAAAGGAGATTTTTTAATTCTTTGAGGCATTTCAGAGGAGAAAGCCAGTTCAATTTTCAAGCCCTGCATATTGGAGGGGAAGGTTTTGTCACAGAGACTGAGTGTTCTAACAGCTACTTTCCAATCTCTCATTTCTAGAGGTCCATTTTTGCCTGCCTTTTTACTCTATGCAGCCCTGGCCAACTTCAAAGATTGACGAAATCTGAGAGTGGTATTAGATTTAACATTATTTCAAGATGGGCTTTAAGCTGAGTGACAATGAGTTGGACAGGAAAGGAAATAGAAAGGAAGAGAAAGGTTCTGAAAAGAATACTTTGGTCTTATAGCAAATTGAAATATTATTATTGCAATCCCCTCCAGAAGGCTCTGGGGTGGTCCATGCTTCTCCAAGATCACGCTGCTTACCTTAGTGACATCTGAATAAGGATATTATGGAGTGAAATGGATTGCAAGTTTACGTGACACCCAACCAGAATGAGAAATTCCCTAAAATTGGTGCCATTTTAGGGCACCGTTCTCTGTTTACCAGGCATGGAATATTTGGGCTGTGCTAAAAAGAGAACCCAGTTACATTGGGTCAGGATCTCAGAAGTTATTTTTTTCAAGACGTTTAGCTCCACAGTACAAGGGACCAGTTGTGGAATACTGATAACAGCTTAATGATTTCTCACTTTGCCTTCAGGGGCATCATCAAGATCTTCTTATTCTGATTCTATCAGAAACCAAGGCTTTAAGGCAGCAGCTAAACCAAATCTCCATAAAATGAGAGATGCAAAATAAGATTGAAAACGATAAAATATTTAGGAGCAGTGGCTGATAATTCTGAAAGTATAGAATAAGAGTTCAAAACTATGACATCTCTAGTGAGCCCCCAAATTAATGTCCAATATAAATTCTTTCTGATATTATGGCAATTCAATGCCATTTCTGTTTGGTTATCACAAAAGTGGTTAACTACAACGCATTCTTTTTACCTTTGTGTGGACAGTAGCAAAAGAGGCATTAATAAAAATAACCGTTTAAGTTTCTAAATAATAACACTAAGGTTACAATACAGGCTTCTTAATACACATTTTAAAGTTAATTTTTAAATCAAGTAGATGAAAATTGTGAGCTATGGAGTCCATAGGCCTGCGTAGGCACAGTGACTCAGCTATAGATTAGTTAAGTATCTTGTTCAACTTACATAACCTATCAGTATCTTTATTTCCTCAATTATAAAATAGGGATAAGAGTATTTCACAGGGTTGTTGCGAAGATTAGAGATGATGCATGTAAGGCTCTTATTATAGTACATGATAGGCTCTCCATAAATAACAGCTATTTCTATCATCGTTATGAGTTGAATCCTCAAATCTTTCCTAAATGGTCTTATCATGCAACCAACTTTTTAAATAATTCTGGAAGTTTTAAATTAATTCTTCTATTATTCTTTCAACTTATAAGCAAGGTGAAGAAGGTCTCCTAGTTGAGACATATTCCTCTTCATTCTTTTCCTTGCTGCATATCTGTTGAAGAACTTGTCCTGTTTGACCTGTGGAGTTTTGCAGTTTGGAGTTCATTGACTGCACACTCACGGACAATTCAACATGTTCCTCTATCCTTGGCATTTTTGCAAATTGTCATCCAAATCTCCAGGTTGATCAGGTTCAGGTTTGATCCCTTTAGCAAGACTAACGGTGGTAGTGTGTTGTTCCACCTGGAGTCATATCATGTTTGATTTTTACTTTTTTGATGCTTAATGCCTAAATACCTCACGGATTATAATGATAAGAAAAACGTCTGATGAGATCTTATATTCTTTCCCTTGTAATTCAAGTGCTTCTTTTGCCTAGATGCCAAATGATTTTTTTTCTTTTTCTTTTAATTTCAAAAAATTTACTGGAATATGTCTTGGTTTTGGTTAATATCCTTGACATCATATGGTGTAAGCTTTCACTGTTCATTTTAAAACTTACTTAACTCCAGAAAAATTTTCTTAATTATAATTTTTAGTATTTGTTCTGTACCTCTGCTTCAGTTTTCTCTTTCAGGAGTTCTTACTATCCATATATTGAATATTCTTTGTCTAGCCTTAATATTTGTCAAATGTATATGAATCTTTCTTATCTCTTCTTTTTGATTTTTAAAAATTTTCTTCTTTTCCACTTCTACTTGTCTTAAGACTTTATTTATTACATTCATTTACTTGTTTGTTCCTTCCAGTTTGGTCGTTATTTCTAAAATTATTTTTTCCTTTTTATTTCTAACTCTTCCTTGAGCTTTGTCACCTAATTTGAATTTTTGTTTGCTATTTTTTCATTTCTTGTATCATTTTCTTAATGTCTTTTAGCTTTTTTTGAATATAATGTCACAATTTTGATAGTTTTTTTTTTTTTTTAAGCATGTATTTTAGGAATGCTTCCACTGTCGGTAAGGATATATTCTACTACATACTCTCCTTTTTTCTTATTACTTTGCATAGGATTTAACTTGAACATTTCTTTTTTGCTCATTTTTATGTGCTATTAGTTGCCCTGAACTTTTAGAAGTAGGCTTGGTTCAAGGAAGTTTGTTTTTTTGTTTTTGTTTTTTTTAAGAACCTTACAAAGTTCCCTTTCCAGTTGTTTTCATGTAGTATTAAAAATATTGGCCTTGGTGGGGCCAAGACGGTGGAGCAGTCAGATGCTTTCTGTGGTCTCTCTTACAACAAAGACCCAAAAAAGCAAGTGAATCAATTACCTATTAAAATCTAAGAGACCTGAACATCAAAGGCAAAGTTGAGGAATTGGACTGAGTGGCAGGGGGAGGGAGAGATGGTTCAGAAGTAGCGAGGAGTTGCCAGACCTGACCCAGGGGGAACCAGCACCCTGCAGGCCAGATCGGTTGGTGTGGGCAGTGAGGCAAGCAGTGGCACTCAGGATGCATTTTTTACATCAGGAGAGACCAAGCGGTGGAGAGTCTATTCAAGCCTCCAGAACCAATGGAAAGCGGCACTCTATCGGCAAAAGATAAGTACATGCATTTAACCCACAGCACAGAGCAAAAAACATCCCATTTGGGAAGAACTTCTCTCCCATTTATCTGCCTCCTCCCAGCTCTGCACCTGGTCCCAGGCTAGCTTCAGTGATTGCCACATTCCCTTGGCCAGAAGTAGGATACATCATGTGCCCTGAGCCACTCTCCCAGCCTTGGAGTGGGAACAAATTAACAAATAGGGTAAAAATAATCTGCCAGCTCCCCTAAGCCAGGAACTGAGGGCAGGTAGAGCTCCTTTGCCTAGGCACAGGCATAAGGGCACCACGGACTTTGAATGCCTTTCACCCCTGAATAGACATGTGTGGGCCCATTTCAACAGCATAGGCCCTCATTAGCACAATACAACAGGGTATATACCTGAAGCCTAACTTCAACTGTATCAGCTATATGGTGGAGTGGCAGTTTCGTGACATTTGACATTGCTCTGCCCATTAAGCAGGGTCCTCACCTATCCACATCAGGGGCTGAAGACTGGTGGCTCCACCCATGCTACCCAACCACCTGTGACAGGGGTACAAGAATAAGTGGTGCCTCCCAGTCCATACAGCCAACAGCACTGGGTGCCCATAGTCTGGCTATAAAACCCACCGACCTACACACTCTAGGGAACAGGGGCACGCTTTCCTCCCAGATACTCAAGGGCAGCAGTCGCCCCCTGCCTTGTTCAGCACATGACCCCCAACTGCAGCCAGACACCTGTGCCTACTCCAATCACTGCTGCCCATCTAGGACTGTAGGTGAGAGCCTGCACCACACACTTGGTGACCGATGACCTGGACACCTGAGCTGAATCCACACAAGAAAAGTAAATGGACTCCTGGGCTCCCATAACTAGTAACAGATCTAACCACCTGGTGACAGGATGTTAGAGCTTCAAAGGTGCCAATAATCAAGCTAGCTCACACAAGCAGCCTATTTGGACATATGAAAACAAAACAAAACCAGAAGCTAGGTCACACTAAGCAAACATAAAATAAATAAATATAATAACTTACTGATGGCTCAGAAACAACAGTCAATATCAAATCACATAAAGAGGCAGACCATGATGGCCTCAGCAAGCTCCCAAAACAAAGAATCAAGAAATCTTCTGAAGGAGGAGGACTTCTTGGAATTACTGGAGGTAGAATACAAAAGATTAATATACAGAACTCTTCAAATATCAGGAAAGAGTTCATGAAAAATGCAGAACAAGCCAAGGAACACACAGACAAAGCAATAAAGTAACTTAAGAAGATTATAAAAGAGCAGAGTAACAAATTTAACAGGCTGCAAGAATCCATAGAGAGACAGCAACCAGAAATCCAGAAGATTAACAATAGAATTTCAGAATTAGACACCTCAAAAGAAAGTCATAGGAACAGAACTGAGGCAATGGAAGTCAGAATTAGTGAGATTGAAGTAAAGCACTTGACATCAACTTATTTCAGGAAAAATCAGATGAAAGAATTTTTAAACATAAAGAAACACTAAGAATTATGTGGGACTCTTTTAAGACGAATAGCCTCCGAGTGATTGGAGTACCAGAACAGGGGATTATAACAGAAAATACAGAGAGAATTGTTGAAGATTTGTTGGCAGAAAACTTCCCTGATATCGTGAAATATGACAAGACACCTATCCAAGGTGGTCATCATACCCCACACCGGGTAGATCCCAAAAGAAAGTCACCAAGACATATTATAATCAAACTTGTCAAAACCAAAGATAAAAAGAGAATTTTAGAAGTCGCTAGGAATAAACAAAAAGTCATCTACAAAGCAGAGTCAATAAGACTAAGCTCAGACTACTCAGCAGAAACTGTGCAGGCAAGAAGGCAATGGGATGACATATATAAAGCCTTGATGGAAGAAAAATTGCCAGCCAAGAATTATATATCCAGCAAAACTGTCTCTCAAATATGATGGTGAAATTAGCACATTTCCAGATTAACAGAAGTTTAGGGAACCTGTAAAAATCAAACCAAAATTACAATAAATACTAAAGGGAGTCCTCCAGTTAGAAAATCAATAACATCAGATAACAACCCAAGAGTAGAACACAGGACAGAGCAACCAAATATAAACCCAGATAGGGAAGTCACAGAAGTAAATCAAAGCTAAAACACAGTAAATAAGAAAACAGAGACGTTAATATGTAAAAGATGACACCATTAAAACAAAAAAGAGGGACTAAAAAAATGTAGTCACCAATCTTTCATATGGAGAAGAAGACAAGGCATTATAAAGAAATAAAAGACAGGTTTAAACTTAGAAAACTAGGGGTAAATACTAAGGTAACCACAAAGGAAATTAACAATCCTACACATTAAAATAAAAAACAAGAAAAACATAAAAACTCACCAAATACAAAATCAACAACAATGAAAAAGATGAAAAGAAAATACAAAAAGAAAAACGACTCAGCGCAGAAAATTAAGTGGAACAAAGAAACTGTCAACAACACACACACACACACACACAAAAAGACATCAAAATGACAGCACTAAACTCATACCTATCAATAATTACGCTGAGTGTAAATGGACTAAATGCACCAATAAAGATACAGAGAGTGGCAAAATGGGTAAGAAAACACAATCCGTCTATATGCTGTCTACAATAGACACATCTTAGACTTAAAGACACAAATAAACTAAAACTCAAAGGCTGGGAAAAAATATATCAAGCAAACAACACTCAAAAAAGAGCAGGAGTGGCAATATTAATCTCTGACAAGATAGACTTTAAAGTAAAATCCACCACAAAGGAAAATGAAGGATACTATATAATGATTAAAGGGTCAATACACCAGGAGGACATAACCATAGTAAATACTTATGCACCCTATGACAGGGCTCCAAAATACATAAAACAAACTCTAACAGCATTGAAAAGAGAGATAGATGGCCCCACGATAACAGTAAGAGACTTCAACACACCACTTTCGGTGAAGGACAGAACATCCAGAAAGAGGCTCAATAAAGACACAGAAGACCTAAATGCCACAATCAACCAACTTAATCTCATAGACATATACAGAACACTCCACCCAACAGCAGACAAGTATATTTTCTTTTCCAATGCAAATGGAACATTCTCCGGAATACACCACATATTAGGCCATAAAGGAAGCCTTAACAAAATCCAAAGCATCGAAATATTACAAAGCATCTTTTCTGACCATAAAACCATAAAACTAGAAATCAGTAAGAGAAAAAGCAAAGAAAAAATACCAAACACATGGAAACTGAATGATACCTTGTTCAAAAATTACTGAGTTATACAAGAAGTTAAGGTTGGAATAAAGAAATTCACAGAATCAAATGAGAATGAAAACACATCCTATCAGAACCTTTGGGACACAGCAAAAGCAGTGGTCAGAGGTCAATTTATAGCAATAAACGCACACATCCAAAAACAAGAAAGGCCAAAATCAAAACATTAACACTACAACTTGAACAAATAGAAAGAGAACAGCAAAAGAAGGCTTCAGGCACCAGAAGAAAGCAAACAATAAAAATCCGAGCAGAATTAAATGAAATAGAAAATAGAAAAACAACTGAGTTAACAAGACCAAAAGCTGGTTCTTTGAAAAGATCAACAAAATCGATAAACCATTGGCCAAAGTGACAAAAGAAAAACAGGAGAGGAAGAAAATAACCCATATAAGAAATGAGAGGGGTGATATGACAACAGACCCAACTGAAAAGAATCGTAACAGAATACTATGAAAAACTGTACTCTAACAAATTCGAAAACGTAGAGGAAATAGGCAAATTTCTAGAAACACAGTACCTACCTAAACTAACAAAAACAGAGGCAGAACAACTAAAGAAACCTATAACAAAGAAGAGATTGAAAAGGTAACTTAAAAAACTCCCAGCAACAATAAGCTCTGGCGCTGATGGTTTCACTGGAGAACTCTACCAAACTTTCAAAGAAGAGTTAACACCACTACTACTAAAGGTATTTCAGAGCATAGAAAAGGATGGAATACTCCCAAACTCATTCTATGAAGCCAGCATAACCCTGATACCAAAACCAGGTAAACACACTACAAAAAAGACAATTACAGACCAATATCCCTCATGAACATAGATGCAAAAATCCTTAACAAAATTCTAGCCAATAGAATTCAACAACATATCAAAAAAATAATTCACCATGATCAAGTGGGATTTATACCAGGTATGCAGGGATGGTTCAACATTAGAAAAACAATCAATGTAATCCATCACATAAATAAAACAAAAGACAAGAACCACATGATCTTATCGATGAAGCAGAAAAGACATTTGACAAAGTCCAACACCCATTCACGATAAAAGACTCTCAGCACAATAGGAATAGAAGGGAAATTCCTCAGCATAATAAAGGGCATTTATACAAAGCCAACAGCCAACATCATCCTAAATGGAGAGAGTCTGAAAGCATTCCCCCTGAGAACAGGAACCAGATAAGGATGCCCTTTATCACCACTCTTATTCAACATTGTGCTGGAGGTCCTAGCCAGAGAGCAATTGGGCTAGAAAAAGAAATAAAGGGCATCCAAATTGGTAAGGAAGAAGTAAAAGTATCTCTATTTGCAGATGATATAGTCTTATACATAGAAAACCCCGAAGAATCCTCAAGAAAACTACTGGAACTAACAGAAGATTTCAGCAAAGTATCAGGATATGAGATAAACATACAAAAAGAAGTTAGATTCCTCTACACCAAAAAAGAAAACTTCGAAGAGGAAATCACTAAATCAATACCATTTATAATAGCTCCAAGAAGATAAAATACTTAGGAATAAATCTAACCAGAGGCATAAAAGACCTATACAAAGAAAACTACAAGACACTACTGCAAGAAACCAAGAGACCTACATAAGTGGAAAAACATACCTTGCTCAAGGACAGGAAGGCTCAACATTGTGAAAAGTTGTTTTCTACTCAAAGCTATCTACAGATACAATGCAATCCTGATCTGAATTCCAATAACAAGATGGAGAAACAAATCACCAACTTCCCATGGAAACGGAAGAGACCTTGGATAAATAAAGCAGTACTGAAGAAGAAGAAGAAAGTGGGAGGCCTCACACTACCTGATTTTAGAAACTATTATACTGCCACGGTAGTCAAAACAGCCTGGTGTTGGTACAACAACAGATACATAGACAAACAGAACAGAATTGAGAATTCAGACATAAATTCAACCACCTATGAGCCGCTGATATTTGGCAAAGGCCCAAAGCCCCTTAACTGGGGAAAACAGTCTCTTTAAGAAATAGTGCTGACATAACTAGCTATCCGTATGCAAAACAATGAAACAAGACCCATACCTCACACCATGCACAAAAACTAACTCAAAATGGATCAAAGACCTAAATATAAAATCTAAAACAATAAAGATCATGGAAGAAAAAATAGGGACAATGCTAGGAGCCCCAATACATGGAATAAACAGAATATAAAACATTACTAACAACGCACAAACACCAAAAGAGAAACTAGATAACTGGGAGCTCCTAAAAATCAAACGCTTATGCTCATCAAAGGACTTCACCAAAAGAGTAAAAACACAGCCTACAGACTGGGGAAAAAATTTTGGCTATGACAAATCTGATCAGCATCTAATCTCTAAAATCTAAGAGATACTGCAAAACCTCAACAACAAAAACACAAAAAACTTATTTAAAAAATGGGCAAAGGATATGAACAGATACTTCATCAAAGAAGACATTCAGGCAGCTAACAGATACAGGAAGAAGTGCTCAGGATCATTAACCATTAGAGAAACGCAAATCAAAACTACACTGAGATACCATCTCACCTCAACAAGGCTAGCATTAATCCAAAAAACACAAAATAATAAATGTTGGAGCGGTTGTGGAGAGACTGGAACACTTATACACTGCTGGTGGGAATGTAAAATGGTACAACCACTTTGGAAATCGATTTGGTGCTTCCTTAAAAAGCTAGAAATAGAAGTACCATCTGATCCAGCAACCCACTCCTTGGAATATATCCTAGAGAAATAAGAGCTGTCACAAGAATAGATACATGCACACCCATGTTCACTGCAGCACTGTTCACAATAGCAAAAAGATGGAAACGACCTAGGTGCCCATCAACGGATGAATGGATAAACAAATTATGGTGTATCCACACAATGGAATACTATGCAGTGATAAAGAACAATGATGAATCGGCAAAACATCTCATAACATGGATGAATCCGGAAGGCATAATGCTGAGTGAAATTAGTCACAAAAGGACAAATATTGTATGAGACCACTATTACAAGAACTCAAGAAAAGGTTTAAATACAAAAGAAAACATTCTTTGACGGTTAAGAGGGTAGGGAGGGAGGAGAGGGGTTTTCACTGACTAGACAGTAGCTAAGAATTAGCACAGGTGAAGGAAAGGACAACCTACAACACAGGGGAGGTTAGCACAACTGGACTAAATCAAAAGCTAAGAAGCTTCATGAATACAACCAAACACTCGGAGGGACAGAGTAACAGGGGTGAGGGTCTGGGGACCATGGTTTCAGGGGACATCTAGGTCAACTGGTATAACAAAGTTTATTAAGAAAATGTTCTGCACCCTATTTTGATGAGTGGTGTCTGGGGTCTTAAAAGCTAGTGAGCGGCCATCTAAGATGCATCAATTGGTCCCAATCCACCTGGAGCAAAGGAGAATGAAGAACACCAAAGACACAAGGAAAATATTAGCCCAAGAGACAGAAAGGGCCACATAAACCAGAGACTCCATCAGCTTGAGACCAGAAGAACTAGATGGTCCTTTGGCTACCACCCATGACCTCCCTGAAAGAGAATACAGAGAGTCTCTGTTGGAGTAGGAGAAAAACGGGATGCAGAACTCAAATTCTAGTAAAAAGATCAGAATTAATGGTCTTAATGGTTCTCCTGTTCTCAGGTCTTTAAGATGTCCCACTGCTTTCCTAGACATCTGACAGACTGGAGGGACCCTGGAAGACATGGTCCCCAGACTCTCTGTTAGCCCAGAACTGAAACCATGCCGGAAGCCAGCTCTTCAGACATAGATTAGACTAGACTATAAGACATGAAATGATACTTGTGAAGAGAGTGCTTCTTAGCCCAAGTAGATACATGAGACTAAATGGGCAGGTCCTTTCCAGAAGGGAAATGAGAAGGCAAAAAGGGACAGGAGCTGGTTGAATGGACACAGGAAATCAGGGTGGAAAGGAGGAGTGCGCTGACAAATTATAGGGAAAGCAACTAGGGTCACACAACAATGTGTGTATAAATTTTTGTATGAGAAACTAACTTGAACTGTTAGTTTTCACTTAAAGCACAATAAAAAAGAAATATTGGCAACTTTTTTGTATTTCCTGGCTCTGTTCCTCTCCCCCATTTTTATGTGGACCTTTGCTTTCTTTTTTCTCTGTTGCCCCTGTCCTGCTCAATTTTGATTACACTTTCCCGAGTTTCCCTTTAGTGCAGGGCCCTATCCTGGAATGGAGCCCTGGGACTGAGTTTTAAGAGTTCACACAAGGAAGACTGCTCCAGATCCTTCAGACCCAGCAGGCACCACCATTATGGGATGCAGTCTTAGCTGTCATTTTCATTGGCCTGCCAACTTTCCAGTTAGTTGGTTCTTTGGGGGTTCTCCTGTTCTCAGGTCAGATGTGCCATTGCTTTCCCCCTCTTTCTCCCACGCAGATGCTGACACCCACTTGTATTTTGAGGTTTGAGGGATATCTTGTCACCCCATTTTGTCCCAAAGTTGACCATGGGTTTTTGTTTTGCTAGCAAGTCTCTCTGCCTGATCTTACGTGAGGATTTGGGAAGGGCCAAAAATTCTGCTGCCAGCATCTTCCCCAAATCTCCTGATTCAATAGTTCAGTAGTTGTAAAAATCAGAAATGATTATTTTATCTCATTTACCGTGAAGTAGATTTTCAACATTGTATGTACCATGGACAGCCAAAAGAACAAACAAATCTGTCTTGGAGAAAAAGTACAGCCAGAATGCTCCTTAGAAGCCAGGATGCAAGACTTCGTCTCACATACTTTGGACATATTATCAGAAGGGATCAGTCCTTGGAGAAGGACATCATGCTTGGTAAAGTAGAGGGTCAGCGAAAAAGAGGAAGACCCTCCACAAGATGGATTGACACCGTGGCTGCAACAACGGGCTCAAACATAACAATTGTGAGGATGGCGCAGGACCACACCGTGTTTTGTTCTCTTGTGTATAGGGTCACTGTGAGTCCGAACTGATTCAATGGCACCTAACAGCAACAACAGGATTTCAAAAGGAAGAAACCAATTCAAGAGAGTGAATTTGAATTTTTGCCTGGGAACTTTAAATCTGTTTTTTCAGATGGGCGATGGCAGTCCCTGAGTATTAATGTTACTAAAACTATATTGGCAGACCCAGGTGTGGAATCAATAAAAAAATTAAGGAAATATTTTTTATGATGCAGTGATATTTGCAATTGATCCCCTAGGCCTCTTTGTTGTCCAGACTTCCTTTCCCCCCCTTAAATCTCAGTGGATGGAATGTGGCAAAGCACTTAGAATGCCGAGCCTGATCCCTTACGTTCCAATTCTAAACGGACCCCAGCCAGGAATTATTCAACCAGGGCATAGCCTGTTGGCAGTGTGTGTATTCTGGGCACTCTGCTCCTGTTTTCAGCAAGGAGCAGAGGTTCTCTTAAATTTGAATCTTTCTGTAACTGCATTTACCTACAAAGCTCACACAGGGCAAATTACTTTATCGGAGAAAAACAATTAGAGAGAAAAACAGTGCCAGGTATTTCTGTCCGTTCCACTGTAGTGCAAAAGCAGGTAAGCACCAAGGACAGTACTTGGGTAAAAGCTTCTTGGTTATTTCAAAGTAATGTTTTTGTTTTTGTTTAATTTAAGCAATCATGCTCAGGACTCTCAGAATAAATGATTTGCAGTATGTAGAATAACTAGTATTGACTAATTAAGATATTGTCAATGATTTTCAAATAGCTCTGTGTGATTAAATAACAGGGATCCATTCAAGCGGATCTTTGTGGATTCAATGTCCCTTCCATTTCACCGGAGAATTTCCATGCCATACCTCTGTCAGGGTATATGTAGATGATTTGTATGATTTTATGTCCATGATTCTGCTGGTCCTGCTTGCCATCCAACCAGAAGATACAATGGTGTCTGTTAAGCAACTGAGTTGTGATGATGCTTTTTGAAAGAAACAAAACTGAACTCCTTTGGCTTATTTGTTATTTATTTATTGTGCTTTAGGTAAAAGTTTACAGCTCAAGTTAATTTCTCGTATTAAAATTCATACCCATATTGTTATGTGACCCCAGTTGCTCTCCCTATACTGTGACAGCACACTCCTCCTTTCCACCCCAGGCCTCCCGCACCCATTCAACCAGCTCCTGACCCTCTCTGCCTTCTCATCCCGCCTCCAGACAGGAGCTGCCATTTAGTCTTGTGTATCTACTTGAGCTAAAACGCACACTCTTCACGAATATTATTTTATGTTTTATAGTCCCGTCTAATCTTTGTCTGAAGAGTAGGCTTCGGGAATGGTTTTAGTTCTGGGTTGACAGAGAGCCTGGGGGCCTTGCTTTCTAGGGTTCCTCCAGTCTCAGTCAGACCATTAAGTCTGGTCTTTTTACTAGAATTTGAGTTCTGCACCCCACTTTTCTTCTGCTCCATCAGGGATTCAGTTGTGTTCCCTGTCAGGGTGGTCATTGGTGGTTATTTCTTTAAAAAAAAAAAAATCATTATAATTAAATGCTGACACTTAGGTATGCTAATTTTCATTATAGCTGTCAGCTGGTTAAGATTCCTTGTACAGGAAGGAAAGATGAAAAAATCTATAGAGAGACTGCTAGAGATAGATACAGCCATATAGATACAGCCCATCTTTGTCTAGATCTCTACCTATAATAAACTTGTTCTCATTGCTTAAAATGAGAATAAGCTTATTAAGTATGCTTTGCTGAGAATCAGGGATTCATCTGGAGTTGCAGCCAAAGCTTCAAAAGTGACAGGTAATTCTAGAATCCTTCTGTGTTGAGACCAGCCACTTACAAGATCTCTCTTTATCATAAAGCACTTCTAGGGAGAGACAACTTTCTCCCCAAGTCCCCCCCACCCCGCCCCCACCACCATTGGTCAGGGCACCTTGATAGGAATATAGTGGAATTAAAGTGACCAAGACATACAAAATACGAGATGATAAAAACCAACCAGGCTTCTCTGCTGTACATGTTTCCTTCTAGATGATTCTGGTTTGAGCTCAGTTAAGCTGTTAAACAACATCCCACACATCTCCATCTTTCAACATCTGCGAAAGTCACAAACCCACGTTCCTCTGCCCCCAGCCTCTGCTGGGCTGTCCTTTCTGCTTTTCCCAATGAGTGAATGAGGCAGGCCAAGGCACCGTGATGGAGAGGTCACTTCATTTTCGTTTGTAAAGCCAAATCTCCTGTGCTTTCCATAATTACCAATCAATTTTACATAAATAGCAAAATTAAGCCCCATTATTCTCATTTACCACAAAATTAGAGGAATTAATTAAACATAGAAAAAGTGCCGATGCCTGCCAAATCACTACTTCCAGGAGATGGAAACAAATTCGGGAATTACGCGTAGGCAGGGAAAAAAATCAGCACAGCATCCAGAGACACAGCGAAGTGATGCAACTGACAACATTGCCCAAGTAGTGCAAGTCCCTAAGCGCCAACATGTTCCCGCATTTCTCTCCTGAAGCCGGGACAAGGAACACGTGCTGCTCCTTACAGAGGGGCGCCGGCGTCTCTACAAGGCAGCTTGTAAGGTTCTTTTTTGCTGCAGTTTCCGGAAGGTGCAGTGTGTGTTGGGTTTGAGCTTGAAGAACCTGTAAACCCAGCAGTCAAAGAAAACTGGAGGCTGCTTTTAAAACTAGGTTTGTCAGAGGAATTCCATCGTGTGACTGTTGCTAGTGAGCTCAGCTAAACGCCTGCAGAAACCGTACCACAGGGGAGCCCGTACATCTCTGTGAAAGGTCAAGTTTGTGCTTAAGACCAAGTTCTGGAAATAAATGAGCAGACGGGGAAGCAGCGGGGGAGGGGAAGAGTATAGACTTGCACTGTTTTTACTATTGGGCTCAGCAATCCCCAGATCTGTTAGAAAGTTTAGAAATTACGAGCCTAAGAATGGTGAAGTAGTTTCATAAACAGGAAAAACACAGATTCAGAAATAATTCGAGGATTGTCTGAGAGTCCCATAATTATTTCCATTATGAAACAATGACATACATACTATCCCTTAAATAAACCCACCAAAATGATACCCCTTTTAACTGTTGGGCTGCAGTTAAAAAAGATCTTCATATCTTCCTTAATGAGATTTTTATTAGTCATGTAAATTTGTCTTGCACTGAATTTTTGTCTTGGGAACTCTGAATTATGTTACCTCAAGTTGTTCCTGGTAAGCGTGCAAGCTTCCACCCAATTTTTGCTGTGAAAATGGCTCCTTCTGGCAAAGTGAAAGCAATTGGAACTCTGTTTAATTAGCTGCCTTCTATAAATATGCCATCATTCTTCTAGCTCTGTGCTGCAGTTATATGTACAAAGGGAACAGAGAGCAATAATTATTTTGGGTTGTGGTTAGTCAGTATTAGTTAATGCCTGAGCATAACTGAGAGGAAATTAAGCCAAGTGGAGATTATGGGTACAAAGCAGGATAAATGAGTGTCTGTTGGAATAGATGTTTTACCTATATGCTCAGGCCTAGACTGGAAACTCAAGTTGCATAGACTGGGAACTTCACTGCATGGAGAAGCAACAAGACACCCATTTAGCAAGCATGGAGTTTAATCTACATCATCCACTCTTGAACGATCCACATGGTGGGTTTTCTATTGTAGACATTCAGCTACTAGTGTTCCCTTGGACTCAGTGCCACCCACGGGAGGCAAACTCAGCCTAATACCAGCCAGAGCCAACAGAATAAAGGAAGAGAGTTTGTTGTTCCCAAAACATCCAATGTCATTCAAGGTCAAAGATAAAATGGGAATGGGTTGGGTGTTTTGCTGGCATACGTTATATTATTAAGAGTTGAATAGTTTTTAAAGTTTCATCCCTAAGATTGTAAACACAGCCATTAGTGCAGTAAATATGACTCCAAAAGTTTCCATAACCTCTCATTGTAGGTACAACAGGGAACAGGTCATTCTGGGCAGTATGACCCACAGCCTAGCTACTAGAAGACAACAACCCTCTCCCCCATCAACTCTGTAGTTTAGGGGGGCAAAATCTTAAAATGGGTTAAGGGCATAGATTTTGGGGTCAGACATATCTAAAGAGTTGTTTGGATTCTGCTGCTGGATAACCATGAGGTCCTGAGCAAATTATTTGACCTCCCAGTTTCCTCATCGGAATGATGGGGATAATGCTAGAACTCAAGGGTTGGAAGGACTACATGAGATAAATCATAGAAAGCACTCAGCACTGAGCCACAAACAGGCACAGCAGGTTTTTGTTTCGTGCCTGGAGGCAACGAAGAAGTTGGGTTGGCGAAAGCCATGGGGGAGAAGGTAGATAGGGTTGGCTCTGTCTCCAGCTTGCACCACAGGCTGAGTTTGAAATTGTATGGTCAGAGGAATGCCAGACAGAACTCCATTGCCCATTTGTTCTACTTTGATTTGTGTATTTTATTTTTTAACATGTAAGGTTTGGCACAATTCTGGCTCAAGGAAGAATCATTATCCCTAAGATAAATGGAGAGATTCTGGCCATGAACAGGTTGCCTTAAGTAAAGTATGACAAACTTTGAGAAGAGAGGCTCTTCCCACCATTGCATGAGGCCAGCCCTGCCCTGCCACCCCTGGGACTGGAAGTCTTAGAAGCACAGAGAGGCAGCCCTATTGGAATTCTCAAGATGGCCCTGGACATCTGGACAGTTCCACTTAGAGGGTTGGCAGCAATTGATACGGTAAGCTAGAAAATGGGAGAGAGATCAGGGATGGGGAGACCACAGGTGGCAGCAGTTCATTGATCAGTCTAGGGGCAGATGCGAGGCACCATTTGGGGGAAATATCTGGATGGCCAATTTCTACTTACGGGTGCACGAATGATTATATAATTTGATCATTTGCTTTGCAGCACGTCTTGATGTCATAATCATAGATAAGGAGAGCTAAGAATCCTGGGTTGCAGTTCTTCTACTTTGCAAAAAGTTTTCGTGTTGTTACCTGCCATCAAGTCGGCTCCTGACCCACGGCAACCCCGTGCACAACGCAACGCTGCCTGGTCCTAAGCCATCCCCATGATCGGTTACGGATTGGACCTTTGTGATCCATAGGGTTTTCATTGGCTGATTTTTTGGAAGTAGACCACGAGAATTTTCTTCCTAGTCTGTCTTAGTCTAGAAGCTCCACTGAAACCTGTTCAACATTATAGCAATACGCACGCCTCCACTGACAAATGGGCAGTGGCTGCAAACGAAGTGCACTGGCCAGGTTAGTATTCATAAAAATAAGCAGAATTCTCTAGGTGAGGCCAAAGGATCCACCAGACTCCCCCAAAAGTAGCTGTTGTGCTGTATTTGCCCTCATCCAGCCTCTACTTTCAGTTCAGTAAGAATTTCATCCAGACCCTAGCTGGCCATCCACTCCTCTTAAAGTCCTACAGGAAGAAGAGGCTAAGATCTTCCCTCACTGCCCTGCTCACGATGCCTGGCTCTTGGTCTGCTCCACGTGCTGACCCCAAGAGGGGCCTCACGGAGGACTGGGGCTCCTCATCCGGGGGATCAGATGTAAATACGCAACCTGATTTCTGTAGGTTCTCAGTTTTGGGGGCATTTATTTGCTTGTTTCACATCTCAGAGGTGAATCCTGTCTCTAACAACTACCTCATTGGACAGTATTTTGAAATAACTTCAAACTTACAGAAAAATTGCAACCAAAAATACAGTGAACTCATATACTTTTCACCCAGATTCGTCAGTCTTTAACATTTATTTCTCTTACACATACACATAAACATTTGTTACAAACCAGTTGAGAGTTTTTTACATACCATATAGCCCTTAACCCCTTAATACTTCAGTATGTGCTTACTATGAAGAAAGATAGTATCTTATGTAACCACAGTACACTTATCACATTCAGGGAATTTAATCTTGGGAACTCTCCTTAGAAGCAACCATGGCAAGACTTCGTCTCACATACTTTGGACATGTTATCAGGAGGGATCAGTCCCTGGAGAAGGACATCATGCCTGGTAAAGTAGAGGGTCAGCAAAAAAGAGGAAGACCCTCAATGAGATGGATTGACACAGTGGCT
>NW_004443937.1:38549715-38604275 GCF_000243295.1 Trichechus manatus latirostris | reverse complement strand
GCCTGGTAAAGTAGAGGGTCAGCAAAAAAGAGGAAGACCCTCAATGAGATGGATTGACACAGTGGCTGCAACAATGGGCTCAAGCATAACAACAATTGTGAGGATGGCACAGGACCAGGCAGTGTTTCATTCTGTTGTACACTGGGTTGCTATGAGCTGGAACTGACTCGACGGCACCCAACAACAACATAGTACTTTTATCTAATCTACAGTCTATATTACAATCTTGACGATTGTTCCAATACTGTCCTGTGGCACACTGTTTTCCTCCAGCTCAGGATCGCATATTACACTTTGTTTTCATGTCTCTGCTCATTTCTGAAAATCCTGACTCAATGTGTGATTTGAGTCCTCAATCTATACAGGCCATAGCACACAATGGATGTCAACCATTGTGGTGTGTTGGGCATGTGGATACACCGTGTCAACAACACTGCCCTGGGCTACAGCCCTCATGTTGGTGGCCCCATGTCTAGGTACCCTAGTGGGTTTCACATCAGTGTAGGATCCCCTCTGCACTCATCTTATTGTAGGATGGTGGAGGCAGAAAGTAAAGTCTTAGACTTTCTTTATTGGGATAGATGTAAGAATGGTTAACAGAAGTCATAGGATGATGACATTTATCATCCCAAGAAGCTGGACCAAGATGCTGGAGCCCCACATTCCTTATCCTCAATCCTACTGCTTCTAGAAACACCTCAAACCAGCCTTCAACTTTGAACTTCTATAGCCCTATTATAGCGGTGCTGACGTTTTTTCATGAAAGATTTCCAGAGAGGAAAGAACGTCTAGTCCTTGGGGCCTGAAGTGGCCTAAGGACAGAGAGGTATGAGGCAGGGGGATACAGAAGGCAGCATGATGTTAAGTCCTGTCTATTAGCACTCCCCTCTCTGCAAGAAACCCCATGGTGTGGAGTTGGCACCACCATATTGGCACCTTGAAGGTTTCCCAGCTTTGGTGATCCTTACAGACCACAGCCAGAGTCTTTCTAGAGGAGTCATACCCAGACATGAATGGAGACCACGATGCTTGGTGAGGGAGATCAGAGGCTCAGCCAAAATGGAAAATGTCCAGAAGATATGGCAAGCTCCAACAGCTGCCACAATGGGAAGTGATGATGTCCCACCATGAGAACTTGTCAGCACCTAAGAGACATCCACAAGAAATACCTGCTGGAGTGTGGGGTCTGAGAATCTACCTTAGGAAGTGCACAAGAGACAGAGCAATGGGCTGTACTCTGCAGGGCCTGACCCTGCCTGTGCATTCCTTGTTCCACCTGGCATGATTCACAGACATTCCACTCTCATTTGCCTCTCTCTTCAAGGGCCGAGCAGGTCTATTCAGCAGAGAGGCAGAACTTTTTCTGCCCTCGGGCGGGAACTGGCACTAACAACCATATCTTAAAACTGGAATTTCCAACATTGTATTCCACAGACTATCGGTCCCATGAAATAGTCTGCCAGAAAAGATTCCTTGGCCTACAAAACGTGGAAAATATTCCAAGCTATGGCCGCCTTTTAGAATCAAAGGCTCTGAAAGAGAGATTGACGCAACGCTCCCAGAGCTTGCTTGACCAAGGAACCATTGTTCTTCCTGGTGATGGCGGTTGACATGTGTGCACACATGTGCACGTGGCACTCAGTCACGTCCCATGGGATCCACTCTGGTGAATGTTCCTCTGGCAATACTGAGTAGAAGGCAGGCCTTCTGTACCTGCCGTCTCCTCAGGCCTCCCTTGGCTCTAGGTCATGCTCTGTAGCTGCAGCTACTCTCCAGACCTGAGGTGGGCACCGATGGCAACTCCCCAGTTGAAGGGAAACCCCTGAAATGCAGTGCCTTTCTGGGCACCAGACATGCTTACTCTGGCAGAAGGGAGAGAGGAAGTCTGTGAGCCTTAGGAATCTAGGCTTTTAAGAACTGGGATGCTGAGCCATTGGCGAAGGCTTGGGGGGAACCAAGATGGCGTCCAGCTGTCCCATTCACAGGAGAGTAGGACTCTAGTAGGTGTTAGGGGCTATTTTTTGAGTTGTTAAGAGGCAGCTGTCTTCTTCAGATGGAAATTTTCACTAGGTCTGAAAATACGCCCTTCTGGCAAAAATCTACCCTATACACCAGTGAGGCACTTACAAAATCCAAATGCTAAAAGGAAAGTTTGACAGCACATGCGAAGCTGAAACGCACAGCTAAGCAGTTTCCTTTCATCCAAATGGAGCACCTGGGATGAAGAGGAAGCACACAAGAGGTGGAGCCAAGGAAGAGTGAGAGAAAGAGAGCGGGGAAAATGGAGGACGGAGAAAGAGAAAGAAAGAGTCCTAAGTTACGGCTGCAGGAACGTTAAACTCTCAGCTCAGTGTTGACCTGAAACAATTGCTAAGGCAGGAAGCAGAGCACCTTTTGTTTCCAAGACAGAGAAGAGAGAGACAAGACTCAAAAAAGACATTAAATAACTCTGTTGAGATGAATGTCTTGTATGCCTACTTGCTCTGTCAGCCAGTCAAATCCTTGTAATAATTTAGAAATATGGGGTTACCCTAGAATATGGAATGTGTCCCAAACAGCAATCTAGACTAACCACCTGGGCTCTTAGTTTTGCTTCAAGGCTTGATAGCTGTATTTGCTGCCCACTAAGAGGCAAAGCCCACCTCAAAAAAATCCCACAGAAGCAGAGAAAAAGAACATCAAGAGGATATGCTTACAAGTGAAAGCTCAAGGTAATGAAGAAGCCGCTATGAAACTAACGCATAAACAGAAGCAAACTCATGCAGGCAATCAAGCCATGGGGGCCATTAACTTAGTGACCGATGTAAGGCTGCTGGCTCGGGAGGAAACTGCTACTTGCTAGCTGTGTGGCTTTCAAAGTATTATTAAACCTCTCTGTGCTCTGGCTCCCTCGTTGTTGAGATGGGGATTAAAGAGTTCCTACCTCATAATTGTCTATCACCAAGGCCATATTTTCCTACTATTGATCTTTGTTTCTGACTTTCACATTCCAATCACCAATAGTTATCAATGCATCTCGATTGAATGTTTGATCAATTTCAGACTGCAGGAGTTGGCAAAAATCGTCAATGTCTTCATCTTTGGCATAGTGGTTGCTGCATAAATTTGAATAATAGTTGTATTAACTGGTCTTCTTTGTAGGTGTATGGATATTATCCCGTCTTTGACAGCATTGTACTTCCGGATAGATCCTGAAGTGTTCTTTTTGACAATGAATGTGATGCCATTCCTCTTCAATTTGTCATTTCCAGCATATCTGCTGCAAAAGACCTCTTTAAAGTGTTAAATGGCAAAGATGTCACCTTGAGAACTAAGGTATGCCTGACCCAAGCCATGGTATTTTCAATTGCCTCAAATGCTCAAAAAAGCTGGACATTGAATAAGGAAGATCAAAGAAGAACTGATGTGTTGGCAAAGAATACTGAATACGTCATGGACTGCTAGAAGAACAAATAAATCTGTCTTGGAAGAACTATAGCCAGAATGCTCTTTAAAAGCAAGGATGGCAAGACTTTATCTCACTTATTTTGGGCATGTTATTGGGAGAGACCAATCCCTGGAAAAAGACATCATGCTTGGTAAAGTAGAGGGTCAGCAAAACAGAGGAAGACCCTCAGTGAGATGGACTGACACAGTGGCTGCAACAGTGGGCTCAAGCATAACAACGATCGTGAGGATGGTGCAGGACCAGGCAGCGTTTCATTCTATTGTACATGGGGTCGCTATGAGTCAGAACCAACTCAACAGCACCTAACAACAACAACACCTCCCAACAACAACACCTCATAATGCTATTATAAGAGTTTAAAGATTCTCTTAGAATAATATCTGGTATAGACTAAGGAGGAGTCCTGGTGGCACAGATGGGTAATCACTCTACTACTAACTGGAAGGTTGGCCGTTCAAATCTACTTAGCGGTTCCTTGGAAGGAAGGCCTGGTGATGTGATTCCAAAAGGTCAAGCTTTGACAACCCTATGGAGCACAGTTCTACTCTGCAACACATGGGGTTGCCAGGAGTCAGAATCGATGGGACGGCAACTGGCAGTTGAGAGACTAAGGGCTGGATACATGATGGCTGCTGCTGTTATTGTGATAGACAGTCTGCCCTACATGACATTTACCTCTACCTACTAACAGGGACATGGGGAAACAGTACTAGTAGAGTTACTGTTTAAGCAAAAGAAGCAGGTTGCCATGTTTGTATTTGAGAAAATGAGTTTTGCCGTGAGTTAGCTCTTGTTGGCTGCTGTCTGATGATGCTGGCTACTTCTGGGACAGTAAACACAAAGCTATAGATAAAGTTCCAAGATTTGTCAGGACAAGCACTGTGTAATTCCTGCCTTGCATTGTTAGGTGGGTTAAACGAGAGAATGCATGTAAAATGCTTGCTCCACAGTGGCACTTACAAACAGTAGCTATTATTTCTTTTAATCTCCTTATCAATCTCGTGACAGCACTAATCACATTGTCACATAATCTAGGATTGAATGATCCAATCTAAAATTCAACAATGAAAGGCTGACGGAGGACTCAGCTGCAACCTATCTGTTTTCCCAAAGGGCTTTTTTGGTGAGATATATGTAAACGTGTTTTGTAAATTCTAATACATATTTCATCTTGTGTTTGTAAAATAAAAAAAAAAATACCTCCCAAGTTATGGTCTCCAACATAGTTTGCCTGCTATACTTTACGTTCAAAATGTTACAGGTGCTTATTATTTCTGGTTCTCAGCAGTGAAAATACTTTACCAGTTGAGAACTTCTGGTTGGAACACGGGAGAAACTGCGCCATCTGCTGGCCACAGGAGGGAACTGCTCAGGGGAAGCTGCACACAGAAGCGCCACGACCCTGGGTGGCAAAGCTGCAGATGGGGCTGAGGGCGTCTGCGCAGTGGCCTGAGATCCAAGAGGCATGAAAGAGTCTGGCAGGGGCTGGAGACCCAGCCATCAATGGGGTTTCTGGAGGGCCACAGCTTGAATCCCACTGCCACGCTGCTGTGCACATGGCATCTGGTCCTGAGACTCCAGAAGCAGGCGAAGATTCAGCCCAGAGCGGGCCTGATGCACTAATCCCACTGCTTCTTGGAGGTTAGCCCTTCCCTTGCCCTGCTGGCTCGGGCCTCAGGCCACCATGGGCTCCAGGCTGCCTCCGTCTGTTTCCCCTCCTCTCCCCAGGACCTCAGCCACGTGTCAGAGGACACAGCCCATCGGGGAGCAAGGCACACTGAGCATGGTAGCTGGTGGCCCACCCTCTCTGTGCTGGGCAGGGAGAGATGCTGAGGACCCCCAAGGTTCAGTGCTAAGAGCCCCACAACTCCCAGGTGGACAGGGGCTCAGGTCAAGTCCTTATTTTAAATAATTACACCAGAGAGGACAGTTATACACAGAACGCCTCACACACGACAGAAAGCTCCCAGCACTCGGTAAGAGGACTCTTCGGGAGACTGTTCCTGAACCAAATGCACAAATGTCTGAAAGATACAGAAACAAGTACTGAGCACCTATTATAGACAGGTACTGCCTTACGTGCTTTCACATATTAACATATTAACTTATCTCACAACAACCTTACGGGAAACATTATTACCATCCTTATTTTACAGGTGAGGAAACTGAGGCTCAGAGAGGTTAAGCAACTTACCAAAGGAATCACAGCTGGTCAGTGGTGGAGCTGGGACACAAAGCCAGGCTGTCTGGCTCCAGAAAAACTACTTCTAGTCTCTGTGCTTGGTTTAAATACTCAGTTAGCATTGATAGACCACATACGATAGGATGGAGAAGTAATTGGATGATGGGGCCTTACAATCTCCAGCAGAGGAACCCCAGAAAACGAGCTCTCCCAAATCTGTAAAGGGAGATGTGACCTGAGAAACCATGATTGGTGAGGGTGGAGAAAAAGAAGAGCGGTTTGTGAGAAGAATCCAGAGAGTGTCAGACAGGAGGCCGCGGCAGTAAATTCGAGGACGTGAAGGAGAGATCACAGCGGGAAAACAAAGACGAGGTGACAGAAGACTTAGCTCTTTACAGTCAAACTCCTGCAACCGAATAAGCTCAGCTCAACCGTGGACCCACAAAGCCCAGTGGAGCTGAGCAAGAGGACTGCCGAGGGAAAGCATGTAGGGTCAGCTGCCGGACCAGGGGGCACTCGGATGTTGAACCACCACCCAGCACGGCCCGGCTGATGGACTGTCTTACAAACACGTGCACTTGGGTGTGGTGGACGGCTCACCAACATCCATCCCTGCTGCTGGACAGGCGCCTGGTAATGGCACTGTCCCTCACTCGTCCACTCGTGGGGGCCAGGCACTGAGAATATGAGGGCGAACAACACGGACGTGCCCGCTCCCCACGCCCCGCTCCATGGACTTTACATTCTAGTTGTGGGGTGGAGGAGGACAAGTAAACAGAATGAAAACAAGCAAAATAATTTACAGACTGGAAAAAACGCTCTAAAGGAAGTAACAGGACACTGTACTGAAGGACTACAAAGACCTGTTGGCCCCAGAGAAGAACTCGGGAGCGTTTGGCCAGGCCCCTCATTCCAAAGGGCCTCACATTTACACAGTTGAAGGCCTCTCCGGATGAGGATGTACACGCAGGTGCAGAGTTGACCCGACAGGGCTGAGAGAAGATCACAACCACAAACCAGTGCCGGGGCCAGGACCTCACCACCAAACTACAGGACCCGTTATTACTACATGTAGGAAGCCCTGGGGGCACAGTGGTTAAGCACTTAGCTGCTAACCAAAAGGTCGGTGGTCCAAACCCAGCAGCCGCTCCATGGGAGAAGGATGTGTCATTCTGCTTCTGTAAAGATCACAGCCTTGGACGCCCTACGGGGCTGTTCCACCCCGTCCTGTAGAGTTGCTGTGAGTTGGAATTCACTTGATGGCACACACCAACAATGCTACATTTTAATTTTAAAAATAAATACTGTATCATCTTATGAATAGATGATGAGCTCGACTTTCATAGTATTTTATATCATTACACATAAAAATATAATTATTTTACATTTCGGCACCTGATTTGGCTTTTATTTCCTTTCTTTCTTTTTTTAAGGGCTCAAAACCCACACCCACTACCGTCGAGTTGATTCTGACTCATAGTGACCCTATAGGACAGAGTAGAACTTCCCCATAGGGTTTCCAAGGAGCAGCTGGTGGATTCAAACTGCCGACCTTTTGGTTAGCAGCCGAACGCTTAACCACTGCACCACCAGGGCTCCTTTCATGGGCTGGAAGCATCAAAAACAGGCAGATGCAGCCTGTCCTGCAGAAGGGAACCTCCAGAGGAGGGTGTGGCAGTGAGGCTGAGACCGGAGGGCAGAGGACACGGCCAGGTGAGGCAGGCAGGAAGCGCTCGCGGAGACCTATCAGAAAGCTACTACAAGCTTGGAGAAGAAAGGCGCTGCTTAGGAAGTACCTTAACAAGGACACGGAAATACTGTCAGGGACTCCAGCTGCTGGTGAGGTCTGGTAAGATGGCTTAGAGTCCAAGACAAACTGATCTAATTTAGCCAAACGTGGGGAGACCAAAGGCCCCCTCTACAGCTTAATGCTACCCGCAAGCTCAATTCCTTGAGATTCACCAGGAGAAATCCTGAAATGAATTGCAGAAGTATGAGAAGCTAGGTCAACTAGCAGCTTGTGTGTCTCAGATTCAACTTGCTTCTGAGAACAGGCGTTTACAACGGCAGCCCCCCAGAGAGAAATACAAGTTGAGACGGGATTTCCAATGACAGTGTTCCCAGCAAGCCTGGCGGTGAGAGATGGGGACCAGCTGCTGGCCAAGGGCTGAGCCTTTTGTCTACTGACGGCTGCAGCCTTGAGCAGCTTCCTCCAGAGCTTCCGCAGGTGCCAGGACAGCTAACCTGCTCCTCACGCCGGGGTTGAGAATGCTCAGCATTTTGTTTTGTCCGTTACTTCACGCACCTTGAGGGCAACAGACTCAGGATCGGACCCATGAGAGATGGTCCTGTCTGGGCCAGAGGCAAAGCCACAATCTGCACGTTTGGGGAGAACTTGTCTGTCTGTAGGTAAAGGGAGTCTGTGTGTTTACAATATGAAATTAGAGACAGTATTCCCTTTCCTTGCCCTTCCTCCCCGCTGCAAAGAGAGAGTTGAACCGTCAGCAACCCACTGTTCCAATTCCTCACCACATTAATAAGTGTCCACCGCACTTCATAACTCTTCTCCTGTTGGCAGGAGTCTCCTTCCACGTCATTCCTTCCGGGACTTAGACCGCCGTCTGGAACACTTGGTCCGTTTATTTTGTGTGTGTGTGCTGCAGAGTAGATTCCGGCTCACAGTGACCCAACGTGACAGAGTAGAACTGCCCCATAGGGTTTCCTAGGCTGTACTCTTACTGGAGCAGATGACCAGGTCTTTTTACCCGTGGTGTCGCTGGTGGAACTGAACCACTGACCTTTCGAATGGCAGCCAAGCACTTTAACCACTGCACCCAGGGCTCCTTTCTAAAACATTACCGGTATTCAATAAGTATTTATTAAATGACTGAATTACTAGAGTGTCAAAATCAGTATCTACTACCACAGAAGTCCCTCTGGCAATTATTAAAGCACTGGTTTCTCCTATCTCAACAAACAGGCATTGAGAATCAACCATTAATTCATTAATTAATTTCACCACCTAATATTTATTGAGAAGCTACAATGGGTCAGGTGCCTGGTGAGGTTTTTCAGAGACAGCAGTGAACAAAGCAGACAAGATCTTGGCTTTTGTGGAGCTGACAGTGGGTGAGACCAAGGACAAACTTCTTCAATAAGCCAGAGAGTAAATATCGGAGGCTTTGCAGGCTACATGCAGTCTTTGTCATACACTTAGCTTTGTCCCCTCCCAACCTCCCCTACCCCCAGCCCCAGGGTAAGCACTAATTACTTCTGTCTCTATGCATTTGCCTAGTCTAGATATTTCATATAAGTAGAATCACACAATATTTGTCCTCTTGTGTCTGGCTTATTTCATTCAGCATAATGTTGTCAAGGGTCCTCCATGTGGTAGCACACATCAGAACTTCGTTTCCCCTTATGGGCGAGAAATAGTCTATTGCATGGCTATACCCCGTTTTATTCATCCATTCATCTGTTAATGGGCACTTAGGTTGTTCCCATACCCCCTTATTTTTTTTTCTTTTTTGGCAAACCTTAAAAATGTAGAAACCATTTTTATTTCAAGGGCCTTTCAAAAACAGACCCATCGGCCACAGCCTGCCAACCTTGGGTAAGACACAATTCAACAGATAAACAGCCTAAAGACATTCAGCAAATGAACGCCCTGATGATTACATAATTAGGAATGTGATAAGCACATAGGAGAGAGAGAAAAACAGGCCTCCTGGGGGCATAATTTTGGAGGGGTCAAGGAAGTTCTCTTGGAAGAAGAAACATCTAAGGTATGATGTGATCACAGAGGAAGGCAAACCCCGCAAAGAATGGGGGAGTAGGGGTGGGGGGTGACAGGGTGAACCATCAGGGGCTACAGATAAGGGCTTTGAAGCAGCAGAGCTGGGCAGTCAGTCTGAGGTGAGACAGGAGTGTAGGCAGGATCCTGATCACACTGGACTTGTCGGCCAAGCCAAGGAGTTTGGATTTGACCTTGGATTTCACCTTAAGTACAACGAGAAGTCTTTCAAGGTCTATAACGAAAGGAGTACTGTGATGGGACTTCAATTGTAAGAACTCTGGCTGCTGTGCAGGTTCTTCTGTTTTGGGGAGGTGAGAGGGTATGAGGTGGGGAGGCCAGTTACCTGCAGTTTTGTAAGGAGTGATGATGACTGGGACCATACATAAACCAAAAAGGAAAGAAATGCAAGGATTTTACAGTAGCCTCAAACGAACTTTGTGATGGGCTGGATATGGTAGGACAAGGGAAAAGAAGTGCAAGATTGGTTCTTAGGAAGAGGAGACGTGACATATACCAATCTATTGACATTGGCTACTTGCGTCAGGGCAGAGGTGGAGGGAGTTCTGATTAGACAGGACAAAAGGAAGAAGAATATTTACTTTTAAAGTATACCCCTAAATTCTTTGTTTTCTGAAAAGAGGAAGTGCTATTTCCATAATGTATTAGTTTCCTAGGGCACCATAACAAAACGAAGTGTGTGGCATTAGAAGACCGACATTGATTTTAAGTCTGTCTCACAGATCTGGAGGCTGAGCGTCTGAGATCAGAGCTTTGGCCGTGTTGATGTCTTCCGAGACTTTGAGGGGGACTCTGTCCCACGGCCCGCTCCTAGCTCTGGGAGCTCCAGCACACCTTGGTTTACAGCTGCAGCATCACGGGACGTCCTTCCTCTGACTGTCTGCCTGTGTCCTCTTCTGCAAGGACGGCACTCAGATGGGATTCGCATCAGCCCTACCCTGCCATGAGCTCAGGGTAACTGATAACATCATCAAAGACCCTATTTCCAAACAAGGTTAGGTTCTTAGGTACCAGGGTTAGGACTTCAATGGAGCTTGAAGGGACACAATTCAATCCCTAACATGTAATAAAAACACCAAAGTAGGAAAAGAAAACCGAAATGGAAGGAAAAAGCCCGACTCTCAGGCTGTGGCTTGAAAATCCGTGTGGAGAGAAGGTCCCTGCGGACAGCATGGTTGTGCTCAGGAAAACTAAAGAGGAAATGGGTCAGTGTGGGTGTAGGCTGCGGACAGATTGAGACTTTGGCTTGGGGCAGACAGCTGAGGTGCCAGGAAGTTACTAGATGATGAGGTGCTTGCCTCGTCTCACGGAATCTCCGTGAGCCCTTCCCAAAATAAAGCAGAAAGGGAATTGACAGAGGTAGATATGTCTGGGGGGGCAGGGACACAGTAAGGAGAGCTTCCTAAGGCAGGAAACCCTAGCGGTGCAGTGGTTAAGAGCTATGGTCGCTAACCAAAAGGTTGGCAGTTTGAATCCACCAGGTGCTCCTTGGAAACTCTGTGGGGCAGTTCTACCCTGTCTCATAGGGTCCCTATAAGTCGGAATCAACTCGACAGCAATGGGTTTTTTTTTGGTTAAGTCAGTGCCTGGTCGGTGCAAGTTCTGCCTTGGTCCCCCCAGGTCTGCCTGGCGCAGGAGGGGCTGCCTTTCAAAGCGATGTGTTAGCTTTGGGCACCTCCTTCAGAGGAATTACACCACTGAAGGAATAAAAAGGTTCAATGTTATTTTAATTGAATTTGTTTTCAATTTATTTTCAGCTGTCTAGGGAAAAACCTTTTACACTCACATCATTTGATTCCTTTTTACTTCATGTCCTTTATGCTCATAATGAGCTTTTAACGCATTAACGTGGCCCTATTTGCCGAACAGTGATTCACGTTGGTCAAATCAATAAACAGAAAAAGCATAAAAATAAGCCAAACTAAGCCACTGAATCAGAATCTAAACGGAATACTTGGACTCTCATTTCCTTAAAGCTGGGGAGTGCGTTCTGACACCCTGCGCCCTAGTATCAGGGTAAGTGTACAGAAATCTCTCCACCCCCCAAATCTCAATTCACAAATGTCCATTGAGCATCACTGCTAAGTGTTGGAGCAAGCAGGTACCTCTTCTGTCTGCCACTGACATTTAGTTCAGCCTTCCCATCTGCATTCCTTTCTAGCAGCGTGCTGTGCTTGAAGTAATACATTGTTATAAATATATTTACGATGAAAAGGGAAACAGCCAAATGCAAACTTCTATGGATAAAGGAAATTAGAAGAGCGAGTACAGGTAGTCCTTGACTTACTACATATTCAAGTTACGAGGAACCGAGCTTACAACTGTCCTTTTTATATACATATACACACACACACACATTTATACTATATATATATAAGCACTAGTAATATGTACTGCATACAATGTTGCCATGTGTAATTTGCTGATATTATCATTCTCAGATGTCCACTCACATACGTTCAATTTTATGATTTACTGTTCAAAACATGGCAGTCTTTTGAAATGAAAACTAAAAAAAAAAAAGAAAAAAAATATTCGACTCACATCAGAACTGACTTAGGATGGCGTCCTCAGAATGGAACCCCATCATAAGTTGGGGACTACTTGTACTCTTGCCATATACACCTACTTTTGCCAGGTACACCTACGGCCTATGCATCTAACGTCTATATAGATGACATGCATTGCTCATTTTTGTAGTGCTAACTTGGGCTTACAGAAAATTAAAAGAGCTTTTCATAAGGAGGGTGAGAACGGTTGTACAACTTGAATGCAATAAATGTCACTAAATGGTACATGAAGAAATGGTTGCACTGCTGTATGTTTTGTTTGTATAGTTCTGACAACAGAAAAGTAATTTTTTTGTCAAAAGGAGCTTTTTCATAGTGTGATACAGGAATTCCTTCTGAGGTCTTAGCATGCTTCTCGATCCTGAGCAGAGGAAGATTTGCTCAGGTACCCATGTCACAAGGGTGCCAGAGGGGGGAAACTACTTTGGGACTCAGTCCACGGGAATTTAATTAATCCAGAGTTTCCCCCACTTCCACCTCTGCCAGGGCCTTAATCTAACCCAGCTGAGATGCTTGTAATGATTTAGTGTGGTAGTTCCCAAACTGTGTTCCCCGGAACACTGGTTCTCTGAAATTTAACCAAACATTCTAAGAAAAACATGTTTTTTGGTTAAAGAACTTTGGAAATACTCACATTTCTCTCCTTGATACGCCAAAGTGCATTAGCACTGTAGGTTCTGAGAAGTCCTGCAGCAAAGAACTCTGCTTACTTTTGTTTCATTTAATGTTTCCTATACTTGTTTGGCTAAGAAAACTTTTTTTTTTTTAATTTTTAAATTAAAACACCAATTCATACTGTGGAACAAAAGGGAAGTACTTAACCTAAGAATCATTTTAGGAAAACTCACCATTTCACATTTTGACAAATGTCTTCATGTTCCATGAAAAACCTATCACCCTCTTCACCAAACTGTGCCTCCATTACCTCTTTTGGTCCCTCCTCCCCCCACTGAGCACAGGGTTCATTAGGGTACATTTTGGGCCTTATTCATCGGTACATAATGTAGGCATTCAGTAACTGTGTGTGGAAGGAGGGAAGATATTCAGGGTTCATTTGGTCACAAATGACAAAAACATACATCAAATGAGCTTAAGAAAAGAAGTATTTATTGAAAGGACATGGGCGGAACACACAGCTCTGGACATGCTGAATAGTCAAGTCTCAGGAAGGCAAGGGTCAGTGAAGTTTGGGGGCTCAAATACCACCTGGACTCCAGCCCCCACGCTCTCTGTGTCTCTTACTTCTGTTCCTCTCTGAGGCTGGTCAATCCTTATAGCTTTACAACTAGGGAGGCAAGGTGACTGTCCTCACTAACCAACATCCCAGGAAAGGGCTCTGATTGGCTTGACTTGGGTCCTGTGCCCACAATGGCTGGCCCACCTAGAGGTTATGACACTCCTGTGGCTGGGTGGTGGAACAAGTCCTGTGATTAGAAGCCCTTATTAGGACCACATGGTTGGAGTGGGGAAGGAAAGGCTCTCTGAAGGAAAAAGAGAGGTGTTTTCTAAAGAAAAGGAGCCCTGGTAGTACAATGGTTAAAGTGCTCACTGTTAACCAAAAGGTCGCTGGTTTGAACCCACTAGCCGCTCCAAGGGAGAAAGATGTGGCCGTCTGCTTCCATAAAGATTTACGGGCTTGGAAACCCTATGGGGCAGTTCTACTCTGTCCTATGGGGTCGCTGTGAGTCAGAATCAACCTGATGGCAGTGGGTTTTTTCTAAAGAAGGGGAAGGTGTGTTAGGCTGAAAAATCATGTACATCTACCACAAATGGAATGGAAGGACTGCTGGCTTTGGGGAGAGAACCATAACCATTCCACCCTTCCTTCATGCTCTTTAAAACCAGCCCAAACACAGCTACGTCATGATGGACAGTGTGCCCTGCTTAACTCGGGGGCTGCCCTGGCACTCTGTATGTAACCTGTGCCCACTTTTCCCAGGAGGAAAGCACATGGGGCTAATGGCTTTAGCAAGTCCATTACCTTGTTGCTGATTCTACACCTAATCTGTTCATTATGCTGCTTATGCCTTTTTATAAGTGGCAAGAAATTGTGTTATCACCATAAATGAGCTCTTTTGTTCTTGAGAAATTCTCTTTTATACCCGGACAAAGGGGTTTTAAGTTTATCAATCTCTCCTTTGTCAGACCATATGCTAAATGATGTATCAATCATGTTTTGATTGTACAAACCAATTAAAGATGTTTTACCTGTTGGGTTAATTTAATTAAATCTTTGGTAGGACTTCATACTTCTTTAGAGCTTCTGGTCATAATTAGCGAACACCACCCAACCAGCAGCATGGCATTCAGTAAGTCACAAACAAGTGTTGCGGGACAAACACATTTCCCTCACTCTATAGAGAATGCTTTGTTTTGGTTTTCCCTGAATCTCTCCCTATATAGTTATATACACACATGCATCCGTCTGTCTGTCCATCTATTTACTGATCTGGTTTTCTCTGACTTTCTTGGCCAGGTAATTCCTATAATCAATACCACACAAAGGCGTGTGGCCATTCGGGGTTAGAAGACGGTAACCACACCTTACAGCTCTCCTCCTGCAGGAATCTGGGTGGGATTGGGCTCAGTGTTTCCAAGCTGCGCTACCTTCTGGACTGAGCACCCATGGGGACTCTCCCATTCCAGCTGCAAAAACAGACTCATGATTCAGATGCATGTGAAAACCGGGAATCATTCCCTAAGAGCCACTGGAATGTAGGCCATTACCCAAACCGAGTCTCACTGCTCCACAAATGGATCACAACCTCTCAGAGAGGTCTGCAGGGCACATCCCTGCTTTCCTCACTGACTCTTCTTTCCTAGCATCTCTTCAACTCAGTTTCGTGGGTCAGGTGGTGTTTAAGGCACAGAACAAGGAAGGAAAGGTTGGATTCCCCGGAGAACAATCTCTTGAGGAGATATTTTTTAAAAATAAAACACTGGTCTCATGCACACAAACCCTGACTGAATCCACCTGGACCCACAGAACCAAGCACATTCTTATTCTGCCCTCACCTCCTCCCCACCGCGCACCCCTAACCAAACTCTCCCAGCGTTCACAGTTGCTCTTTTTGCTTGTTTTTAAATATTTATTTCTTGATGAAAATTTTTAGATATTTTCCACACTCAGAACAGACACATGATCCATATTTATAATATGTGAGGCTCGTTTCATGTAGTTTTTAAAGTCCTAGCCCCCTCCAACAGCTTTATTTTTTCCCCACACAAAATGTAAACATTTGGAATCCTAAAGAGCCTGTTTTTAGGATAAGGTCTTTAATTCCAGTCACTGGACATTGTTTTCCTTTGCCTCCAGGATAAAAAAAAACCAGCATCGGCATCAAATGTTTAAGGCACATCTACACAGTCTACCATGGGCCAAACACTGTGTTTTGCGAGGCATGGAGGACCCAGCAGTGAATACAGTCTACTGGGAACAGTCACGCATCAGACAATTAAAATACAGTGACATGAAGGGCCGTGCAGAGGGAAGCACTGAGCACTGGGAACTAGAGGACTCATACCCAACTCCTCCTCAGGTTGTCAGGGACATAGCAGCCTGGAGGAGGTGACTCTAGGCTGAGGTTCAAAGAATGCATAGGAGCTAGTCAAGTAAATGGGGGGGGGGGGTAGAGGGGAGAGGAGAGAGGACATCTGGTGGCTGAGGGGAGCAGGTGGGAGATGGGGCTTCCAAGGAGAAAAAAGTAGCCTGGTAAATTAAAAAGCTGAGAGAAGCTGGACCAGACAAAGAGGGTCTCCGTAAGAACACAGTGAGAGATAAATGGGGGCCATTTCTGGAAGGACTTTGGGGGTCCTATTCAGTCTGATCTTGCAGCAACCATCTGAAAAGTTTTGCAGGCAGGCTAACTCCCTCTGGCTACTCATGCAGAGTGGATTGGAAGGGGAAGGGCAAGACTAGAGGCAAAGAAGCCAGCTTGGCAAAGAGTGGTGTGAGCAAGGGTAGGGGCAGCAGGGAAGGAGAGATGTGATATTTGTTGTTGTTGTTAGGTGCCACCAAGTGGGTTCCAACTCATAGCGACCCTATGTACAACAGAACAAAACACTGCCCGGTCCTGCGCCATCCTCACAATTTTAATGCTTGAGCCCATTGTTGCAGCCACTGTATCAATACATCTTATTGAGGGTCTTCCTCTTTTTCACGGACCCTCTACTTTACCAAGCATGATGTCGTTTTCCAGGAACTGATCCCTCCTGATAACATGTCCAACATCTAGTCTCACCATCCTTGCTTCTAAAGGATTCTGGCTGTAATTCTTCCAAGGCAGACTTTGCTCATTCTTTTGGCAGTCCCTGGTATGTTCAATATTTTTCACCAACATCATAATTCAAAGGTGTCAGTTCTTCTTCAGGCTTCCTTATTCATCGTCCAGCTTTTGCATTCATATGAGAGGATTGAAAACACCATGGCTTGGGTCCGGTGCACCTTAGTCTTTAAGGTGACATCTTTGCTTTTGAACATTTTAAAGATGTCTTTTGCAGCTGATTTGCCCAGTGCAATGTGTCGTTTGATTTCCTGACTGCTGCTTCCATGGGTGTTGACTGTGAGTCCAAGTACAATGAAATCCTTGACAACTTCAATCTTTTCTCCATTTATCATGATGTTGCTTATTGGTCCAGTTGTGAGGATTTTTATTTTTAAAAAGTCCGTTTCAGTTCGAAGACTCAACAGCTCTGACCTCAACTCCTCGTCTCTGGTCTGAGCATCTGATTATCAGGTCTCTTCCCTTTGCAGCTTCAAAGGGAAGGGTCTCTTTCATCGCCACATGGTCAGAGGCCCCAGACCTGATTCTTGGGACCTGACTCTGCTCTGAGAAGAACTGCCCTCTCCACCTGGTTCTGCCTGCCGTATCGCATTAGGAACTGGCCCATTGTGCTTGGCCTACTTCCTAACCCTTCCCCTTGGGCAGGGCCCACAGTACCTTTGGCTACGGCCTGTCATCTCACACCATCATGAGGAGGCTGGAGGTTGGGCATATGGACCCTTCTCCTCCTCCCCCCGTCCAAGCTGTCACACCTCACTGGGTCCACCTACATCTCAGCTGATTTAAGTGCCAGGGCTGCCATTGTTCCTTCCCCTCTCCTCGCCTTCTGCTTCAATTCCTGTCCCCTGATGTTCATCTAGTGAACAGTGACGCATTACAATTTCCAGGGGCCCGGGGCTGCAATCCTTTCAAGATACAGTCAGCTGAAAATAAGGATTTTTGCATCCGAGGCTGGTATCAACATCACTGCATGCCGATTACCAAGCCTGTGTAATTAAAAATGAACATTTCACAAAAAATCCGCCATCATGATGCAAAAAAATCTGAGATGAAAAATTCAAGGAGGCATGGACTAGAAAGACAATAGCAGAAGAAATAGGGATGGCAGAGCGGAGGGAGGAGAGGAGACTGGGAAGCCCCTCGTCACACACCCTCAAGAACTACCCCACTAAGCTAGCCTTGTTACTTAAAGCCTACCCTTCGGAAAGCAATCCAGAGTATTGGTGAATCTGTTTAATTAGGGAGATGGCAATGTGGTGGATTCTGTGGGCCTGAATTTATGGCCCAAATCAATTTAGAAGTACTTCCAACAGCAGCCACTCCCAAAGTGTGTTCCAAGACTTCCCTTTGGTGGAAAGTATTGTGCAAAGTTCCACTCCTCAATGTGGGCACCCAAACCAAAAAAAACCAAACCCGTTGCCGTCGAGTTGATTCCGACTCATAGAGACCCTATAGGACAGAGTAGAACTGCTCCATAGGGTTTCCAAGGAGCGCCCTGTGGATTCAAACTGCCAACATTTTGGTTAGCAGCCACAGCTCTTAACCACTATGCCACCAAATGTTGGCATGAGGCAGCAGAACTCTGCCTTCAGACCTTGTGATGGATAGACTCTAAGGTGGCCTGCAATGAGCCTTGCCTGTTGGTGTTTATGCTCTTGTGTAACCCCCTGCCATTGAGTCCTGGACAGGACTTAATTCTAGTTAATAGAATATGGCAAACATGATAGGATGTCTCTCCTGCCCATGATTATGTTATGAAGATTATAACTTCCATCTTGCTAGTGAGACTCTCTCCTCTGTTGTTGGTTTTAAGGAAGCCTGCTGTCATGTTGTGAGCTGCCCTATGGAGGGGCCCACATGGCAAGGAACTGAGGGCGGCCTCTGGCCAATAGCAAGCAAGGAACTGAGGTCCTCATCAAACAGTCCTCAAGGACCTAAATTCTGCCAACAATCCAAGTGAGCTTAAAAGTGGGTCCTTCTCCAGTTGAACATTCAGATGAGACTCTACCCCAGCTGACACTTTTTTTTAGCTTTGTGAGAGACCCTGAAGCAGAGGAAGGACTTCTCTAAGCTGTGCTCAGATTCCTAACCCTCAGAAATTGAGATAATAAACATGTGCTTTTTAAAAGCCATTAAGTGTGTGTCCCACCACCCATCTGTCAGTTTGTTGTACTGTGGTGGCTTACCTGTTGCCGTGATGCTGAAAGCTATGCCAATGGTATTTCAAACGCCAGCAAGTCGCCCATGGTAGGCAGGTTTCAGTGGGGCTTCCAGACTAAGACAGACTAGGAAGAAAAGCCTAGTGATCTACTTCTGAAAATTAGCCTATGAAAACCCTATGGATCATAACAGAATACTGTCTGATACAGTATTGAAAGATGAGTCCCCTAGGTTGGAAAGCACTCACAATACACAGTGGCTGCAAAAATGGACTCGAGCATACTAATGATCATGAAGATGGCGCAGGACCAGGCAACGTTTTGTTCTGTTGTACAGACAGTTTCCATGAGTCGGAGCCAACTCGAAGGCAACTAACAAGTGTGTTAATTTTTTATGCAGTATCAGATAATATAGACCTCATAATGAGCTTTGAAAATATGAAAGGAAGCTGGTAAACAGGGTTTTCAAGTAATTCACACTCATGTTGGCAGGGTGAGAAGGATGCTCTTCAGTTCTCAATGAGCTTGTCTGTGTGTAGCTAGGTCCTGTTTGCTGCTTAATGCAAATGGATATATATACATGCCATGCCTTTGACAAGTGGACCATCACGGCTTTACCTGCTAAAGACGGTTTGACATGGATTGGCATGGGCTCACCTCTTTTTATAAAAATCCTTTCAGTCCTCCTTGCTAATATCCTGGGTTGGCTTGAACCCTAACCCCCATCTTATACTGTAGCCTTTCACCCCCTCAATGTAGTGGAAAGAATCTGGGACATAACCTTTCTTTTCATTTCCTTCAACACACACCATAGACTGGGGAACATTTTGAGTTCTACTAAGAAATAAAGGTGTCCCAAGTTCTAGAAACTACAGGTCCAAAAAAGAGATTAAGTAGAAGTCCTTGGCTGTTGTCTGTGGAAAGGAATGAGTGCCGCATCAGTTTGTGACATATGACAAGGCACCTAGAAAATTAAATGCAATTGTAGATGGGACGGATAAAAGAGTCAGGAGCTCAGGATGGTCAGCCCATACTGGAAGTAGGGGCCCAGTGTAAGCCTTCTTGGAGGAGACCTGAAGAGGGGGAGGATCTGAAGGTTTGGGGACATGGTCGTTGGTGACAAGTACCCGAATGGTTGCTCTGTGGGAGCCAAGGAGAAGATATGTTCTGTGTGGTCCCAAAGGGAAGAACAAAAGGGGAGGTGTGGGTGTCACAAAGAGGCGACTGGAAGCATGGTGTAGCGAAGAACTCAGAAAGCTGGAAAAGCAGTTTTCAGCACCCTCTTCTTATGACAAATATGTTGTAATGTCCCTTTCCTAACCAAAAGCAGAATTCACAGCTAACAGACTAAAACAATATAGCACCCAATTATAACAAGAAGGAAAGTAACTTGTAATGAAGTAATGAAGACTTTATGATATAAAAGCTACGCATGACTCCATTAGAAGCCATCACTGAATGCATGGGGCGTCGGTCTGAACATGGGAGCTGGAAGTGTAGAACCGATACAGGCGTGTAGTGCCTGCAACTCAAACACCACAGTGAGAACTGCCTCTGGGGATGGGATGTTCCAAATTAGCAAACAACACTTGGTAGAATTCTAACAAAAAATAATAAAGCAAATCTCTAAACTTCAGTTTCCTCTTCTCTAAAATGGGAACAATAATAACGTAAGAATCACAGGATTGTTCTGAAAATTTAAAAAAAAAAAAGATAATCCGTGAAAATGTTTAATATTTTAGTATCTGGTGCAGAGTAAGAAACGCCATAAACTGTGGTTGATGCTACTATTGTTTCTATTACCATTACTTCTAATACTGCCACTGTTATCATCACTGCTACAAACTACTCTTTATTGTTTTTGTTAGCGGAGAGGCTGGATGTTGATTTAAATGTGGATTCTGCCATGAGTTCCTGGCCTTGCTGGCTTATCAGTGTGTGCTCTTGGGGGCAGCTCTGTCTAGTGTGAATTCCCTTACCCCAAACCTACTTCCCCAATCTTGTTGGCATTTTCTGGACATTAAAGTAGCTAGGAAATGTTGCTTTGAAAGGTACCAAGAACCGCTTTCACTATCTGTTAAAATAGTTTAACCTTCATTACCAAGACACCTGTGGGAAAATGGTAACTTCTCTGTAAATATTTGGAGACTAATCATAAACAGGTACAGTGGCTCCTGAAAATATACAGTAGCACCTAGAAATGTGAGGAGAGAGAGGTCCACTCCGTTTGAGAGTGGACTGACCACGGAGAGCCCAGGAACCTGTAGCCAGATGGAAGGCTTGATTTTGTCCTTATCTGGACACGTGGATGTGGCACAAGTCCAGGAAGATACAGTGTTTTCATCTGGATTGTTTTCTGAGCTCTACTTCTGATTTTATTGGTGAGGCAAGACTCAAGAGACTCCAGGAAAGAAACGCTCGTTTTCTCTGTTGAGAATAAATGCATTAATGATTAAGTTCGGTTAGAAATTTCTATTTTTTGTAACCTTTGCTGAAAATTAACATGGTTTTCCACTTGCACCATGCAGCTTCTCCCCAGGAGTTGGTTTCCCAGGGATAATAGCTAACGTTTTTCAGCAGCTACTGAAGGTAAGCAGCAGGCTGGTGTACAATGTGCGTGCTTCTGCACTGTTGTTACCCTTTGCACAAAAAGCACAGCATCAATTGGACGAAATAATAGCTATTCAATTGGTCATTCCCTTATGACTGCAAGCCATTTGGAGCTCAGTCACACTTACGAAAACCAGTATTGACTATGTCTAGAAATATCTGGAATTATATGGTTCGCCACTGACATCTTTCATTCATAATTACTGCAAAGTCTGCCTGCCCAGGCCTAGTCAATGGCCAGTCAATATTCCCATTATAAGCCAGAGCAGGGTGAAAGTCTAGGGCAGAAACACAAAGCAGACGCGTATTCAGTGGGGCTCATGGACCCAAACATCAGAGTCGGCCCGAGAGGACCTCATGAACCATGGAGCTCGGAGGGATGGCCTGGCAGGGTTTGATGCTTTTCTGCAGTCTGCATTCCATGGGGTAGGAAACTAAGTCTCTTTACAATGGAATAATACATGCGAACACCTCTGTAACATGTAAGCTACTCTATAGGAGTGGCTCCTTCTTCTCTGAAGAGATACAGGCGCCAAGCTTGTTGCGGTAACATTTGCGTTGTGATGGAGCACCGTATCTTGTTTTACAAGAACATATTTTAAACGGGTGCAGGTAACACAGAGTGCCTGGGTGGTGCAAATTGTTAATGCACTTGGCTGCTAACTGAATGATTGGAGGTTTGAATCCACCCAGAGGCACTTCGGAAGAAAGAGGTGGTGATCCGTTTTCGAAAAATCAGCCATTGAAAACCCTACGGCACACAGTTTTACTCTGACACACATGGGGTCACAATGAGTCAGAATCAACTTGAGGGCAACTGGTACTTATTTATGGGTAACATCGTTACCCCCAGACCATAAACAATCCAAGTGAGAAGTCTGTCTGAGCAAGTACTGCTCTCCTCAAAGAAGGTAGTCCAGGCTTTGGCAATGGTGCCAAGACCTTACTCTTTGTTACAGAGAGGATTTAATGATGGTGGACTATCATAAATGGTTTTACAATGTGGTTTGGCTTTTGATGGGTTGCTGGTGTTGAGTTGCTTGCATTATAACCCAATTTGACAATTTCCTCTTTGTCAGCCTGATGCCATTTTGAGCTTTCTGAACTTTTCCATAAAGCCTTTAAGGTACCCAATGATAAAAGTTCTGTGTACTGGGCATATCCTACTGAGGGGGCTTTTTTTTTTTTTTTTAATCACCGTTATATAAAGGCTTGGCTCTTATACAATACTCATCCACTGCAAGTAACTAAATAAGAACACCTGAGTTTTTGGTTTTATGGGTGTTCCTTATCCCTAGTGTTTCACAGAAAACCTTTTTTAGGCCCTATTATTCTGGCCATGATAAATGTCACTACTTGAATCTAATGTAGGTAATTTTCTTGCTACTCTAGTATATTGGCACAGGAATGAGTATGAATTTACTGCTAATTTAGTGTGCTAACCCTTAATTAGCAAAAAGCCTGGTCGGAAATAGCTCATATTGAAAGCTCTGCAAACTTTTATCCAAAATAAAGTCACCATGGCACACGTGTGTACACACACACACAGTCATCCCTCCACCCAGTGCATTCTGGAAATACACCATACGAATATTTGCTTCAAGCACAGATATTACTGAATTTATATGGTACTGTGATAGTTAAACTAAGCAAAGACACTTGGAGATGAGCAGCTGGCTGAACAGATCCTCAGAAAAGCCCCGCAGAGCTCATAAATTCAGGGAGCCTTGGGGAAGCTCCGAGGGAAACTGCCTGCCTGTACCAATACAGTCAAGGCATTTTTTTATAAAACGTACATTCTCTCATTTAATTCTCACTGTGACCTTTAAAATGTAAACTATTCATCCCTCCTCTAGCTGAGGAATCATGGGTTCAGAGAAGATCATTCATTCATTAATTCATTCAATAAATATCTGAGTGCCACTATGTAGGAGCCCTGGTGGCTCAGTGGTTAAGTGCTCGGCTGCTAACTGAAAGGTGGGTAGTGTTTCGAACCCATTAGCCAGGCACTCTGCAGGAGAAATATAGAGCAGTCTGCTTCTGTAAAGATTTACAGCCTTGGAAACCCTGTGGGACAATTCTACTCTGCCCCACAGGGTCGCTGTGAGTTGGAATCGACTTGACGGTAAGGGGTTTGATTTTTTTGGTTTGCTCTGGGACAGCTCTCTCCTAGGGATGGGGATACAGAATGACAAAACCACTGCCCTCATGGGAGTTTACATTTAAGAGAAATTCAATAACTTGCCCACAGTCAGACACAGTCAGAGATAGGGCCAGAATTCTAAGTCACGACTGCTTGATCTCAGAGTCCTAGGACTGGAGAATATTTACAGGGGGCTCAACTACTTGCCTAGTATTTAATTATTTAATGTTGCTTTCTCCGGTGGTTTTGCCTCCATGGTTTTGCCGTGCCACAATATGCACAATATAGCTCCTTTATTAAACACAGCCCACATGTCTCCCTTCTATCTCCCTGGTCACTAGGACCTTAGACACTTGGAAGGGCAGTCAGCCAGTAACTCTCAGGGCCAAACTATGGCAAAAACAGCTGGTTGCCTAGTCAGTATCTATTCTCCCTTCTTTCCTCACTACCAGAACCACGATTTTGCTTGTGGCAGCAATGTTCTTTACCAAAATAGAAGCTTTCCAGGTTCCCTTGTACGAGGTATGCTCATGAGACTGAATTCTGGCCAATGACGTGTAAGAAGAAGTCCACTGTGTGGTGCTTCTAGGAAAGCTTTCTTCTCCTGGTAGAAAGGGACAGGCTCAGCTGGCCCAGGTCTTCTACCCTTTGTCCATTTCTTCTTTCTACTGGAGAATGGGCATGGTTCCTGAAGGGACAGGAGAATCTTGATGCCATTAAGATGAGAGTCATTTGCTAAGGAGGACATTACAGGAAGCTAGAAAGAGCTCAGGTGCTTGAGGATTTACTGGATTAGCCATACAAGCCCTGGGCTGGCTCTCTCTGGACCTGAGAAAATTATACCACTATTTGCTTAAGCAATTGATGTTGCGTACTTGTGCACACATACCGCTGTTACACAAACACAAAATATTCTACTGATACTTTCGCTGTTGGGTGATCATCACCTCTACACTACCACCACAATTTAATGAGCACTTTACATGGCTCAAAGCGTAGGGCTGAGTTTTACCACATTGATGCATTTGTTTCTCACAGGAACCTTATGAGGGAGGTACCATGACCTCATTTTATAGATAAGGAAACTGACGCTCACTGTGGTTAAGCAGCTTGCCCAGATTTGCTCTCTAGAATGCTGTGCAGCCGGGATTCCACCTTGCTCAAAGCCTCATTTGCTGTTGTGTCCACTTTATCAAATCACATGAAGTAATCACAGCTGGTATATTGATGTTTAGCGCAGTAATGACACCAAGAGCAAAATTAAGGTGAATTGGCATATATAATTTCTCCAGACTTACCATTTTAATAAAATGTCCTTCCCAACGTTATTCAAGTCTAACAATTTCCAATTCCTTTTCTTTCTCTTTGTAACCTCAAACAGCATGACAAAGTGTAAAAATGTACCTCCAAGCTCTATGCATATCCACAACAAAACCCTATTTGCCCATCCTAACAACCAGTGATATTTGGAATTACTCATATCCTGGTCTTTGCGCCTCTCTCTGCCTCAGACTTATTTTGGCCACATCAGGATGGAGATGGCGTTGGAAAACAGCTCAAACGGAGGGTATTAGAAGCGTGAACAAGTTCAGGGAAGGCCATCGACGTGGTGGTCAGGTGAGAAATCGTCAGAGAAGACGTCACTCAGCATATTCCTCATGCCTCTTCTGTCTTTCTACTCCGCCTCGATGTCATTCTTCATGGCAGCAAACTTGTCCCCCCAGAAGCCCATATGCTCAAAGTCTACCTTTTAAATTAATTAATTTTTCTTCCATAAGCAAATCTTTTACCCTTTTGGGAAAGATTTTCTCTTTGAAGTCTTTTGACATTTAATTATTGATTATTGATTCACCTTGTTCTGATTATTGATTCACCTTAATCTGATCATTGATTATTGATTCACCTTGTTCAAGATTAAATATATATCTTACACACACCCTCTTTAGCTATTTTCCACCCAGTCTTCAGTCTATGTACATTCTACTCAGTTCAGCTTTCAGACCCCTGCAAATATCTGAATCACCTATCTGAAAACAGGAAAAGTCTATCGCAACGCACACTCCCCCTTTTGTTTGTTTTTCTCACTAGATGTGTTCATAGGGTCAGATTGAAACTCTTGGCTGCCCAAAGCTTTGGGAAGATTGTAGCTCCCACTCCGGCATGCCCCATCCCATGTGTGATTCCAAATTAAATCAATACTAGAACATGGAGTAAGTAAGCATGATAAGTCTATCTCGGATTTTTCTGGCTATAATGATTTGAATTCTTTTCTTTTGAAATATCACATTTAAAAAAATACATGTTGTTTTATGTCTCTGCTCTGCTAGCACCTTAAGCCCATGCTCAGACTGTCAATCCGCCAGCTGGGCAATCCAGCACCACATGCTCAAATCCTTAAGCACAGACATTTACTCTTACTTCATACACAAGGGAAACTTTCGGAGGGAAAGAGACACTCCTAGATAGAAGCATACAGTTTACTAATATAAAGGGACTAAGGATAGTTTTTTTCTTAAATTTTACTTCCCCCAACCAAGAAAATGCTATGACTTTTGGTCTATATAAGGAGCCCTGGTGGAGAAATGGTTAAGCACTCGGCTGCTACTCGAAAGGTAGGAGGTTCGAACCCACCAGCAACTCCATGGGAGAAAAGACCTGGTGATCTGCTCCTGTAGAGATTGCATCCCAGATTACATCCTGGGGCAGTTCTACGCTGCCATGTGGGATTGTTATGAGTTGGAATCACCTTGACGGCACACAACGGAAACAACGGGTCTGTATGTGGTACTAATATTTTACTTTCTATTCCCATGTTGGTTTAATGTTCCCTTTAAAAGACTGTCCATATTTTCTATCCATACTATTAAATGATGGGTCTGTATAATTATCTCACCCAATCCATGCTCAGTTAGGTACTTAATACATACATGAGTTTTAACTGATTGATGATGTATATGAAAAAACTGAGTTTATGCTTTCAACTTCCTGACTCCAAATATTGAGACCAAACACGAATTTGAGCAATTTAAATCATATGTCATCCACAATCGAGATGAATAGTACTTTCTAACTGGCTTTTTAAAAAATTTTTTTTAATTATAGAAAAGTACAATAAAGAGAATGTCATTCAATCAGTTCTTGACTTGAAATTTATCATTATGTGATACTACTTCTTTTTCTATGTACTCATTTTAAAAACAATTTTGAAAGTTAGATGTGAACATTTTCTCCTTTAAGAGAAATATTAGAACATTACAGACCAAGTTAAAGTCCCCTTTTCTACCATCTCCAGTTCTCTCTCTACCCTCCTCCTTTCCATTTCTTTTTCTCTTTCTCCAAAAGTACCCCATAATCATTTCTGTATGTAGTCTTACAGTCCTTCTAAAAATATCTTTACGTCCGTCTATGCCCATAGGAAATATACAGCATTGATTTTTGTGGTTATCGAGTTCACATTCTACTCAGGCAGAGCATTAGTCTGCCAAGAACACATTCGGAAAAGCCATGTGATCATCTCAAAAGATGCAGGGAAAGCATCTGATACAAGTCAACACCTATTACTTAAATTTAAAGAGTTTTAAAAACTAGAAAGAAAAGTGACTTTCCCTAACCTGAAAAGAGAAAGCTACAAAAATCCTAGCACAAAAAGCACATCTAAGAGTGAAACGCTAGACCATCATCTACAGCTAGGAAAAAGAAGCCGCCACCGTCTCCGTGCAACAGTGTAGCCAAGTCAGTGTAGTGCAATACGAAAAACAAATAAAAAGGAGCGGGATTGGGAAGGAAGAAATAAATCCACCATAATTCACATACCGTATGATTTTGTCTTCACAGAAAATCTATAGACAAAGTTACGACTAATAAAAGAATTTAGCAAGTCGTCTGATACAAGCTGGAGTCATAGGAATTATTTCTAGCTCTTTGCACTGCGGGAGTCCTGGTGGTGCAGTGGTTAAGAACTCAGCTGCTAACCTAAAGGTCAGCAGTTCGAATCCACCAGCCACTGCTTGGAAACCCTATGGGCAGCTCTACTCTGTCTTATAGGGTTGCTATGAGTCGGAATCGACTCAACTGCAACGGCTTTGGTTTTTGCACTGGTAGCAATTAACGATTAAAGATGCTGTTTTAAAAATACCACTCATAGTGACAATACAGACTATGACATAACAAGACAAAGAAATTAACCCAAACTGTAAGATTTTTATGGGGGAAATTATAAAACATCATTGAAAAATATAAAAGATGAGGAGATATATATACCACTATAACCGGAATATACAACCATATAGGTGACAATTTTGTTCATATTTATCTAGAAATCCAGTACAGCAGGAATTAAAATAATAGGTTTTTTATGGAACTTGAAACACTTAACTTAAAATTCATATAAAACATCAAAAAGTTGAGAATAGCCTAGCCAATGTGAAAAAGAACAAAGCGAAGAGACTCATCTTGCTAAAAATCAGGTTTTATTTTAAAGCTACATTAATTAAGACAGTGCATTGTTGTTTGTGGATATAAAGTAGATCAACAGTACAGAGCAGAGATCCCAGAAATAGATTCACACCAGAAAGAACCAACACATATACAGAAACTCAATATATGCTAAGGGTCAAACCAAAAAAAAAATCAAAACCTCTGCCATCCAGTTGATTCCAACTCATAGCGACCCTATAGTTTAGAACAGATCAGAAATGCCCGATAGGGTTTCCAAGGAGGGGCTGGTGGACTTGAACAGCCAAGCTTTTGTTAGCTGCCATAGCACCTAACCAGTGTACCACCAGGGCTCCATGGCAAGGGTAGCAGTAAAAAATAGAGTATTAAAAATGGTGTTGGGACAATTGGTTATTTTTGTGAAAGAAATTTTTAGAAGATATCTACATCATACCATTAAGTAAAATAAACTCTTGGTGCATGAAAGATCTAAACATGTAAAGCAAAACTAGAACGTTTAGAAGACAATATGGGGGATATGACTCAGGACAGGAAAGGATTTCCTTGAACAACCCATAAGAAGTGCTAACTATAAAACGGAAGACTGACAAGTTCATACAATAGGTTTGAAAACTTCTCTACCATAAAAGAGTAGAAAATAAGCCATAGACCATCAACAATATTAACGACACATATAAATGGCATAGATTAGTATCTAGAATATATAATCTCTAGAAATGAATTAAAAAATGGATAATCAACAAAAAAAGTTATGAACAAAAACAATTCACAGAAAAGGAAGCAAAATGACTGATAAACATGAAAGAATGTTCACCCTCAATCAGAGAGATGCAAATTAAAACCGAGATAAAACACCCTTTCTTCTAGTCAACTGTCTGCTTGCTTTCAAATCTGTTCTCCTCCCTTCTCTGGCACTTCCTGATAACACAAGTATCTTCTTCTGACTTTTAGATAAGTTTAGCCACCAGAAGGCAGGGGGTAAGACTGAAGAATAGGAGAAGGAGGAAGTCAGCATTTCTCCCCTCTTCCCCTTGCTTCCTTTAGGATCCCTGGCAGCCCCCATGAGCCTCTGGAGACTCTGGCTGCAGCTCCACGTTGGTTTTAGTTTCTGACCGGGGTCCCACCTTCTGGCCTCTGGTGACACCACCTTCTGCCTCTGCCCCTCTAGCCCGAAGGTTGACAGCAGGCCCCTACCGTCGTGGGTGTTGCTTCCCCATCCTAGTTGGCCTCTCGGTGTTTCATCATCTGTATAATCAACCACCTGTATTAAACTTCCTCTGTTGAAAGACCTGGAGTGTTCCTGGCTGGACTCTGACTGATCCACCATTTCACACTCATTAGACTGACACAAATTTAAGATGTCTGACATGACTACGTGCTGACAAAGATGGAGCCACATCAACTTCCAGTTGGTGGGAGCGTAAACTGGTAATACTACCTTGGAAAGCCAGCAGCAACATTTAGTAAAATTGTTGATGGGCGTTTCCTACGAGCTAGCTATTCTATATTTAGGCATACATACTCTATTGATACCTTCTCATATTTTCACAAAAAGGTAAGTAAAATAATACTCATTGCAGTGTTATTTGTAATAGCAAAACTTTGTTAAACAATATAAATATCTATCAACAGAAGAAAGTGTTATTAAAATATGGCATACTAATGGAATGAAATACTATTGAGCAGTTAAAAGGAATGAACTGTAGCTTCATATATCATCAGGGATAAATCTCAAAAATATAATGCTGAGTGAGAAAGAATGTAGAATGATATATACAGTACAATGTCATTTCTACACAGCTATAAAACCCCTAATTCTGTATATGCTTTAAGGATAGATATATCTTTAATAAAATTATAAAATCATACATACGTAGGAATAATAAACACCAAACTCAGGATAACTGTTCTTTCTAGAAGGAGGGAGGGAAAGGTATTGAGCAAGGGTATACATGGAAATCCAACATATCTGTAATGTTTTATTTCTTAAAAATATATTATATAAATTTGGCAAAAATATATTTGGCAAAACTGTATGGAAGATACATAATACTATGTAATTCTCCATACGTTTCTATATGATTGAAATATTTCCTTTACTTTTTTAAAGGAACTTGTCTTTCTAGAATAAGTGGCCATTATTAGTGTAGAAGAGCCAACGATGGGCACCTAATGATAACCCCCGAATTTATGTGGAGTAGAAACTGTTACAGAATTGACAAAAGATTCTATGTGAAACCTACCCAATTTCTCCCAAAAGAAAAACCATATTTTACCTACACTCACCCCATCCATCTTCTAAACAACACATTTTCCCATGTTCATCATCATCAACCATGTCAGCCTGCTGAGACCAGCTCCTGAATGAATACTGCTTCAAAATCCTCTCAACCATTTTCCAAAGCATTGTCTATCACTGTTGGCCTTCCTATGTCCACCACAGTAAATCTCTCTCTTTGATGTGTAGTTTGTCTGCTTTGGTTGCAGTTTCCAGCCAGCAGCACTTAGGCCGAGCTCCCCATTTGGTCTTGGGCTCTGGCCTGGCTGCCCGGCTGCGTTTGATTTCTTTTCGCCCTCCTTTATTGGTTATTAGAGTCATTTGTTTATGGGCCAGTGTGTTTTCACGGTTCTCATTACTCTGCTGTAATCTGTGTGCTGGGCTATTAATCCTGGACCAGCTGCAGTTGTAGAGAACATCTTTGCATCTTCAGGTATCTGGACTCTTACCACCAAGCACTTGCACCCGTTCTCTCTTGATGAGGAACACTCTTACCCTCAACCCTAACTTTGCCTGCTGACTTCTTATTTACTTAAACACCAGCTTAATCCCTTCCTCCTGGAAGCCTTCCCAGATCCTTGAGACTGGCACCCCATACTTGTCCTAGTATTACATTCAGCATACAATATTGTAATCACTTTCACACTTCAAATCTAAGCTTCATTCAGTCAGAAAAAGTGGCTGTATTATCCATCACACACTAACTGTCAAGCACAAAGCCTGGCATGTAATAAATGTTCAATAAATATTTCTTGACTAAATAAAGGAAAATCAAGTCAGACTAATGGTCTACCCAGCAAATTATTCCTTTGCTGATGAGAGGTGTATTTGCATCCACAAGGTCAAAAGTCTTCCCAGCAACTCGAAGTTACACAGTAACTCATTGTAGATTCATCTTCCAATAATTTCCCTCATCTTTTGGATGACTTTAGCTTTATTATTATTATTTTTTATTTTCATTTCTGAGATAACAAGTTCCATAAACTTAGATCATACTACGTAAAATCTGAGTTCATTTCATTTGTTTTAACATTTTCTTTCATGCCTCATATCTTCAAATCTAATATATTTGCAATAGTAATCCTTTACTTTCTTTTTTTCCAGATAAAAATAACACAGAGGGCATATTTTTTTTTCCTATGGCACAAAGAAGGAATAAATAATAGAGACTCAATCAGGAGAAAACACAACACTGAAGTAATAGCCCTCATTGAAGGAGAATCAGTCAGCACTAGTTAGCACACACAGACTCTGGGATTTAGGTATTGGTGATGATCATGGATTACTGTCCGCTTCTATCAGTGCTTTAAAGATCTGCCTTTGCTAAATCTAGAATAACAACACGCAAATGTGCGTGCAGAAAAGGGAAGCCTTATTAACGCAGCCCGTATGATAGCTGTTCTCACACCAGTTTTAGGAGGTCGCGTTGGCTTGCTGCAGCAGCAGCTGAGAGCAATACTTCTCTCAAATTATCACAGGACTTAGTGGTCTAATGTGATCCAAGGCAAGCAGAACTAGTTATAGAATGAGATAATCTATGAACAAGAGGATAAACGAGTTTATAATCTACTATAATTGCCCCATGAATATTTTATGGAATATATATGTATTTGTACATGTTAAGTGTGATTGTGTGTGTATAATTTTTATATAAAGATGACTATAATTTATTTCAGAGATGAATGTATTTTGCATGTACTCTTGTTAAAACATCAGTTCTTTCCCCCCCTGGAAACCTTTCTTGACATTCCTATAATTTGTTTTTGTTTTTTAATATATTTAAGGGAACTTTAAAAAACAGTTTTTTGCTTAGCTTGAGGATAGAAAATCTTCAAGGGTTCTATGTTTTAATTTTATAAAATGTTTAAAATTGTATAAGTACATCAAATAGCATTTTTTTTAAAACAAGTGTTCGGAGATTCTTTGAAAATGCCCATCAGAGCATGCTAACCAACACATTTCAACATACTCATTTCTAATTTAAGCACCGTTAATGTTTTACATCTTTACTCTGAAGAGCTTTAAATTACACTCTTAAGCAGAGCTTGTTACTATGAATTTCAAGCAGATAAATTAATGTTTACATATTAAAGACGTCCCCTGAAATGGAGCTGCTCGCGCGTACGGCTAACGGCAGTGTGCTGGACGTCAGAACATTGTGTTTGGCAAGCTAGACTTGAGCAGGGTCTCCTAGGAAAACATCGCCAGGGTCATTTTCGTTTTCTGAAATCGATGCACTGATCTCCAAAAAAAAAAAACTTTTAAATATGACATGAGCTGGCAACAGATACAACTTTGCTATGTATATTTTGTAGACCTTAAACGTTTCTTGTAAGCCGCATACCTAGTTTCCCTAAACTTGCCTCCACCCACCTTCTCAAAGATGGCTCCCTTTCTTCCTATCATAAGAAACAAGCCACTACGTCTCCCTTTCAAATCCTTAAACGTTATGAGGTTATGACCTGTTTCTAGGATTTTCATACACATAATTCAATAAAAAATACTTGGCAGACCTATTTTCTCTTAAAGGTCTCGGTAGAACTACTGTAAAACTGTTATGACTTTTAAAAATCTGGAATGGAACAATTAAGCACGTACAAGGTTATGATCACAAGTTCTGAATCAGACAGCTCTTTGATTTAAACTGCCGTTTCGCCACTTCGTAATTATGTGATGCTCAGCAAACTATGTAATCTCTCTCTCTGTGCCTCGGTTTTCACATAAATAGGATAGTAACGATAGCAGTATTTCTGCCTTACTAATTGTTGGGATGATTCCATTTAAAAAAAAAAAATCTATATAAGCTTTTAGCACAATGACTGGCAAAGCATAAGACCTCAATGAATGTTAGCTCATACCACCACTGTTATTATTCATTTTCTAATACATCAAATAAAAAATCAAAAAAGCTCCTTTTATTTTTCTCCAGTATTGGCTGAGCCCACTGAAGTGGTAGAACTTGACATAGAGAAAAAGCACCAAATACCACCTTATATTAATATAGGAGGTTCTAGTTAGCAGCTTTGCTGTAATCTTGAGCACATTTTGATCCCTCTAAGAGCCCTGGTGGTCCAGGGGTAAAGTGTTCAGCTGCTAACCTAAAGGTTGGCGGTTCAAACACATCCAGTGGCTTCACAGGAGAAAGACCTGGTGATCTCCTCCCATAAAGATTACAGCCTAGAAAACTCTATCACATGGGTCACTATGAGTTGAGATTGACTCGAGGGCACCAACAACATCAGAGTTTTGCAGGAGCCCCTGTGTGGTGCAAAGAGTTAACATGCTCAGCTAATAACCAAAACGTTGGAGTTTTGAGCCCACCCAGAGGTGCCTTGGAAGAAACACCTGGCAATCTATTTCTGAAAACTCAGCCATTAAAAACCCTGTGGAGCTCAGATCTACTCCCACACACACGAGGTTGGGAGGAGTCGGAATCGACTCAGTGACAACTGGTTAAGGTTTTGCAAACAAAATGAGGTCTCCATATTTCATCAGTCAGCTTTCTTAGCTGCAAGGAAAAAAACAGAACAAGACAGACTCTGGCTGACATAATCAAAAGAGCAATTTATTGAAAAGATACCGGGAAACTCTTAGAGGATCATGGAGATGGCCTGAAGAACTAGGCTCAGGCACGATCTAGGCTCACATCACACCCCTAGAACCTGCTGGCAGGAACACCACGGCCCTTGACTCCTGGACCACAGCACTGACTATGGATTCGGGCGACACTCCTGGTGTCCCTGGAAATGGGTTGTTGCTGCCATGGCTGCTGCTGCCAGCAAGAATTCATCTGTGTTCCTCATTCTTTATGTCTTTAGTAAACCCTCTTCACGGCTCTACTCTTCTACAGGGATACCACCCAACCCAAACCTGTAACAACACCTGTGACAGTGACCTGCCAGCTGGACTTACAGGACCCATGGAACTCAACAATTACATGGAAACCCCAGGGTTCAAGTACCTCTCACCCAACAAAGAAGTATGAGTGTTTTTTTTTTTTTTTTAATTTAATTTATTGTTTTATTTGTTTTGAGAGAAGGACGTAAAAATAAGTAGTTTCATGGAAAACCCTAGTAAGCCCAGGAAAAGGGTCTTGGGCCTGTGTGAGTTTTCTAGAGCTGCCATAACACATAGCCACAAACTGGATGGCTTAAAAACAACATACATTCTTCCTCTCACAGTTCTAGAGACTAAATGTTGGAAAGCAGGGTGTTAGCGGGGCTGCGCTCCCTCTGAAGGTCTGGGGAAGACTCTGTTCTCTGCCTTGCTCCTGGTGGTCGCTGGCAAGCAGGGTGTTAGCGGGGCTGTGCTCCCTCTGAAGGTCTGGGGAAGACTCTGTTCTCTGCCTTGCTCCTGGTGGTCGCTGGCAGTCCTTGATGTTCCTTGGCTGGTAGACATATCCTGCGATCTCTGCTTCCGTCTTCATACGGCCTTCCCCTCTGTTTTCTGTGTCCAAAATTCCTTTTTATAAGGATAGCAATCATATTCAATTAGGGCCCACCTGAATTCAGCATGACCTCTTCTCAACTTGGTTACATTTGCCAAGACCCTATTTCCAAATAAGGTCACATTCACAGGTTCTGGGTGGACACGAATTTTGTGGTGGGGCACTATTCAACCCAGTATAGGGCCTAATAGATATTTCATTTGTCTACCCTTTATTTTTAACCTTTATGAAACCATATTTAAATATCCTTCCAAAATTATATTTCCAATGCGGTGAATAAATTTTTTCTTAACTTGCCTATTTAGAAGAGAGTGACAGGTGTCACCTCGCTGCTACGCCGAGTTCTATAATTCCAACACCTGTCACTGGCTTTCTTTATTGAAAAGAATCGATGGCTGTGACAGATAGAAAGGGGAGGATATAGTGGCATATTTTGATCCATCTGACACCATGTCTCTGAGAGGCTGTCTCCGTCAGTCTCTGTTGATTTTTTCTAACCAGGACCCAGTGGAAAGTTCTTAGGGTCTTTAGCACTGAAACTCCCTAGAATGTGTCTGTTCTTCGTCCACTGATGCATATAATTTTATATTCTAATTCATTTCAACTTAGTACGTTTTCAATAAAGTTATAAAATTTGGACAGATTCATTTAGACTTAGGTGCATGATTCTTGGAAATCAGGAAATGCTTGGATTGACAACTATGTGCTGGCCACACTTTGTTCTTTTATGTGACTTCAAGTACCTTAAAACTTTATTAATAAATACTGTGAAATATTCAAATCCTCTGACCATAATAAAGAGTAAAAGGACAAAAGGCATCTTCATTGTAATTCATTACATATACCCAGAAACCCCATCATTATGGCTGCCTGAACTGATACAAACATTCTTCATTAGAACCACTATTATATAAAAGACTTGTTTTTTTATTTAGAAAAATGAGCGTCACATTAGCAACTTATCCACACTTAAGCTGCCCTCTCTCCTCGAAGCAGAAAATAATCTGTTGTACTAAATAATTTGAAATGTCATTTTGTTAATAGGTAATTAAAGTCTGTAGTCAATGCTCCTCCTGAGACTTTAAGCTAAAGCTACATGCTGTCATTTAAATGACTGTCAGCTGAGGCAGTTGCCAGTGCAGGAGGGAAGATTCTGGATCTCTATCCACAGGTGGGTAGAACTTCAAGGACTATGGCTATCTTCCAAATTAGGTTAGATTGAATCCAAATTGAGACACAGAGACCCTCAAACCATAGTGGAAACTACTGCTTTTCTGAGTTGTTACCATGGGTGAAAGTTAATACAGAGTGTGACATGAACAAAGAAAATGGAGTGGCTTTCAAAGACCACAGTCCCTCACCCATTGAAGACACAGTCACGGCTTCCATCCTTTGCATTGTCCAGCTGGGGTGATGTAGTACCTCCACTTCCTTGCTTAACGCCTCCTGATCACTTGCCTGCCATCTCAAAGAGTTTCTTGAAATATTCTTAAACCTTTGGCATCTCTTCCTGCCCTGGGCCTCATGAATAAAACATTTACCCAGTCAGCAGCTTTGGCAGAGAAGAAAAGCCAAGTTCCATCCATCAACGTCAAGGGCTGAATTACCCAGTGATTGCAGATACTTTAATAACTCTGCCTCTGTACGACGATGTTGGTAAACAGCTAAACGCTGCCAGCAGCACCTGATTTTACAGTAAGCATTCATTTTCCAGCTTGGCAGCATACCATCACTGTGAAAGTGGTGAGTGGCCACAGGGATCCCAATGGTTTTGTACTTTTCCATTTACAATTTCCCTCCTTTTTCCAAAGTGCTTTGCATTTCTTCTTCCTGTTGGTTGCAGGAAGGGGCAAGCAAATCTACTCATAAAAGGCCAAGAAGGAACTTTTTTTTCCTTCAACAGGCCAAACAGAGTCTGGGTTTCATAGGTAATTTGATTCACTTACCATCAGAATCAATTTAACGTCACTGTTTGGTGAGGGTAATAAGTAAAGCAATTTTGGTAGAAAGTATAAAGTCAATGCTATTGGCATTTTATGACTAGGTTATCCTAAATTGCTCTAAATTGAGAACGAAGAAAAAGAAAGCCAAACAAAACATTTATCACGCAACATTTCAAAACACCATATTTGAGTATCAGAAAATATAATTTCTTCTCAAATTTCTATAGAAAAGTTACTTAAAACTAAAAAGTTGCCAGGATTGGAGTTGGAGCGGCAAAAGGGGAAGCACTGACTTTTTCAGAAAACGTTATTAACCAAAAAAACCAAATGCATTGCCAGTGAGTCAATTCCGACTCATAGCAACCCTATAGGACAGAGTTGAACTGCCCCATGGGGTTTCAAGGCTGTAAATCTTTACGGAAGCAGACCGTCACATCTTCCTCCCACAGAGCAGCTAGTGGGTTCAAACCGCTGACCGTTTGGTTAGCAGCCAAGGGCTTCACCACGGTGTCACCAAGGATCCTTATAAAAAGTCATAGGACCCACAAAATTATTAATGTCCCATATGGTTGTACTAGCTACTAAACAAAGATAATATAATTTCAGATTTATGGCCAGATCACCTCTAAACGCTCAAGTACATAAAAATATATACATATATTTTTTTAATTCCTTAATGAACAGAGAAGCCATCTTGATTCTAAAGATTAAAGTTGACTCATGGTGAAGACAGCTTCACTCAGTACATTTTAACTTTATATTACATCTGAAAAAAAAAATTTCTTAGGCTATCCAGAATAAAAACAGGCTCTGCTAGAATCTTCCATGAAATCCATCTCATCATATATGTGGATTTTCCACATATCCACAAATAGATGTTGTGAGTATATCACTATAAATTTGAGATGCATTGTCATGGGCTTCTGCCTATAAAAAGGCAACGACAATAAAATTAAGCCCAATTTAAAAATCAATCAAACAGAAGGACAAAAATTGTTTCTGTAGAGACAATGCAACTGGCCACAGAGTTCCCTTCTCTTGGGGTCATGTTGCCTCAGTGTATACGTAACCAGGAGCCACCTCAGCAGCCAAGAATTTATTCACTCCCTTCAGTCCTCAAGCAATAAGCCCCCACTACACACACACAAACACACACACACACAACATACATACACACATACATGCACACACACACAAAGAGATACATACACACAAATACATACGTGAACATAGACACATATATACACATACACACATATGCATACATTCATACACAGACGTGTACACACATATACTTACATACACAGAGACACATACACATACAGACACACACACACACAAACATGCACACATACACACACAAACACATACACAGATGCCAAGGGCATGACTCCTTATAACACCAGAATAACCAAATCACAAACTATTTCATCTGGCCTCCCCTTGCATCATCTTCTCCTGATTCTGAAAAAAAACTGCTAGGAAAATAAAATCCATTCACACCATAATTCTTTTCCTACACCTGCCCGCCTCGATCCTATTAATGAAGCATCTTAAGAATTTGTAAGATTTCTAATTCTGACCTTAAGACCCATCAACTGATATCAACTTGTATGCATTACTACAGCGTCTCCAGACTAACTGATATCCCGTCTCACCCACGATGCTGTCAATGACAACTTCTTTGAAAAAGAAAACTTCTTTGTGGTTGGTTTGGTAATATTCTAAGAAGCAAATACTCAATTCCATAATTAACACTTGTTTTCAATTTCATAAAATGCCATTTCAGGCACATTTGATTAACTCCCATTGAAAATCATGTTTGATGCAGACAATAGTCTAAACCTTAACACAAATGACATATTTGACTATTAGCAAATGAAACTCTTCACCACTGAGTGGGTTCCAACTCATGGCAACCACATGTTACAGAGCAGAACTGCTCCAGAGGGTTTTTTTTTTTTGGCCTATAATCTGTACAGGAGAAGATTGCTAGGCTTTTCTTTCATGGTGCTGCTGGGTGGGATTAAACTGCCAAGCTTTAGGTTAGTTGTCCAGTGCAAACCACGTGCTCCACCCAGGAACCTTATTTGACTATTGTTGTTCTGGTTAGACACCTTCCAGTCGGTTCTGACTCACAGCAACCCTACGGACAACCGAACAAAACGCTACCCAGGGCTGCACCATCCTCACAATCATTGCTTTGAGTCCACTGTTGCAGCCACTATGTCAATCCATCTCATTGAAGGTCTTCCTCTCTTTTGCTGACCCTCTACTTTACCAAGCATAATGTCCTTCTCCAAAGACTGGTCCCTCCTGATAACATGTCCAAGTATATGAGACGAAGTCTCACCATCTTTACTTCTAAGCATTCTGGCTGTACTTCTTCCAAGACAGATTTGTTCATTCTTCCGGCAGTTCATGGTATATTCAATATTCTTCGATAACATCAAAATTCAAGATAGATTTGTTCATTCTTCCGGCAGTTCACGGTATATTCAATATTCTTCGACAGCATCATAATTCAAAGGCATCGATCCTTCTGTGCTCTTTCTTTTCATTGTCCAGCTTTTGCATGCATATGAGGCAATTGAAAATACCATGGCTTGGGTCAGGCACACCTTGGTCCTCAAAGCGACATTTTTGCTTTTTAACCCTTTAAAGAGGTCTTTTGTAGTAGATTTGCCCAGTGCAATACATCTCTTGATTTCTTGATTGGTGCTTCCATGGGCATTGATTGGGGATCTAAGTAAAATGAAATCTTTGACAACTTCAATCTTTTCTCTGTTTATCATGATGTTACTTATTAGTCCAGTTGTGAGGATTTTTGTTTTCTTTATGTTGAGGTGTAACCCATACTGAAGGCTTTGATCTTCATCAGTAAGTGCTTCAAGTCCCTTTTGCTTTCAGCAAGCAAGCTTGCGTCATCTGCCTATCACCATATTGTTAATGGGTCTTCCTCCAATCCTGATGCCACATTCTTCTTCATATAGTCCTGCTTCTCGGATTATTTGCTCAGCGTACAGATTGAATAAGTATGGTGATAGGATACAACTCTGTTGCACACCTTTCCTAATTTTAAACCATGCAGTATCCCCTTGTACTGTTCGAATGACTGCCTCTTGGTCTATGTACAGGTTCGTCATGAGCACAATTAAGTACTCTGGAATACCCATTCTTTGCAATGTTATTCACAATTTTTTATGATCCACACAGTTGAATGCCTTTGCATAGTCAATAAAACACAGGTAAACATCTTTCTGGCATTGTCTGCTTTAAGTCAAGATCCATCTGACATCAGCAATGATATTCCTTGTTCCATGCCCTCTTCTGAATCTGGCTTGAATTTCTGGCAGTTCCCTGTCAATGTACTACTGCAACCACTTTTGAATTATCTTCAGCAAAACTTTACTTGTGTGTGATATTAATATTGTTTTATAATTTCTGTATTCTGTTGGATCACCTTTCTTTGGAATGGCCACAAATATGGATGTCTTCCAGTCAGTTGGCCAGGTAGCTGTCTTTCAAATTTCTTGGCATGGAGTGAACACCTCCAGTGCTGTATCCATTTGTTGAAACATCTCAGTTGGTATTACATAAATTCCTGGAGACTTATTTTTCACCAATGCCTTCAGTGCAGCTTGGACTTCTTCCTTCAATACCATCAGTTCGTGATCATATGCTACCTCCTGAAATGGTTGGATATTGACCAATTCTTTTCGGTACAGTGACTCTGTGTATTCTTTCCATCTTCTTTTGATGCTTCCTGCATTGTTTTCATATTTTGCCCAAATAATCCTTCAATATTGCAACTTGAGGCTTGAATTTTTTCTTCATTTCTTTCAGTTTAAGAAATGCTGAGTATATTCTTCCGTTTCGGTTTTCTAACTTCAGGTCTTTACACATTACATTATAATAATATGTGACTATTAGGGACATGTAATATAGAAGGTAGTCCAACCCATCAATTACTTGCAAAGATATTTTTTGCCTTTCTGTTTGCATGCTTTGAGGTTGGATTCAAAGTATGCATCTGGGAATCCAAAAAGGACAGTTAGTAAGAATGATCTTCATAGAAAGCTCAGGGATTATTTTCTTGCTCAGCTGGGGTTTCATTTCCAGGTAACATTCTGGTAATTGCGGACCTTTCCCAGGACTCATCTGAGGATCTGCCTGTTCACTCTGCCTTCGACACTGTGACATTTTTATGTGCCTTTTTAAATGCATCATTAACTCAATCACCACACAATTTCCTCAGGAAGCAACAGTTCCAGCCACAGGTTTTGGAGTGCCCTCATTGAAAAACCCTGCTTTGATTATGCAGTGAGAAATACTGCAAGTGATTTAATTGTATAAGCTCCATTTCCTAAGGGGGGCTGGTACTGTTGTTCCACAGGAGTTTGATGCAGTAGGCATTTTGCTAAATCTTGTTACTAGTTCAACTCCATACTGCTTCCCCTTCTCTAAAAGCTGGATCAGGTTTCTGGAAACCATGCAGACCTTTAGCCAGTGTCAGTGGGAGCTATGGCTCATTGTCTGTACCAGAGGGATTGAGTTCTCAGACAACAGTAACAAGTAGCCATTGAGTCGACTGAGACTCATGGTGAACCCATCATATGTGTCAGAGTAGAACTGTGCACCATAGGTTTTATTTGTTTATAGTTGTAAAAATATAGATAACACAACATTTGCACGCAGGATTTCCAGCAGCTGATTTTTCAGAAATAGATCATCAGGCCTTTCTTCCAATGTGCCTCTAGCCTTTCAGTTAGCAGCCAAGTGTGTTAACTCTTGGCACTATCCAGAAACTCCAGCTTTCATAGACACTCTGGTGAATTCTCCACCTGCGGCAGTCTCAGAGGACAACATTGGAGGAGGTAGTAACCCTCTCCCAGCCTCAGAGGCCCCAGTCTCCTGAACCGGGAGATAAACTCAGCCAAGCTGGGTGTTCAAAGCTCTGCTCAGAGAAAAGGAAATGTCTCAGGAACAGGAGCCACCCTCCTAGTGAGGCTTCAGTAAGGCCTGGATTGGGGAGAAAGTTTTCAGATAAAGAAAATAACAAACAACAGCACAGACAGAGAAGTGTCCACATCTCATTGTTAACCACAATCAGATACAGCATGGCAGGTCCGTGATATGGAAGTACCTTTAAGAAAAGCTAAATACACTCTTTTCAGTTTCATGCTGAGGCGAGGCGGAACAAGCCCTCTGCCACAGCTGAGAAGGTGTTAGAGTATGGATTGGAGTAGAGCCTAGAAGCAGAGAAAGAAAAGCACCCCTGGGAAGGTGCCCCCCCCAGTGACTGGGGTGAAGGAATGTCAGTCTCTCAGTCACCATCACCCCTTCAAGGTCTCTGTGTGATGAGGGGCTGGTCTTTCCCACCTCACTGCCTTTGCTTGCGCTGTTCTCTGTGCCCGAAAAACTATTTTTCTGGATTTTCATGCCAGCTACTTCTCACGTGTCAGATTTCAGCTCAAATGTCAGGTCCTCCGAAAGACCTTTCCTCACCACCTTCGCAAAGCAGTTTACCTTTACTGATAGAAATGCTCTATAGTGTACACCATCCAATATGGTCATCACTAGCCACATGACACTATCGAGCATTTGAAACATGACTGGTGCAACTCAGGAACTAAATTTTAAATTTTAGTTCATTTTAATTAATTTAAGTTTAAATGCAAATATCACATGTGGCCAGTGGCTTCCATATTCAACTGTGCAGTTTTAGGGCAACCCCCAAGACAGCATCCTCAGCCCTCAGAGGGGTACCCAGCTGTCTTAGTTACCTAGTGCTGCCATACCAACAAGACCATAAGTGGGTGGCATTAGAGAACAGGAATTCATTGTCTCTTGGCTTTGGAGACGAGGAGTTGGAATTCAGGGCGCTGGTAGGGCCAGGCTCCCTCTCATTCTCTGTGGGCTTTAAGGAAAGGTCCTGGATGTTCTGCTTCTGTAGCTCCAGGTGTTTCTTGGTGTTCCTTGCTGCTTGTAGGTGTTATCTTCACCTGACATCTGTCCTCCCCTGTGTGTATCTGTGTCTATTCTGCTCTTTTTATAATATACCACTCAGAAGGAATGAGGACCCACCACTCAGAAGGAATGAGGACCCACCACTCAGAAGGAATGAGGACCCACCACTCAGAAGGAATGAGGACCACTCTACTCCAGTATGACTTCATTATCATGACCAAAAAATTCCTATTTCTAAGCAGGGTCATGTTTACATGTACAGAGGTTGGGATGTCACCATAACTTTTAAGGGGACACAATTCAATCTATAACAACAACTATTCCCAAAGAGCTACTGAGATTCAGCGAGAAGGAGCTACCCATAACCTGAGTCTGGTATTTTCCCGAGCTACTCTGCCATGACTCAGTGGTCTGGAAATCACTATTATTCATCTTAATAATATTTTTCTAGGGTGTAAAATACAGTATATACCATGAAATCAAATAATTTGAACCATACTTCTAATAAAATAAGCTAATATTTTTCTAAGGAGCCCTGGTGATGCAACGGTTAAGCGCTCCGCTGCTAACTGAAAGGTGGCAGTTTGAACCCACAAGTGGCTCTGCTGGAGAAAAGACCTGAAAATCTGCTTCCATAAAGGTTTACAGCCTCGGAAACCCTATGGGGCAGTTCTACCCCGTCCTATAGTGTCGCTAGGAGTTGGAACTGACGTGATCGCACACAACAACATTTTCCTACTTCATTTTGTTGATAATTTCTGCATACACACAAAACTCAAAAATCTTCAGTTAAAAAAAAAAAAAAAAGAAGCAGTACGTTAGGGTAGTTCCCAAGTGTCTGAATATTGGAATAAACCAAAGTAGATGTCCCCCTCATTGAGTCCACGGGCCATGGCCTTTATGATGGCAGGGGCTGTGTCCAGTAGTTCTGGAGTATGTTCATCTCCAGCGGGCTGGCACAGTGCTGGAAGGCAGAAGGCCCTCAACAGGTACTTTTCAAATGTGTAAGTGAATTCCATAGAGCCACTCCTGCTCAGTTACTCAGAGTTCTTTTTCTCTTTTTCTTTTCCCACTCATGGTATTTATTTTCTTAACTGAAGGACTAAAAGGTAAAGAATGGGGAAGGCAGATTGTAGAAGATGGAAGTTTTCCATATACTCAAGTTGCCCAGATAGAGAGGCCCAAGGAATGATTCAGGATCAACAGTGTAGGAGAGCCACAGGCCTCGGTTCAGATTCTATCCAACTTAGTTGTCCATGCACCAAAGGGGGTTAGAGAGAGGGCACAAAAGTTCCCATCACTGGCCAGGGCTACCTGTCACCCAGCTGGTCCCTAAGACTTGCCTCATGATCTGGCTCCCCAAACAATGCCACAGGGAAGTCAAGGAAGAAGAAAATGGAATACGATGTAACTGGCAAATAAACCAAACGCTCTTTATAAGCCTTATCTGAATTCAGTCACACCTGAGGTTTGCAGTTCTCTCTCAAACAAACGTGAGTCCCACCATGTCCTCTCACTTTACAGCAGAGAATCGCACCACTTTTCACCCTCCTTTAGCCTCCTGTCTTGGAGATGGATCCAGACATAATTTGCTCTCCTAATTTGAAAATAGAAGCTTCAGCAAATAATTTCCCCCACGAATTAACAACCACCCTTTTCTTTCTTTATCCTTCTCTCCTCCCTCCATCCTTCCCCCACTTCTCTTTCTCTGATATAGTGAATCACAGTCCAAATTTCCTTTTTTTTGATCTAGTTAGAAAAATAGTCCCACTGCCTCAACATTGACAGCAGCTGCAGCTGGAACGCTCCAGGCCAGAAATCCTTTGTCTGAAACAAACACACACAAAAATCTGCCTCTCCCCATTTCCCTATTGAAGCCTGTCTCCTGCCTCTCCACTGGAAGTCTAACCCACAGGCATCTGCATCATGAGATTTGTTTTTATAAGTTATAGCAAAAGGCAAAAATGAGTACGGTTCTCTGACTACAGGGCAGATTTCCCAGTGCCCAATTTGTTAGGGATGACATTTCTGTTAATGCCCTTGTATTAAAACTGCATGTCCATATTTTAATTTTGCCATAATATCACATCATGGCGCTTACTGAAAGAGAGCTCTCAAGAGCCATTACCAAAAAGACATTATGGGACTTTATTCCACCAAATTGTATATTGACTTTGGCTCAGTGTTTCAAAATAGTTTCATTAAGTTTAAGTCATCCAGGGGAAAAATGTCACATATGGACTCACAGCCCTGAAAGAGAGAAAGTAACAATATTACTTTCTCCATTTTGCAGTTTATCATCCCTTCCATTACACACTACCTGGACTGTCATTTTTCTTAATTGGGTTTGATATGGTATCTCTTGACTACTGGGCCAGATATTATTATGAATCACCCAACTCAGGAACTCGCTATGGCTGAGGAGAATGTTTAGGAAAATCGATTGTAACATCTTTATGGTTAATTACAAATAGGAGAGGGAGAGACAACATGCAAGCTTTCACCTGCACCTTAGGCCCTGATAACAGCATCAGGAACACACATCTTCACACTCGGAGTTTAGAAAGACGGTGGGTGCATCCTAGGGAAAGATGGCATTCAACAGTGTCTCATTTACATCGTCAGGGCCCTCCCTGAAATCGTGAGTATCCCCTTCTCCTAGACTTGGTTGGGATTTTACAAAAGCAGGTGAATTTACAAAGCCATCAGGAGCTTTTTGGTTACAAAGGAGATGGCAATTCCTTGCCTAGCAGAAGGGGGTTGTCTCTCTTCCCAGTTCTCTGACCCAGCAAAAATTACTGTCAACTCTCTGCCCAGTTGAGGGAGATTGATTCCTCTGTTGCCATAGCAACACATTAGTCGTCAGGTCTGTGTAACTCTTATACTCAGCGCTGAGTCTGTTCCTCCTGGCTTTTGGTTTTTGACACTTTCTAAGCCTTAATTAGTTTATTGGATGCCCCCCCCCCGCCCCCACACACTTTATTTTTATACTAAGTAGCTATTGAAAATACAGTCATCCAGAGAGCAGATCAGAGAGGTAAAAATCAGCGTGCTGTCAGGCAACCAGGAATGACGAGGCTCCGCCTGCTGCTCCTCAGATAGTGGGGAAAATCAAAACAGTTTTTGCCATCCGTCACATAGCACAGTGTGAAAATGATGGAGCTGTTCGTTTTGACGGCTGAGGAACATTCTGCCTCTGTGATCAGATCACAATAATATTACCTAGTCACTAAAGGTTTAGATCAAGGCTCTTTAGTATTTTTCTTCACAGAGAATCTCTGTCTTGACTTATTTTGCAGCATAAATGTCTGCCGAGCAACACACTTAAGATAAATGTTGCACACAAGTAAAGCAGGGAGGCTGGGAGTCGGCGTGCAGGCGGTGACTTAGTTAGGTACAGAGTTCATAACAACAACAAAACTTCATAAAGGCTTGCAGTCCAGAGCAAAACAGCAAAGCAATACTCCAGAGCCAAAAACAAAAACCAAAACCAAACCCACTGCCATCGACTCAATTCCAACTCATAGCGACCCCTATAGAACAGAGTAGAACTGTCCCATAGGGTTTCCAAGGAACGGCTGGTGGATTCGAACTGCAGACCTCTGGCTAGCAGCCAAGCAGCAGTCCTCCAAGTGTGTGGTCTGCAGAACCCCTGGGTGGGGAGGGGGGTGGCGTTCCAAAGAGCCTTCTAGGAAAGGCAACAGGCTGAAATGATTCTCATGATCAACCTAACGCACTGTTTGCCCTTTTCACCCTGCTGACATTTCCACTGATGGTGCAAAAGTAATGGTGGCAAATCGAGGCAGTGATACACACACGTGCACCCAGAGGGGAGGAGGAGGAGGGCGTTATTGCATTTAAGAATGTTCTTGATGAGGGAGTGAAAAATTAACTTTATAAAATCTTGACCCTTGAGTATACCCCTTTTTAATATTCTCTGTGACAAGACGGGAGGTGTACATAAAACACTCGTGCACGCAGAAGCATGATGGTTGTGATTGTTTGAGTGGAGAGCTGAGCTAGTCCCTTCATTGGGTACACAAGTTTTTGCTTAAAAGAACGATGGACAAACTATGTTACTGACATGTATTTGGCAGAAGTCTTTCTAAATTAAAGAAAGTGGAACAGTCATTTCAAGGAGGACAACTCAAGGTATTTGTTGCTAATGATAAAACTTGAACTCTCAAGCAAAAGTTCGACTTTTGGAAAATTTGTATCTGAGCTCGAAAGCTTCCCAGTACATAGAGGTTTTCTGATCAGATGGGTGGTAATATTAATTAATGTAATTTTTTTGATACTGTACATTAAAAGGTATCAACATTTTGGAAGATCTGTACCAACATTTCCCAAATAATCAGTGCATGATGTCACAAAATCTTGCCTGAGTAAAAGACTCACATAAAATACAACAAAAACCAATGGATTTTAATGTAACAGAATATGAAACGTTAACTAACATGGTTTCAGATTTCATATTGCAACTAGGTTTGAAAAAACTGCCACTTGTCAAGTTTTCGTAGCGTATCAAAGAATACCCAGAATCATCTACAAAAGGGCATTATAACACCCAGCCCTCTTCCAGCTACACATCTTGTGAGACTAGATTTTCTTCACATACTTCAGTTAAAACAAACATATAACAACAAATTGAATGCAAAAGCGGATAGGAGAATCCAGCTATCTTCTATTAAGCTAGACATTAAAAACATTTATGAAATTGTAAAACAATGTCACTCTTCTCCCCAATTTCATTTTGTTTTGGAAAATACAGTTATTGTTCATAAAAATAACTTACGTTACTATGCAATAAGTTTATTGCTGTTATTTCTAAAATAAATCAATAGATAAAAGTTTTTAATTTCTTACTTCTAATTTATTATGTAGTAAATAGGTAAACAAAAGTTCTTTGGAATCCTCACCAATTTTTAAGAGGATAGAGGGATTCTGAGACCAAAAGATGGAGGATGGCTATTTTACAGAGAGGACCAGAAGGAGAACCATCCAAGGCACTGAAGCCAATACATCAAAGACCTAAGACGCATAGCAGGGGAGATTCTGGAAAATCCATTCCTGCCTTTTGGGGACAACTAAACTGCTTCATGACTGGGCCCCAACCTCTTATCCCCAAACTGTAGATAACAAGATTCCAGAGCAAGGAAAAGACCACCCAAGCTTAGCTCCAGGACACAGCTCTACTTTGTTGGATAAGAGATACTTCTCTTTCTTTTTTTAATCTTATAATATTCTTGTCTTCTAGGTCTTTCCATCCTCCCCTAAATAAGGAAATTCTCATTTCACTTTAACATAGACAAAATGCTTGTCTCTAACCACAGAGTCTATAACTCCAAATATCAAAACAGAAGGCAGGGCTAAAGAGTTGACAGGCTTCATCTTTTAATGAACACCACTCCCAGAGTCTATAATAAAAGATAACAAGAGAATTCTGCTACTGATGTGCCTTGTGCTATTTGAATAAAAATCACAAACCCTATCATCACCAAAGCATGACTGATGGTACACTGAGGAATATGATAGCTGAGTTTCCGACGGAGAGATTGGCATCTTTGGCCAAAGTAACCATTCCAGAGCATCAGATTAAAACCCGGATAACACCATATCAGAAAAATTTTGAGAGGCAATATATCTTGCAATACTTTGTAAAATCCAATCATTCAAACCTCTAAAAGATAAAATATTATTCCATAGACAGAACATTTATCATCCTGAGAACGAGTGAAACCAAGTAGTCAAAATAATAACTCTGTTCCCCATGTATGTTTTCCAGAACAAATGAAATAGGAACTACTCTTCAATATGGACTACTTTGTAGCACATCATCCAATCCTGGGAGGGCTAGACTCTGGGTTTTCCCACTAGTAAATGTAAAAAAAGGTCCTTGTTACTTACCTGACTCCAAGCCCATCTAAGCCACTTGTGAACTGGATCTGCCTTTGTGCCATCATGTTGTAGAACTGGAAAATTAATAAAACAATTACTAAAATCCAGCCTAGAGCCCTTCTCTGCTTCCCTATACACTCTTCACTTCATTTCTGAAATTAACGGCTGTATCAGTAATGGGACACAGGAGGGATGAGGTCACATGACATTCTGGAGCTCATCTAAGCAGGAAACCAGCTTTTTAAAGTTTTTTTGTCTTTCTTCTCTCACAACCTACAAGGACCGTGATACTGACTTTATGACAGTCCCAGATTATTTTTTTTAGAATACAAATACATTTTATTATGTATTATGAAGGCTTTCATATTTCAGTCTACAAACAACAAAAACCTCTGAAGAATCTTATTTTAACTCCTTCATTAAAAATGTTCAATGTTTAATCTCATTATCCCCCCAAAACTTAACAAAGTGAACTGACCAAATGTTGTACAAATAAACATGATAAATAACACCAAGTCCTTTAAGGGAGAAAGAATATACAAATGTTGCTTCTTCGCTTGATAATCTTCGTGGCATAGATGGTGTGATCTCAAAACCCCGAGAAGCTCCAGCCAACCCACCTGGCATCTCCAGGCAGCCCGTCATTTTCAAATTCCACAAAAGCAATATCATGTCTCCCAGGTACCAGATTTAGTTCCTTGAAACCAGAGAGTTGAAGAGCCAAAAACATCATCCCATTAGTCTCCACTGCTAACTTCTTAAGGAATAAAATACAGTTTGGAGGGTAACGGTGAGGATCTGGTGTTGAATTTCCTCAGCAGAGCTTGAAGACTAAGATGGACTAGGAGAAAGACATGGTGATCTACTTCCAAAAATCAGCCAATGAAAACCCTATGCATCAAAATGGTCTGCTTCACAATGGCCCTAATCCACAACGGATCCTGGGGATGGTGCAGGACCGGGCAGCAGTTCATTCTGTTGTGCATGGGGATGCCATGAGTCGGGGTCAACTTGACAGCAGCCAGCAACCATCGCTGAGTCTGGGGCTCCCTCCTTGATCAAGGTTTTTTTCGTAGTTCCAGCAGTCTATTCCATGGTTTGGGCATTTTTCTTTTGTTTGGCAGTAAAAGTCATACACGTTTTAGCTATCATACTAAAATCTGCTTTTGCACACTGCATTTGTATTGGTTTATCATAAAATAGACATTCTATTCACTGCCTCGAAGTATTTGTGGATGAGCCTGTACTCCATTGTCATGGTCTAAATAGAAACAGGAACAACAACAGGGCACACAGATCTCATAATTTTGTGATTCACATGGTTGAGGAAAAGTTTATGATTTGGTCTGATATCTGTGTTTTGGGTTAAATATTGTCCAACAAAACCAAGCAAACCAGTTCTCAAAGAGTCAATCCCGGCCAAGGTTGCCCTTAATAGTCTTATTATTATCAACGAAGTCATCAACAATTTTGTTCTGTTTAATACTTACACCAATATGACCACGGCATACTGTCAACTGTTATCCCCTCTTCAGTAAAGGAGCAAATATTTCCAAAGCTTTGGCACTAAGCAACTATGAAGAATTTCAAAAACAATTTTTCTTATCCAGCAACAAAACAACGGGCTCCTCAATGAAAACAAAAATTAAACGCAAACGATGCTTAATTTATATTTCTTAATATTTCCCTTTAATTTCATTCCTCCTTACCTTGCCTCCAGTCTGGTCAAATTATTATTCACCAAAAACAAAATCCCTCCCGGACTCTTCGCTTTTCTGCTTTCTCACTTCAGGACTTAAAATATGCAAGCAACTTTATTGTCAGGAAGAGAACACGATTCCGGCTGTCAACTTGTAGGAGGGACGGTTGTTATGTGCTTGCCGCAGGGAGATTTCATCACACGCAGAATTTGCATCGAAGGTCTTTTTAATACTGCTGGAACAATCCCTGTTTCAGGAGGACGGGCGGCCTCCAGAAGATGAGCGCCCTGGCTGGTTGGTCACCAAGGTGATCAGTCACCGTATAGTGCCATTCTTTACGTGGGCCTACATGTGCCTATATCTACAATTTTTTTTTTTTTAAAAATTATAGTGAAATGTAACATAAAATATATCATTTTAACTCACTTTAAAGTGTACAGCCAGTGGCACGAAGTGTATTCACATTGCCACACAACCATCACTTCCTACTTCCAGGACTTGACACCACCCCGGAAAGAAACCTCATGCCCATTGTACCTACCAGCTTTTTAAAAAAACATTATATTCTGTTTTAGGTGGAAGTTTACACAGAAAATTAGTTTCCCGTTCAATAACTCGTACACAAATTGTTCTGTGACATTGGTTACAAACCTCACAATGTGTCAGCACTCTCCCCATGTTCACTCTCCCTTCCCCATTTCCATCCGTCCAGTTTCCCTGCCTTCTCATCTTTGCTGCTGGGCAAATGCTGCCTGTTTGGTCTCATATACTTATTATTCTAAGGAGCACATACCTCACGGGTGTTATTTTTTATCCAATAGGCCAATCTATTATTTAGCTGAAGGGAGACTACTGCGAGTGGTTTCAGTTCCAGATTAAAAGGGTGTCTTAGGATGTACCTACAATCTTTTAAACCATGGGTTGAATCTCCAACTTGGTATCAGAACTTCTTTGACTATTCCCTTCCCATCTCCAGTGGATGCTAACAGTTCAGAGTGTTGGTTTTGGAATCTGATCGCCTGTGTTTACATTCTCAGCATGGCACCGTCCTGTGCAAGTTACGATTGCTCTGACGTTCACTGTCTCATTTATGAAATGGGGACAATCATACAAGGTATCTTACAGGGTTCTGAAGGATAGATTACAGCACATATAACACTCAGCTCACTGATGAGCAGAAAGAGCTCAACATATGCTTCCTATTTTTATTAATTTATGCTATTTAAGAAATTTTTTAAATCATGCCTATGATGTACCAGGCACCATTCTAAGTACTTTGTAAATATGAATTCTTCTAAACCTCATAAAAATCCCATGAGGGAGTCACTATTACCAACTTCATTATATAGATGAGGAAGCAAACACTTGGCCAGTCACGCAGCTCAGAAAGTGGGGAGCCATGGCCTGAACCTCCAGAGGCGACGCTCTTGCTCCTCTCCATAATCGCTGCCAGTTAGCATTACTCACCCCAAAATGCAGAGTCTTTTCCTACCACCTTTTTTTTTTTTTTTTTTACTTCCTGAAGTAATTTATCAACAATCAAAAGCAGAGACCATCCATTTTCTGGCCTTCCTCATACAGCATCGTAGACAGCTTCTGCGTCTTCACTCCAATTTTTTTCACTGAATGTATGCTTTCATACAGTAGTCATCAGATTAAATGTACAATTTTGTTTGCTGTTTCACACCATGCTGTTACAGCATAATCGGGCAAAAAAAAATTACTCCCCAAAGTGTATTTGATTTTCATACTTTAATTACTAGTCACCCTTTTTACCTTCCATCTATTTGGGTAGGAATGCACTCCCCTCGCGCCCTGAGTGGTGGGCTCTGTGTGTCTCCTTAGCTATCTTACACTCAGAATGTCCATCAAAATCTGGGTGTGATGGGAGAGTGGTTAGAATTTAGAAGGAGGGCCAGGTACCCTAAGTCATGGCTCTTTAACTTACCCTGTGGCCAAGGGGTCACAGGGTGGAGGGGAGGAGAGACTATGGGGACATCAGGACATCAGCTACAAAAGCCAAAGCGTGCAGAGAGAGGGAAGGAAGCCAACGTAAGTTCAGCACTGTGTGTGCCAGTGCGGGAGGAGAGGCCCGGCTAACAGATGCCACGTCCAGTGCCCATAAATTACTAGCAAAGATCTGCATATTTAAACAAAGCAGGCCTACTGGAAATCCAGGGCTAAATGCTTCCTTACATTAAAAAAAAAAAAAGAAAAAAGCCAGGTTCTGATAAAATAGTTTCCCTTGGTCACAATGGTTTTCCTTCACACCTTAAAAGGGGCGAAAGGGCTTTACATTACTCGTAACTTTTTGCTTTTTTGTCCTTTTCTTTAACTACAAAGGTAATAATATGCCTATGGTAAGGAGTTCAAACAATACAGAAGAATGTACAGTAAAAATAAAGGTCCCCTCTTAACCATCGTCCAATCCTAGTCCCCAGGGACGACCACTGCCAACTCTTCAGCGTGAAACCTTCAGGCTCCTTTCCTATTTAAAAACAAGTATTTCTGCACATCCCCAAACCAAAAAACCCATTGCCACTGAGTTAATTCCAACTCCAAGTAACCCTATGGGACAGAGCAGAACTGTCCTACAGGGTTCCCAATGCTGTAATATTTATGGAAACAGACTGCCACTTCTTTCTGCTACGGAGAGGCTGCTGGGTTCAAACCGCAGAACTTTTGGTTAGTATCTGAGTACTTAACTACTGTGCCACCAGGGCCCCTGCTTTTTGCAGAGGAAAGTGTATATGGATATGCAAATGCATGAGTATATACACTCAAATACACAAAGGTCTAACTTCCTCGTTAATTATAGAAAAAAAAATCAGAGAGAGGATAGATCACAGCAGAAGCTGAAGACATGTCGGGAGTCCTGTTAAAAGCTGCTGATAGAAAAAGGGCGTTCTAGGCAGAAGCACCACGCCGTCCCTCCACAGTAAAGATCTGAAAAACTAAGCTGAACAGAGAATACAATAATCCCGACACACAAAAACATCAAATGAAGAGATAAAGAACTCAGCCAAGCACCAAATGGAGTGAGAAAACTGACAGAGAATGGAGAGCGAGGAGAGATTCATACAGAGGTCCCCTACCAGCTAACGCAGTGCGGATCCGCCATCTTGGACTCCTATCGGAGACCAGCAAATGGGGTACGAGAAAGCAGCCTCACGGAGTGTCCAGCGGGAGACAAAACAACCAGTAATTTGCGAGATATGCTTTCACACCCCCCACCCTTCTTCACCCCAGCTCGGCCTCCTCTGCTTCCCGCGGCCGCAGTCTCTTGACTGGGAAACACCGGCTGCTTGGATTCCACACACCCTAACGGGCCGGCTCCGTGAGTGCCATTTGCTGGCTGCTGGTATTGCTTTTTCTGCTTCTTTTGATTTCTTCCTTACCTCTCAGCACCTCCCCCTCCTTTCACTCAAATACCTGGCTCCGTGCACCATCTTTGCTTCTTCCTGAGGGGCTGCAGAGCTCCCGTAATTTGTGATATAGGCTTTCCCACTCCCTACCCTTCTTCACCCACACTTGGCCCCCTCTGCTTCCCGCAGACACAGTCTCTTGTCCAGGAAACACCAGCCCGCACTAGCTGGCTCTCTGAGTGCCATTTGTTGGCTGCTAGTGTTGCTTTTTTTTCCTGCTTCTTTTGATTTCTTCCTTACCTCTCACCAACTCCCCCTCCTTTCGCTCAAATACCTGGCTCTGTGCGCCACCTTTGCTTCTTCCTGAGGGGTGGTGGAGCTCCGTTCAAGTGTGGAGCTGCTTCCCGGTCTGGGCTGTCGCACTAGTGGGATCCCAGGGCTTTTGTTCGTTTGTTTGTTTTGAATTGTTTGTTTGTTTTCTTTTCCTTTTCTTCAGTTGGGAGCCCTTTCTAGCCACACGGTGATGCGTGGCAAGGAGACGTCCCCCTCAGCTTGCACAGATGTGCAGAGGGATCCCTGAGAGCATTTCTTTTCTTGTTGGTTTTTTTTTGTTTGTTTGTTTTCTTGGGGGCCTGTCTTGTTCTTTTTTTTTCTTTAATTTGTTTCATTTTCTTTTCCCTCTTTTTCCCTTTTTGTCTTTCTTCATTGCTCAGTTTCTCATCTCTCTATATCTTCCTTCTCTTTCTGTTCCCTGAATACCTGCTGTTGTATACCTCTACGCCTTCTAGCCAGGCTGTACTGCAACACCTGAGAGCGACTTCCCCAGACCTCATAGTTGCACCAGTGGGATCCCTGGGGACTCTGTGGTTCTTTAATCTTTCCGATTTTTATTTATTCATTCTTTTCTTTCTTCTTCTTCCCCTTTCTGTATTTCTCCATTTCATAGTCTCTCATCTCCCCACTCCAATGGCAAGATCCCCTAGCATTCTTTCTTGTTTGTTTGTATGTTTTTGGCTCCTGTACATCGTTCCTCTCCCATATCCATCTTAGCTCCACACATAACAATCTCCCCACTGCATCCTGCCTACCTGCACCGTGCGCTTGACATCACACCAGCAAGCAGTGCAGGCACGGCCTACGGGAACCTGCCCTGCACTGATTACCGACCCCCTCTGGTGGCTGTAGTAAGTGCCACAAACAACCCATCCCAGTGATTCCTCTTCAGCTAGACCTGCCCTGCCGTATCATATCTGAGTGACTGACCCTGCCAGTTGGAGAAGGAGGCGAAAAGTATT
>NW_004443937.1:38533764-38543581 GCF_000243295.1 Trichechus manatus latirostris | reverse complement strand
AAAAAAAAAGGTTGAGAAGTTAGAGGGTTGACATGTTGTTGGGTTGTTAACCAATGTCAGAAAACAATACGTGCACTACTGTTTCATGAGAAACTATTTGTTCTGTAAGCCTTCACCTGAAGTACAATTAAAAAAAATAAAAATAAAAAGCTGCTGATATCCAGAAAATAATATTGAACTGATAGAAAACACAGCTGAAAGGTCAAATAACAGCTCTTTTAGTCGAGAATATGAAACATCATTCAATAAATGATGTTATGCATATGCAATTCTGAACTGTGGCCAATTTAGTGTGGCTGGTTATACAATCACTCCTCATCAGAATCATGCCAATAGAACCACTAGTTCTAAACACTTATGTCAAGTGATGTTTAGGGACAGAAGAAATGTACTGCATAGAGGAGTACCTGTTCACACATCTGCTTAACTGATTTGACAGTCTCCCCAACAGCTTGCTCACACTCTACCCCCTTGGCTTAAAACATCCTTCCCCACCCCTATATCCTCCGTCCACCTACCTAAAACATATTTGTGCTTCAAGAGATAGGCCATTTCCTACTGCCTCTAAGAAAGACTTTCTTGATCACTCCAACCCAAGGAGATGACTTTGCTTTCTGAACCCTGCATGGAGGGACTGGGAATTCTGTACTCAGCCAACCATTTTGTGTTTAATCTGACTTTGTCTCCAACTAGATTGTATGCTTCCTTAATGAGGGTACCTCGAGTACTCTTACGTTGCTTGGCATGGTACACATAGCACAGGCATACCTCATTTTATTGCACTTCGCTTTATTGTACTTCACAGATACTGTGTTTTTTACAAATTGAAAGTTTGCAGCAACCTGGCGTCTAGCAAGTCTGCTGGCACAATTATTCCAATAGCATGTGCTCACTTCGTGTCTCTGTGTCACATTTTGGTAATTCTCTCAATATTCCAAAATTTTTCATTATTATTGTGTGTGTTATGGTGATCTGTGATCAGCGATCTTTGATGTTACTAGTGTAATCTTTTTTTGGGGGGGGGGCACAAACCGCACCCATAGAAAACGGCAAACTTAATAGATAAATGTTGTGTGTGTTCTGACTGCTCCACCGACCGGCCATTCCCCCATCTCTCTCCCTCTCCTTAGGCCTCCCTATTCCCTGAGACACAACAATACTGAAATTCAGCCAATTATTAACCCTACAATGTCCTCTAAGTGTTCAAGTGAAAGGAAGAGTCGCATGTCTCTCACTTTAAATCAAAAGCTAGAAATGATTAAGCTTAGTGAAGAAGGCACGTAGAAAGCCAAGACGGGCTGAAAGATAGGCCTCTTGCACCGAACAGCCAAGCTGTGAATGCAAAGGAAAAGTTCTTGAAGGAAATTAAATGTGCTACTCCAGGGAACACAGGAATGGTAACAAAGCGAAACAGCCTTATTGCTGATATGGAGAAAGTTTCAGTGGTCTGGATAAAAGGTCAAACGAGCCACAACAGTCCCTTAAACCAAGCCTAATCTAAATCAAGGCCCTAACTATCTTCAATTCTCTGAAGGCTGAGAGAGGTGAGGAAGCTGCAGAAGAAAAGTCTGAAGCTCGCAGAGGTGGGTTCATGAGGTTTAAGGAAAGAAGCCGTCTCCATAACGTAAAAGTGCAAGGAGAAGCAGCAAGTGCTGATGCAGAAGCCGCAGCAAGTTATCCAGAAGGTCTAGCTAAGATAACTGATACAGGTGGCTACACTAAACAACAGATTTTCAGGGTAAATGAAACAACCTTATATTGGAAGAAGCTGCCATCTAGGACTTTCATAGCTAGAGAGAAGTCAATTTCTGGCTTCAAAAGACAGGTTGACTCTCGTTAGAGGCTGCTATGGATTGAATTGTGTCCCCCCAAAATGTGTGTCATCGTGGCTAGGCCATGATTTCCAGTATTGTGTGACTGTCCACCATTTTGTCATCTGATGTGACTTTCCTATGTGTTGTAAATCCTACCTCTATGTTGTTAATGAGGTGGGATTAGCAGCAGTTATGTTAATGAGGCAGGACCAATCTACAAAATTAAATAGTGTCTTCAACCAATCTCTTTTGGACCGAGGGTCCCTGTACTGAGAAGTTCCTCAACCAGGGAAGACTGATGACAAGGAACTTCCCCAGAGTTGACAGAAAGAGAAAGCCCTCCCCTGGAGCTAGCACTCTGAATTCAGACTTATAGCCTCCTAGAAAGCGAGAGAATAAATTCCTCTTTGTTTAAGTCATCCACTTGTGGTATTTCTGTTATAGCAGCACTAGATAACTAAGACAGGGACTAATGCAGATGGTGACATTAAGTTGAAGCCAGTGCTCATTTACCATTCCCAAAATCCTAGGGCCCTGAAGAATTATACTAAACCTACTCTGCCTGTGCTTTACAAATGGAACAACAAAGCCTGTATGACAGCACATCTGTTTACAACATGGTTTACTGAATATTTTAAGTCCACTGTTGAGACCTACTGCTCAGGAAAAAAAAAAAAAGATTCCTTTCAAAATATTACTGCTCATTGACAACAGTCACCCAAAACCTCTGATGGAGATACGTACAAGATTAGAGTTGTTTTCATGCCTGTTAACACAACATCCATTCTGCAGCCCATGGATCAAGGAGTAATTTCAACTTTCAAGTCTTATTATTTAAGAAATATACTCCATAAGGCTATAGCTACCATCGATAGTGATTTCTCTGATGGACCTGGGCAAAATAAATTGAAAACTTTCTGGAGAGGATTCACCATTCTAGATGCCATTAAGAACATTCATGATTCATGGGAGGAGGTCAAAATACTAACATTGTCAGGAGTTTGGAGAAAGTTTATTTCAACCCTCGTTGATGACCTTGAGGGGTTTAAAACTTCAGTAGAGGAAGTAACTGCAGATGTTGTAGAAAGAGCAAGAGAACTAGAATTAGAAGTACAGCCTAAAGATGTGACTGAATTGCTGCAATCTCATGATAAAACTTTAATGGATGAGGAGCTGCTTCTTATGGATGAGCAAAGAAAGTGATTTCTTGAGGTGGAATCTACTCCTGGTGAAGATGCTGTGAACATTGTTGAAATGACAACAAAGGCTTTAGAATATTACATAAACTAAGTTAAAAAGCAGTAGCAGGTTTGAGAGGCTTGACTCCAATTTTGAAAGAAGTTCTACTGTGGGTAAAATGCTATCAAACAGCATCACATGCTACAGAGAAATCTTTCATGAAATGAAGAGTCAATCCATGTGGCAAATCTGATTGTTGTCTTATTTTAAGAAACTGTCACAGCTACCCCAACCTTTAGCAACTGCTACCCGGATGAGTCAGCAGCTATCAACATCAAGGCAAGACACTTCACCAGCAAAAAGATTATGACTTGCTGAAGGCTCAGATGATGGTTAGCATTTTTAGCAATAATGTATTTTTTAATTAAGCTACATACAGTGTTTTTTAGATATAATGCTATTGCACACTTAATAGACTATAAAATAGTGTGAACATAATTTTTGTATGCACTAGGAAACCAAAAAATTCATGTTACTCAGTTTATCGTGCTGGTCTAGAACCGAACCCACAATATCTCCAAGGTATGCCTGCATGCATTAAAAGAACATGTGACAAGATACTCCAACAAACTCGAAAACCTAGAAGAAACTGACAAATTTCTAGAAACACACTACCTACCTAAACTAACACAAAATGAGATAGAAAGTTTAAACAGATCCATAACAAAAGAAGAAGTTGAAGAGGTCATAAAAAATACTCTCAAAAATAAAAAGCTCCAGCCCAGATAGCTTCACTGGAGACTTTCACCAAACATTCAGAGAAGAGATGATACCAATTTTACTGAAACTATTCCAGAACATAAAAAAGGAAGGGATATTCCCTAACTCATTCTATGAAGCCAGTATAATCCTGATAGCAAAGCCAGGCAAAGACACCACTAAAAAAGAAAATTACAGACCAATATCCCTCATGAATACAGATGCAAAAATTCTCAACAATATTCTAGCCAATAGAATTCAACAGCATATCAAAAAAATAATATATCATGATCAAGTGGGATTCATACCAGGGATGCAAGGAAGGTTCAACATTAGAAAATCAATCAATGTAATTCACTACATAAATAAAACAAGGGAAATAATCACATGATCACCTTAATTGACGCAGAAAAGGCATTTGATAAAATCCAATACCCTTTCCTGATAAAAAACTCTCAGCAAAATAGGAATAGAAGGGAAATTCCTCAACATAATTAAGGGCATATATAAAAAACCAACAGGCAACATCATTCTCAATGGAGAGAGACTGAAAGCATTCCCCTTGAAAATGGTAACCAGACAAGGATGCCCTTTATCACCATTCTTATTCAATATTGTACTAGAAGTCCTAGCTAGAGCAATAAGGCAAGAGAAGGAAAAAAAGGGCAGCCAAATTGGTAAGGAAAAGTAAAACTATCCCTATTCACAGATGGCATGATTCTATACATAGAGAATCTCAGAAACTCCACAAGAAAGTTACTGGAACTAATAGAAAGGTTCAACAAAGTGGCAGGATATAAGATCAACATACAAAAATCAGTTGGATTTCTCTACACTAGCAAAGAAGAACTCTGAAAAGGAAACCAGGAAAACAATGCCATTTACAACAGCTGCAAAAAGGATAAAACACTTAGGAATAAATCTAACTAGGGATGTAAAACACTTATACGAAGAAAACTACAAAACACTACCAGAAGAAACCAAAAAAGACTTACATAAGTGGAAAAACATACAAAGTTCATGGATAGGAAGGCTAAACATTGTGAAAATGTCAATACTACCCAAAGCGATCTATAGATATAAGGCAATCTGATCCAAATTCCAACAACATTCTTTAACGAAATGGAAAAACTAATCTCCAACTTTATATGGAAATAAAAGAGGCCCTGGAGAGCAAAAGTATTACTGAAGAACAAGAACAAAGTAAGAAGCCTCACACTTCCTGATCTCAGAACCTATTATACAGCCATGGTACTCGAAACAGCCTGGTATTGGTATAATGACAAACATTTAGACCAATGGAACAGAAATGAGAATCCAGAAATAAATCCATCCAGCTATGGACAACTGAACTTCAACAAAGGATCTAAGTCCATTAAATGAGGAATAGATACTCTCTTTAACAAATGGTGCCGGCAAAAATGGATATCCATTTGCAGAAAAATGAAACAGGATCCATATCTCACACCATACACAAAAACTAACTCAAAATGGATCAAAGACCTAAATGTCAAACCCAAAACTATAAAGTTCATGGAAGAAAACACAGGTACAAAGTTGGGGGCCCTAATTTATGGCATAAATAAACTATCAAACGTAACTAAAAATGTAGAAACAGCAGACTATAAACTAGCTAACTGGGATCTCCTAAAAATTAAATACTCATGCTCATCAAAAGCCTTCACCAGAACAGTAAAAGAGAACCTACAGACTGGGAAAAAGTTTTGGCAATGACATATCTGACAAGGGTCTAATCTCTAAAATATATAGAAAACTTCAACACCTCAACAACAGAAAGACAAATAATCCAATCAAAAAATGGGTGAAGGACACGAACAGATGTTTTACCAAAGAAGACATTCAGGCAGCTAACAAACACGTGGAGAAATGCTCACAATCGTTAGTCATTGGAGAGATGCAAATCCAATGACAATGAGATACCATCTCACCCCGGCAATATTGGCAATGATCAAAAAAAGAAAAAAAACAAAAACAGAAAACAACAAATGTTGGCAAGATTGTGGGGAGACTGGAACTCTCATACACTGCTGCTGGGAATGTAAAATGGTACAACCACTATGGAAAACGGTACGGCGCTTCCTTAGAAAGCTAGAAATAGAAATACCGTACCATCCAGGATTCCACTCTTAGGCATATATCCTACAGAAATAAGTGCTGTGACAAGAATAGACATATGCACACCCATATACATTGCAGCATTATTCACAATAGCAAAAAAGATGGCAACAACCTAAATGTCTATCAACAGATGAATGGATAAACAAATTGTGGTACATACGTACAGTGGAATACTACACAACAATAAAGAGCAATGATGAATCCGTGAAACATCTCACCACATAATCTGGAGGACATTATGCTGAGTGAAATAAGTCAATCACAAAATATTATGAGACCATTATGAAAAGTCAAGAATAGGTTTATACTTAGAAAGAAGCATTCTTTGTTGGTTAGCAGGGATGGGAGGAGGAAGGAGGGAGAATCACTAAATAGATAGTAGACACATGTTTACTATGGTGAAGGGAAAGGCAATACACAATACCAGGAAAGTGAGCACAGTGTGACCAAGGCAAAGGAAGACACTGAGAGGTACACAAGAATAAAGGGCAACTACAGTAAACACTATAACATATACAATCTTGCAACAACAGTAATAACGAACAGTAATTTGTGATTGGATACATAGATATGTATGCTAAATAGGTGTGGGAGGACATATGTGAGTACGCCTATGTGTATATAGGTATGGTTGTAGACATTCCTACATAAATATTTCTATGTGCAGCGTGTATATTCATACATATAATAGAGCACATACGGGGCACAGTTATGGAAAATTCTTAGACATAACCAAACACCCTGCAGAACTGAGCTACTAGGCTTGAAGTCTAAGGCCTATTCTCTTGGGGGACATCTAGGTCAATTGGTATAACATAGTTTATAAAGATAATGTTCTACATCCTAAGTTGGTGAGTAGCATCTGGGGTCTTAAAAGCTTGTGAATGGACATCTAAGATACAACTATTGTTCTCTTCCCATCTGGAGCAAAGGAGAGTGAAGAAAACCAAAGACTTAAGGAAGCAATTAATCCAAAGGATCACTGGCCCACATGAACCACAGCCTCCTCTAGCCTGAGACCAGAAGAACTAGATGGTGCCCAGCTACCACTACTGACTGCTCTGATCAGGAACACAACAGAAGGCTCCAGTTAGAATGGATAAAAAAGGTAGAGCAGAACTCAAATTCATAAAAAAGACCAGACTTACTGGCCTGATAGAGACTGGAGGAATCTCCAAGACTATTGCCCTAAGACACCCTTCAAACCTGGAACTGAAGTCAATCCCAGAGGCCACCTTTTAGCCAAATAATAAACTGGCCTAAAAAGCAAACAATAGCACCTGTGGGGAATGTGCTCCATAGAACAATCAACTACATGAGACCAAAAGGGCCACATCTGCCCCAAAAGCAAAGATGACGAGGCAGGGAGTGGTAGGGAAACCAGACGAATGGAAATGGGGAGAGTGCTGACAGATTGTGGGCATTGCGACCAATGTCACAGAAAAATTTCTGTATGAATTACTGAATGGAAAAATAATTTTCTGTGTAAACTTTCACCTAAAGCACAATGAAATGTTCCAAAAAAAAAAGAAAGAAAGTTTGACAACAAATATATTTCAGTTGCTATGGACTGTAGTCAGCTAGACCAGTGTTCATGTTTAAACCTCAAATAGAAATTGAAGACAGGGACATTTTCAGAAATCTCACGAGTTCTAGATTCTAAGAAAAAGAAAGTTAACAAACTATTCAGGGTTTCTTAACTTGGGGTCTCTCAAGGGACTTCAGAGAGTCATTAAGTCCCCCTAAATGATGAGAAACATGGGTGTATGTGTCCTTGCCTTGGGGACAGCAGGCCTATGGCTTTCCTCAGATGATCCACAGCAGAGTCTGTGCCTCAAAAGGGTCAAGAATATTATTTAGGTCACACAGCAGACACATAAAGGAAAGTGTTTGGGGAGGCTGGAGTGACATTTTGCAGCAACACAGGGCTTAGATAACACAAAGGGCTTTGTCTCTTCCCATAGATAGAAGAATTTGTTGGAACATTTGTTCCCCCTGCCCCTGCTCCATTTCAACCAGCTGCTCAAATGTGTGACATTAATAAACTGTCTACTTTTTGATATTTTTCAATTAGTTGAAAAATATCCAGCCATGAACATAAACTCCCTTTATGGCAGGAAGACTGCAGCACAGAGGGTTGTAATGAGAAAAGTGCCTCAGGCTGGAAAGGGTTTACATAAAAATGAGGCCTGCACCATAATATGATCTCAAACCTCAATACGCCAGTCCACATTCCGTTAAACACACACGTACAATATCACAAATTCTCTTTGTATTGGTAGGTGCTTATGCATAACTGGTATGAATGATCCTTATAATAAAACACGGCTCTGAGAACTCACGTATAACCCTTCAGCTCCTTGGAGGATATTAGTAAGAATGATTCTAGGGTACAATACTCAAGCCAAAGAGAAGTCCAGGGAGCGGAGCTCATTATTTCTGAACCTTGTCACGCCCCACAATAGAAAAAGCTGTGTCGTTTGCTTTGACTTAAATTAGAGCTAGTTTCCCACCGAGTACCATGTTGAATCTTTGGCAGAATAACAGATGATGCCTTAGACAATTACACATCCATCTTGGGGTGAGGCTGAACCCAGCAGTACTTAGACATATCTTGATTTCAAATGATGGAAGAAATTACCCCTTTGAAAGACTAGAAGCAAAGGGCCAATTTCCTGGGAATCAGGACATCTGGGTTTTAGTCCTGAGCCTGCCACTAGTAGGTGTGTGTCCTTGGGCAAATCAGCTAATCAGATTTTTCTAATTTGTAAAATGAATGGGTTGGATTCTATCTCCTCTCAGTCCCTTCCAGTTCTACCATTCTAAAACTCAAGTGTCACTTGTAAGACAGTGAAAGTATTAAAAGAAATTTGATTGGAAGAAAAGATGAGGAAAGAGATTTATCCCACTTTATGTAAGAAACAAATTCCTGAAAAGTCACATTGGGTTATGATTCTGTAAAATAGATCCTGTTATTTTTATAAGACATAGAAATATGTTGTCCTAGATAATTTGCTACTAACATTTGAGCATCAGTTTCCTGACCCCAGCCTCCTGCTCTAGAGGTAAATGCCACTTAGACCAACACCCAAGTATGATGGAGTTCAACACCTAAAAGATGTTCCCTGTTTGCTCATTTTGGAGGGTCATATATCACATTTCCTTAAATTTGGTTTTCCCAGTATCAACAATCTCTTTAAGTATTTCCTCTTTTCATTTCACAATTCTTATTGGTCCTCTCTCAAGAGACAATATTTGACTATGACCTGGGAAGCAAAGAGCACCAAGTGGATTTGGACTTGAAGATTGAGAATTCTTTTTTAATGTGCTTACTTCTGTCATCTTCTACAAACTTCTAAGGAGATAAAAAAATTTATCCCCTTTAGTGACAGTATTTCAAAGAAAAACTGAAAATATGTATATATGCTGTCAATGTGAGAAACTTTTATTCCAGAGCTAAAGAGGAAAGGGCTAGACTAGGCTTTCTTACTTTTCCTTTGGGGACTGTCAAATCCTCTACAAGATGGAAAAATGAGAACAATGTGAGCTGTGGCATGGTTTATTTCCGAGGACTCAGGGTCCATGAACATCCACCACTAGGAAGTAAAAATAGCTCAGAACATGTATGAAAGGTTCTCTGCACTCAACAATTCAATTTTAGAGTTAACTAAGATAATCTCTGTAATATGTTTTTGACATAGATGAGCTTCCTGTTCTTAGTTTTAAGAAATACTCTCCCGACAGGTTCCGGCAAGATGGCACTCTAGGCAGAAGCACCATGCCGTCCCTCCACAGCAAAGATCCGAAAAACTAAGCCAAACAGAGAATGCAATAATCCTGAAACCCTAGAACATCAAATGAAGAGATAAAGAACTCAACCGAGCACCAAATCGAGTGAGAATACTGAAAGAGAACAGAGCGTGAGT
>NW_004443937.1:38513243-38527780 GCF_000243295.1 Trichechus manatus latirostris | reverse complement strand
GTTAACCAATGTCATAAAACAACATGTGTACTACTGTTTCATGAGAAACTATTTGTTCTGTAAGCCTTCACCTGAAGTACAATAAAATAAAAAATAATAAAAAAAAAAAGAAATACGCTCCCTAAAATCCTCGGTAGTGCCAGGTTATTTTTCTGTTAGATTTTCTTCATAGTGAATTGACTGAGAATTGTAATTTCCCCCAGAATATATTTAGCAAATTACTCCTGAAGTGCTGTTGGACTTTCCCTCTATTTGGGCAATGTAAGTAGCATCTGTACGTAGAAGAAAAAATATGTTAAAATAACAAAATTATAGGACTGATGATTCAAATGAGTTCATATTAACTTTTATTTAAGGTGCCTCTATCTGTTTCATTCCATAAAGTTAAGAGGACCTACTATGTGCTAGTTACCTTGCTGGGTGATGGTCATACATGGAAGAAAAAATACCACATCTGGCACTAAAACGACAAAAAGTAAGCCATTTAAGTCAAGAAAATAATGTTTCTTTATTTTCCTTGGTAAAAAATATGATTCACTAAGTATGAGAGTACAGGCAGCACAGGTTCAATTCCTGCTTCTGATAGTTATTAACTCTTCTCACCTATTTAAGCCTCAATGTCCTTATCTGTAAAATGAAGGTGATAATAAAAGAAAGAAAAGACCCAAATGGATGTCAGAAGAGACTCTGAAACTGGCTCTGGAACACAGAGTATCTGAAGCAAATGGAAGAAATGAAGTCAAAGAGTTGAACAGAAAGTTTCAAAGGGCACCTGAGAAGTCAAAGTATCATAACAAAATGTGCAAAGATCTGGAGTTGGAAAACCAAAAGGAAAGAACATGGTCAGCATTTCTCAAGCTGAAAGAACTGAAGAAAAAATTCAAGCCTCAAGTTGCAATACTGAAGGATTCTATGGCAAAATATTGAATGACGCAGGAAGCATCAAAAGAAGATGGAAAGAATACACAGTCACTGTATCAAAAAGAATTGGTCAACAATTAACCATTTCAGGAGGTAGCATATGATCAGGAACCAATGTTACTGAAGTAAGAAGTCCAAGCTGCACTGAAGGCATTGGTGAAAAACAAGGCTTCAGGAATTGAGGGCATACCAACTGAGATGTTTCAACAAATGGATACAACACTGGAAGTTCTCACTCATGCTAAGAAATTTGGAAAACAGCTCCCTGGCCAAACAACTGGAAGAGATCTATATTTGTGGCCATTCCAAAGAAAGGTGATCCAACAGACAGCGGAAATTATCAAACAATATCATTAATACCACAAAAAAAAAAAACCAAACCCATTGCTGTCAAATCGATTCCAACTCATAGCAACCATAGACAATAGAGTAGAACTGCCCCATAAGGTTTCTAAGCAGCAGCTGGTGGATTTGAACTGTCGATCTTCTGGTTAGCAGCTGTGGCTCTTAACCACTGCACCACTATGGCTCCATTAATACCAGAAGCAAGTAAAATTATGCTGATGATCATTCAAAAATGGTCACAGCAGTACATCAACAGGGACCTACCAGGAATTCAAGCTGGATTCAGAAAAGGGCGTGGAATGATGGATATCACTACTGATATTCAATGGATCTTGGCTGAAAGTAGAGTATACTAGAAAGATGTTTAACTGTGTTTTGTTGATGATGTAAAAGCATTCGACTGTGTGGAACATAACAAACTATGGATAACATTGCAAAGAATGGGAATTCCAGAACACTTAATTGTGTTCATGTGGAACCTGTACATAGCACCAGAGGCTGTCGTTCAAACACTACAAGGGGATACTGCATGGTATAAAATCAGGAAAGGTGTGTGTCAGGGTTGTATTCTTTCACCATACTTATTCAATCTCTATGCTGAGCAAATAATCCAAGAAGCTGGACTATATGAAGAAGAATGCAGCATCAGGATTGGAAGAAGTCGCATTAACGACACATGATGAAGATCAAAGACTACAGCCTTCAGTATGGATTACACTTCAACATAAAGAAAACAAAAATCCTCACAACTGGACCAATAAGCAACGTCATGATAAACGGAGAAAAGATTGAAGTTGTCAAGGATTTCATTTTATTTGGATTCACAATCAACACCTATGGAAGCAGCAGTCAAGAAATTCAATGACACATTGTATTGGGCAAATCTGTTGCAAAAGACCTCTTTAAAGTGTTAAAAAGCAAAGATGTCACTTTGAGGACTAAGGTGTGCCTGACCCAAGCCATGGTGTTTTCAGTAACCTCAGACACATGCAAAAGTTGGACAATGAATAAGAAAACCAAAGAAGAATTGATGCTTTTGAATTATGGTGTTGGCAAAGAATATTGAACATATCATGGACTGTCAAAAAGAATCATCAAATCTGTCTTAGAAGAAGTACAGCCAGAATGCTTCTTAGAAGCAAGGATGGTGCAACTTCGTCTCATGTACTTTGGACATGTTACCAGGAGGGACCAGTCCCTGGAGAAGGACATTATGCTTGGTAAAGTAGAAGGGGTCAGCAAAAGAGAGGAAGACCCTCAATGAGATGGACTGACACAGTGGCTGCAACAATGGGCAAAAGCATAGCAACGATTGTGAGGATGGTGCAGGATCGGGCAGTGTTTCGTTCTGTCGTGCATAGGGTCACTATGAGTTAGTCAACTCAACGGCACCTAACATCAATACTTCATAGGTTTGTTGTGAGCATTAGCTGGGATAAGTTATGTAGAACTCTTAACACAGTTCCTGGCAGGTTAGTTAACGTTTATTAAGAGCTCATTATAACTGTCACCATTACTTTTACAATTAATAGGAGTAATGTGTATTTTTTCCATGAATTCGACAAGTTAGGAAGATTGCTTTACTATAAAAGCATAAAAGAAAATGACTCTAAAATCTGTTCCAAAAGACCTGGTCCCCACCCCAACTCATTTCCACTGTCTCCTTAAGGACATTGTTTTTCTTCCACTGAAACTCAGTTATTTGTAGGCTGAGGTTCCTACAGACTCATATGGCCCCCTTTCTGATGCTACCATGAGTTATGGTACCCTGTAGGATCAGCCTCTCGTCCTGCAGTGGCTACCTCCGAAGCCCATCATCCTTAGATCAGTTAATCACATGCCTAAGCAATGCATTGCCACCTGCTGTAACAGCAACACAGCTGTTCTCCATAAAGCAGGGTCCAATCTGTACACAGGAGCCTTCACAGTATTTCTCTTTGCTGTAATGAACAGCCTTTGAAAGCAGTAGGTTTTTCAAAATGAACCTCCACAATACTCACTGTGATTCTTCTCTTGGCACAGAGAAGAAAGCTATTACTAGGAAATATGACCATTTGGTGGAACCTTTGTACATGGGCCTCTGATGTAATTTTCTTTATGCAAATCTGAGACAGATGAGCTGGTAAGGAGTGGTAGCTGTTCTGACATTGTTTAATGACACAAAAAATGTCTACCTGTTCCAAAGAGCTAATTTGCAATGCAAATACTATAGAAGCATCTATCTATATCTTATATGATAATTTGCCTTCTCAAAAATAAATGTCTGCTGAGAATTTGGGAGGATTTATTTATAGAGAAGGCCATACAGTCAGAGACCCTTAATACTAATGCCAGAGGCCTAACTAAGGCATGGCAGGTATTTCACCCGCCCTGGAAGCATGGTGCCACTGAGCAGTTTCCATTAACCTGGTACGGCCAGCAGCGTATCTACGGAAAATGGTGCCTATGACAAGCACTGAAAGGGTGCCCCAGTCTAAGATCCCTGAGACAAAAACACTCCAGAATTTCCTACCAATAGAGCTATTTAAGCAACTCTTTGTATTTCTTCCCAGGGAACAGGAGAGGAATGAGCAGGCCCAATAGGAATCCTATTTAATGGGAAGTGGTGAAAGAGAAGCCCTGGGGGCCCAGTGATTAAGAGCTACAGCAAGCTGTGGCTACTAACCAAAAGGGTGGCAGTTTGAATCCACCATCCGCTCCTTGGAAGCCCTATGGAGCAGTTCCCCTCTCTCCTATAAGGTCACCATGAGTCAGAACTGACTTGACAGCGACGGATTTGGGTTTTTTTTACACAGGGAAGGAAACACTCAGAGGTTGATTCCCACCCCCATCACTGACACACAATATTTTCCATTCAATTCAGGAGTTCATAGGCCCCAAAGAACCCTTTCTTCTCCTTTTGGAGCTCTGTTTAACTCAGAAGGCCTGGGGGTCCTGAAGTATCCAACATCGACTCCTCCTGGTAGCCGGCTGTGCTCAGGAACGCATTGCTGCTCCCACAGGACAGAGGCAGGTCTCAGCCGCTCTCACGGCAGATCTCTATTAATTCCTATGCAACGCAAGTCTCTTGGGGGAGGTTCTTCCAAAGTTAATCTCCCATTCTTAATGATGTCACCGAATCTGGAGCCTTCTTTTCTATGCTGAAGACAGACGACCTACTTATCTACAACTGAGCAACTTATTCTTTCAGCAAAAATTAACTGAGTGCCCACTCTGTGCAAGGCACTGTGCTAGGGGCGGTGCATCAAACAGTCAATAAGACAGGGGCGATGCCTATTTCAATGAGTTCACAGTCTAGTGGGAGAGGCTGCTCAGTAATTTGGCAATGTGCGGTGGTATGAGATGCCATGGAAGCAGATGTGGCCCGAACCAGCCTTGGGGGCTCACAGAGGGCTTTCTAGGGAATTCATATCTAAACCAAGAGTTAAAGGAAGAACAAGAGTTAACCAGCAAAGGAATTTGAAGGGTGGGGATGGAAATGAGAAGATTATTCCAGGGAACAAAGAGAGCACTTCAAAATCCAATGGCAAGGAAGGGCTTGAGGCCTTCAAGGTCCTGAAAATCTCAGTGTGGTCACACTTTAGACAGTGAGCTGGGAGGTAGCATGAAACGCACCTGGTGGCGGAGCTTGAAGGCGTTGTTGGAGAGTTTGTAGCCTAGCCTGTAGGAAGGAGATTTAAAGAATTTCAAGCTGAGAAGTCACATGATTCACACATTCCAACAACTCTGAATGCCAACTGCATCCTGGCGACCTGAAGGACTTCACCATCGTATCTTCATTCATGTGACACATACATATGGGTGCTTGCTTCTGAAGCATGGGGCCCTGCTTCTGCACTGAAGAGGCTCCCTGTGAACTGAGATGTCTATCAAAATCTCAAGATGTCAGAAATGAGTGGGAACCTTTAAGAACTGGCAATAAGTGCAATCATGGCACAGAACAGCCACCCAGGACCTGTGGTGGGTAAGAATGGAACAACTGAGGGGGAGAAATCTGACAAGAACTTGGTCTCCGTGAAAGCCACACAGGGTGGCAGAGGAAGCAGGTGCCACAAAGGGACTCACTGGATGTCCCTCAAGGCACACAGCAATAGTGAAAGCAAGAGCAAACATGAGTGATTTCTTAATAAATAAAAGAAGGCTTGCTCACATCAGGTCCTCGGCAGCCCTATTACAGCATATTCAGTTTTTCCAAAACACTCTTAAAAGATAACTAACCTAATTTGGAGTGTTACAGAGTCATTTTAAATCTCCATTTGGTGACTGAAATAATACATTCACCAGCACGTGTTTATTAGCGATAGCTCAGTTTATCAAGGGCCCCAAGAGCCCAATCTCAAGGCAGGTGCCTTCGTATTAACCCAGGGGCTGGTGATTAGCTCCTGCCAGCCTTTCCACCTTTAATAAGTTTGTTTTGATGTGAGTCAGTTTTACAAATAATACTAGCTGGTCTCTAGGGCTTCCTAGTCATAGGCCATCAAATCGAAGGATTCATACCTAACACAATGAAGTTCACATGGGGAAGGATTGCATTCTAACCATAACTGGTATGCAGACATGATTAAATCATATTTTTTTATCTCCTTTAATTTTTTTTACCCAGAAAAGGCCAGTCTTTTTATTGCTATTTCAGATGCTTCCAAACGAACCCCATATTAAGAAACAAGCCACTGAGGACCATCCACATGTGTAAATTATAACATGATTTTTCTTAATTAATTTTGACAGAGGATTTCACCACAAAGATCCCAAGCCAGTCTTGTTTTCCCCAGAAAAGCACTGTGCATGTAATCCTTGTTCACACAGCCCTCTACCGAGGATAGGGGTTTTAAAACCCAGCTTCTTTAACTACTTCAGTTACTACAAATGACATAACAAATAAGCACATTCCAAGTTATGTCAAACTGAAGTGGCACTCAAACTGTCTGAACTTCTCTGAATGTGGCTCCAGAGTTCATTACTGTTCATTAGCTTTCCTTGCAATAAGATCTGGAGGCAAAAAATGTAAGCTAAATATAAAGCCACTGACTAGATTAATGAGAAAAATAACAAATTCCAACCGGTTGTCATTGAGTCTACTCCAGCTCATGGTGAACCCATGTGTGTCAGAGTAGAACTGCGTTCCATAAGGTTTTCAAAGGCTGATTTTTGGAAACAGATTGCCAGGACTTTCTTCTGAAGTACCTGTGGGTAGACTCAAACCTCCAACCTTTTAGTTAGCAGTTGAGCATGTTAGCCATTTGCACCACCCAGGGACTCCACATATTCCAAAGGAAGTAACGAACCCCATCGAAAAACTAAATCAGTTCCCACACATATCTCAGATCTCTGAGTTCCTCCAGAGCAGAGGCCATACTGTCTTCACAGCTGTGCTGCCAGGGTAGAGGAGGGGCACTGGCCTGACGTCACTGTGGCTGGTAGCTGCCGTGGAGTCAGCTCTGACCCATGGCAACATTATGTATAACAAAACCAAACACTGTCTGATGCTGTGCCATCTTCATGGTCACTGGCATGTTGGAGTCCATCGTTACGGTCACTGTGTCAGTCCACCTCATTGAGGGTTTCCCTTGTTCTCGTTGACCCTCTACCAAACATGATGTCCTTTTCCAGTGTTTGGTCTCCCCTCACAGGTTCCCAGTAGATGTTACTCCACCTACATCCTATTCTCTCAGTCCCCAGCACCTTAGCCAGGCCATTTTCCTCCATTTCCCATCATTCAGTTCCAAAGGGTGGGAAAATCTTACTCATTCTCTTACAATTATTCTAGCTTAAAAAAAAAAAAAAAGATTAAAGTAAACAAATATAAAATGAATGAACAAACAAAAAGCCACTTGCTCTACAAAAGCGTTTTACATCCTTGAACCAGCTCCTTTGGGTTTTTACAGTTGGGCCTAGTAGATTCCATTACCCTTTCCATTCACTCAGATGTTTGGTGACTTCCTACTGTGATGGAGCTGAATGAGTCCTGCCCTTCAAAGCTGGCAATTCTGATAGTCCCACCAAAGCTGGGCCTCTTGCAGAGGGACTAGAAAAGCAATTCCTGTTTTTAAGTATCTCTTTTCATCCTTAGCCCATGAATTGGTCATGTTCAGAAATTCAAATACGCCATCTTGGATCTCTTGTTCTATTATTCTTTGCACGAGTAGTGGTAACACAGCATGAGCTTTGCTATTTGTTTGTAAGACTCAGTTGTAACTGCCTCCACAGACACCCCATCTCTAAGTCTGTGCTCCAGTATTTTCCAAACTCCAGTATGCATACGCGGCAGTGAGAGTTCAGCGGTAGAATTCTTGCCTTCCATATGGGAGACCTGATTCCATTCCCAGCCATCCATTTGGGAGACCCGGGTTCAATTCACACCTCATGCGCAGCTACCATGCATCCTTCAGTGCATGCTTGTGTATTGCTATGATACTGAGCAGGTTTTCAGTGGAACTTCCAGACTGGGAACAGAGGCCTAGTGATCTACTTCCAAAAAATCAGCCAATGCAAACCCTATGAATCACTATAGTCCAATCTGCAACTGTTCATGAGGATGGTGTAGGACCAGAAAGAACGTATTTCATTTCCTTGTCCATGGGGTCGCCACGAATCAACGGCAGCTGACAGCACTATGTACAGTGGCATCACGAGGGTGGGTGTCACCCAGGGCGGTAACTCATGGTATCATCCCCTCCATGGACCGCCTGTGTACCAGACCGTACAGAATCCTTATCATGTTTTTGGAACTAATGGTCCTCGTAAACCATAATTCACGTGTATCACTCCTTTTCCTTTAATTACTACTTCATTCTCAAAAACGTTATTGATATAGATTCACAATTACTAATTACCACAGTATCACAGCTAAAACACCAGAAAATTTGACAAAATCCACAACTATAAAAAGACCAGCAGCCACGAAAATAACAGCACATGCTTGAAGCGCTTAAAGACAAAGCCACATGATTCAAAGCACCACTAGAATTGGGTAATGATTGACAGCTCTGACTGGAGCACATTGGAAGGTTTAAAAAGTAAATTAGCATAGAGTTTTAGCCTTGCAGGTATATTGATACGTATAAGCTGGGCTTACGAAAAACGTTTTTGTTATAACTACAGGAATATTTTTCTAGATGGTCATTTTCGTGTCACCCCGACAGTGTCCCTCGGTGCATTCCACATCCCCTAGTGACGCCAGTGAGTATGTATACATATTACGCTCAGCTCTTGTTTGGTTCAGTGGGACTAGGGCAATGCCTGGGAAACTACTAGAAAAGTAAACTTCCTAGTCACTGCTCAAGTAAGCACAACATCCTGTTTTCCTCTCTTCCCCCATGGGGTTCTTTTATTCTAATTTTCAGTTTCTTCTTAGGCTCACACTCTGTTTTGTGGTGTTCCCCAGTACTCAGAAAAACCAACACGACTACCTAAATTAGTTCCACGTGGGAACGCAGTCATAAAAGTAGACTCACTTGGCTCTTCCTCCATTTGTCATTTCAATCACTGAAGACACACAAATTAAAGAGAGAGAGAGAGCAACAATAAAGTACCTAATGTCCTGTGCTCCCCTGTTTATCTGAAGGTGTTGATTACCTAGAGGCAATTTTTTTTCTTGTAATTTATTTTAAATAAAAAAGGTCAGGCAGCTATTTCATTTATCACTATTACAAAGGAGTCTAACCCAGTGACAGAGAAAGGGAAGGAGAAATTAATTACATGTCAGAAGCTGTAATAACACTCCTGGTAATTGTGACAAAAATTTTAAATTAACATTTCTGTCACTGAGAGAAGTTTGATTAATTTTACAATTGGAGATGCTATCGCCAGAATATTGGGGGCGATCAGAGGACACAGCAGCTTGCAGTCTGAGATGTAGATCGCTTCTTTAAGACTCAGAATGTATCTGCAAGGCACCGTCACACTTTATTAACAGCTCAATCAGTACCAGGCTGGAAATAATTAGCCAAGAAACCATGGAGTAAATAGATCTCGACTGGCAAACCAGCTGAAAAGAAATACATGCAACAGCTCTGCAGCTGTAACAAAGCAGACCTTGTTTTCTGTGTTACAAAGTATCCTGGGAAGACCCGCTGGTGCCACTGTCACTTTCCCTTCAGAAATAAAACAACCTACTAGGCTACGCTTATACTTCTTCATTCCCATTTCTTTAAAGATTTCACACTGGGGAGAGATGGGGGAGGACCCAAGGCCCAAACAATAGAAATTAACAGAAAGGAAAAGATGTGTTAATAACACTTTTTAAACCAACTGAAAATGTTCTTCCGGTGATGAATTTATCAAGGATCTACATAGTACATTGACTTCAGACTAACACAACGTTTATGAGGAGTTAACATTTATTTAGACTTTGTTACGTTCCAGGAACATAAATGCTTAGTCCTTTACTATAGGTACTCATTTAATCCTTACAACATCCCTTTAAAGTAGATTCTGTGATCATCCCCATTTCACAGGTGTCCTGTTGTTGAGACACAGGGAGGTTAAGAAACTTTCTCAAGATCATTCAACTGGAAGATAGTGAATAGGGATTCATATCCAGGCAGGCTGGCACCAGTGTCTGTACTCTTAACCAGGGGTTGGCAAACTATGGTCTTAGTCTGGAAGCATGATAGCAACACAAAAGCCTCCATTAACAGATGGGTGGTGGCTGTGTATGAGGTCCACTGGCTGGGAATCGAACCTGGATCTCCCTGATGGAAGGTGAGAATTCTAACAGCTAGCCACCACTGTCCCTTACAGTTCTTAAATGGTCACAGATGATGTAAACTTGTACACTTTAAAAACTGTCTGATTAGCCCAGCAATTCTACTTTGAAGACTGCATCCTAAGGAGGGAAAAAAAGTCACATGTGCAAAAAGAGTTCCATGCAAGTATGGTCCTCAGAGGATAACAGGCAAAAGTTAGAGAAGAAATCTAACAACAGGGCACTGGTTAACAGGGTAGGACACAGCAATCCTATAGAGCATCGTGTAGCCCTAAACTCCATGTTGTAAAAGAAGATTTAAACGCAAGGGAAATGTTCCAAATACATTGTGGAGTGAAAAGTGATCACAACACAGTATGAGCCATAAGATCCCTGATTCAGAAAATCATAGAAAGATCAAAGGAAGAATATTGTTTTCCCTTTTTCTGTGCTTTCTTGTATCTTCTGAACTTTCTCCAGAGAGCCTGACATAATTTTGTAATCAGTATTGTTGAATTTTTTAAAGGTTATCTACTTTGAAAGAGAACATGGAAACCAGGCAGAGCTGATCCAATTCTCCCAGGGACCTGGTGTGTGGCGGGCTTCTGGATGGCCGGAGAACAAATTAGCCCAGCAATAACTGACCAGTTAGTTGCTGCTGACATGTTAGCTCAATTAGATTAGGGCCTGGCTGGCTTTCACGTAGCTCTGTGCTGCCTGGAAGTGGCAGGAAAGTTAGCCATGTTCCAGCTTGATTAAACCCAGGGCTTCTGAGGGCCTGAGACAGACAGGAACGACCCCATGAAGGGAACCGTCCCTTGAGATTCTCAGTGCAGGGACAGAGGCTACACCTAAATGACCCCCTTGGAGCTGCCAATTCCCTGCTTCAGACCCTGGCATCACAGTGCAGTAAATGAATCCCTGCCTCTGACTAGAAAGAAGCAAACTGACATTGCAAGGCAGAAAGCAGTTCAGAGGTTTCTGATTTCAGTCCGTACGATAATTTTTCCCTCAGAAATCATCAAACGTAAGGACTCCGTTACAAGTGTTGTCACCGAATCCAGTTCTCTCTCCCCTTTCTAAAAGTAGCAAGAAACGTTAAAAGAAAATGTGATAGAAAGCTTTTAGTTTGGGTCCGGATAAACTTCCTTCCTCTGATAGCAAGTGAGTCCTACCTTTGAAGGCCTGGGCTTCATGCAGAGATGAGTTCGATTGATACTCTCTCTCTGCTTCACTTAGTCAAATGTCCCTTTCTGCTTTTAGAGGACAGAGGAGGGACACCAGGATGTTAACTAATAGGTGACACAGGCTTATCCACAGAATTGTGCTAATAAAGTCCCTCTCCCCAAACAATGCTGATACCCAGCACAGTACCTGACATCTAGCAGATAATAAATATTCTTGGAAAAAATAGATAATTCCATGAAAGCCAGGCTTTCTGGAAGACAAGGATGGGGCTATGCCTTTGCTTAAATTATCTTTCTATATATTTAACTGGCCAACATGGGAGTATCGAACTTTCCTCATTTTGATCATTCTGGAATTATTTTGTGGTATTTGACTTTCTTGACATGAAACCCAAGGGATGGGTCCTATGAATCTGCATTTTTAATTAGGCGATTGAGGAAGATGGCTTAAGAAACATGTTATCTGGAGGAGGCAGGGCCAAGATGGCAGAGTAGTCAGATGCTTCCAGGGGTCCCTCTCACAAACAAGACCCAAAAAAAACAAGTGAATTGATTATATACGACAATCTAGGACCCCTGAACATCAAAGGCAAAGTTGAGGAATCAGACTGAGTGGGAGGGGGAGGGAGAGACAGTTTGGAAGCAGCAAGGGGTTGCCAGACCTGACCTGGTAGAAGCTGGAGCCCTTCAGCCCAGATTAGCTTGGGGTGTGTGGTGAGGCAAGCAAGCAGTGGCGCTCAGGAGGTGTCTTCCACACAGGGAGAGACCCAGCAGCAGAGTGTCTGCTCGGCCACCCAGAACCAGTGAGAAGCAGCCCTCGATCGGAAAAAGATAAGTACTTGCATCTGGCCTACCACGCAGATCAAAAACACCCCCCTTCAGGAAAAACCTCTCTCGCATTTACCTCCCCACTCCCTGCTCTGCACAGGGACTAGGACGACTTCAGCAATTGCTGAGTAACCTGGGCCAGAAGCAGGACCTGTCACGCGCCCTGAGCCATTCTCCTGGCCTTGGAGAGTGAATGAATTAACAAACGGGAAAAAATAATCTGCTGGCTCCCCTAAGCCAGGAACTCAGGGTAGGCACAGCTTCTTTGCCTAGGCACAGGCATAAGGGATCCATGGACTTTGAGTGCCTTTCCCCCTGCATAGACTTGTGTGGGCCCAGTTCAACAGCATAGGCTCTCATTACAGCAGTACAACAAGGTATATAACTGAAGAATAACTTCAACTGTTTCAGCTGTGAAGTGGCAGGTTCGTGACATTTGACACTGCTTTGCCCATTAAGCAGGGTCTTCACGGACCCACATCAGGGGCCTGAGAGCTGGTGGCTCCACACATGCCACCTAGCCACCTCGACAGGGGACCAAGAGTAAGAGGTGCCCCCCAGTCCTTACAGTCAACACATTGGGTGCTCACAGTCTGACTGCAAAACCCACCCACCTATGTACTCTAGGGAACAGAGACATGCTTTCCTCCTGGATACGCAGGGGCGGCAGTCGGCCCCCTGCCTTGCTCAGCGTATGTCCCCTTGCTGCAGCTGGATGCCTGTGCCTACCCCAGTCACCCATGCCGGTCTAGGACTGTAGGTGACAGCCTGCACCACACACTTGGTGGCCGACTACCTGGACACCTGAGCTGAATCCATATAGGAGGAGTGGGCAGACTCTTGGGCTCACACACTTGGTGGCAGGTCTGGCAACCTGGTGGCATGACGTTGGAGATTCAGGGGTGCCAGTGATTGGGCCAGTTCACATGCCTATTTAGGCATATCAGAACAAAACAAAACAAGAAGCTAGGACATGGTAAGCAAACATAAAATAAATAAATGTAATAACATATTGATGGATCAGAGACAAAAGTCAATATCAAATCACATAAAGAGGCAACCCATAATGGCTTCAGCAAGCTCCCAAAATAAAGAATCTAGAAATTTTCTGGAGGAAGAAAATTTTTTGGAATTGCCGGAGGCAGAATACGAAAGATTAATATACAGAACTCTTCAAGATATCATGAAGGAAATTAGGCAAAAAGCAGAACATGCAATAGAGGAACTTAAGAAGATTAGAGAAGAGCATAATGACAAATTTAACAGGCTGCAAGAATCCACAGAGAGACAGCAATCAGAAATCCAAAAGATTAACACTAAAATTTCAGAAATAGATAACTCAATAGAAAGTCACAGGAACAGAATTGAGGCAATAGAAGTTATAATTAGTGAGACCGAACATAAAGCACTTGACAACAAATTATTTGAGGAAAAATCAGATAGAAGGATTTAAAAAAATGAAGAAACCCTAAGAATTATGTGGGATTCTATCAAGAGGAATAACCAACGACTGATCGGAGTAGCAGAAGAGGGGTGGATAACAGAAAATACAGAGAGAATTGTTGAAGATTTGTTTGTGGAAAACTTCCCGGACTTCCTGAAAGATGAGAAGATATCTATCCAAGATGCTCACTGAACCCCAAACACGGCAGATCCCAAAAGAAAGTCACCAAGACATATTATAATCAAACGTGCCAAAACCAAAGATAAAGAGAGAATTTTAAGAGTGGCCAGGGATAAACAAAAAGTCATCTACTGAGGAGAGAGTCAATAAGAATAAGCTCGGACTACTCAGCGGAAACCATGCAGGCAAGAAGGCAATGGGATGATATATACAAAGTCTTGAAGGAAAAAAATTTCCAGCCAAGAATTATATACCTAGCAAAACTGTCTCTCAAATACGATGGTAAAATTAGGGCATTTCCCGATAAATAGTAGTTTAGGGAATTTGCAAAAACCAAACCAAAATTACAAGAAATACTAAAGGGAGTCCTCTGGTTAGAAAATCAATAACATCAGACAACAACCCAAGACTAGTACAAAGGACAGAGCAACCAGATATCAACCCAGATAGGGAAGTCACAGAAATAAATCAAAGCTAAAACACTGAAAATAGGGAAACAGATGTCAATATGTAAAAGATGACAACATTAAAACAAAAAAGAGGGACTAAAAAATGTAGACATGAATTTTTCATATGGAGAGGAAATCAAGGTGATATAAAGAAATAAAAGACTGGTATAGACTTACAAAAATAGGGGTAAATATTAAGGTAACCACAAAGGAAACTAACAATTCTATACGTCAAAATAAAAAACAAGAAAAATATAGACTCAGCAAACACAAAAAATAACAACAATGAAAAAGATGAAAACAAAATACACAAAGAAAAATGACTCAGCACAGAATATTAAGTGGAACAAAGAAACTGTGAACAACACACAAAAAAAGACATCAAAATGACAGCACTAAACTCATACCTATCAATAATTATGCTGAATATAAATGGACTTAATGCACCAATAAAGAGATAGAGAGTGGCAGACTGGATTGAAAAAACATGATCTGTC
>NW_004443937.1:38490441-38512122 GCF_000243295.1 Trichechus manatus latirostris | reverse complement strand
TAGAAACTCACTACCTACCTTAACTAACACAAACAGAGGTAGAACAACTAAATAAACCCATAACAAAAGAAGAGATTGAAAAGGTAATTTAAAAAACCCCAACAAAAAAATTCCCTGGCCCAGACGGCTTCACTGGAGAATTCTACCAAACTTTCAGAGAAGAGTTAACACCACTACTACTAAAGGTATTTCATTCTATGAAGCCAGCATAACCCTGATACAAAAACCAGGTAAAGACATCCCAAAAAAAGAAAATTACAGACCAATATCCCTCATCAACATTGATGTAAAACTCCTCAACAAAATGCTAGCCAATAGAATTCAGCAACATATCAAAGAAATAATTCACCATGATCAAGCGGGATTTATACAAGGTATGCAGGGATGGTTCAACATTAGAAAAACAATCTATGTAAACCATCACGTAAATAAAACAAAAGAACCACATGATCTTATCAACGATGCAGAAAAGGCATTTGACAAAGTCCAACACCCATTCATGATAAAAACTCTCAACAAAATAGGAATAGAAGGGAAATTCCTCAATATAATAAAGGGCATTTATACAAAGCCAACAGCCAATATCATCCTAAATGGAGAGATTTTGAAAGCATTGCCCTTGAGAATGGGAACCAGACAAGGATGCCCTTTATCACCACTCTTATTCAACACTGTGCTAGAGATCCTAGCCAGAGCAAGTAGGCTAGAAAAAGAAATACAGGGCATCCAAATTGGTAGGGAAGAAGTCAAAGTATCCCTATTTGCAGATGATACTATCTTATACACAGAAAACCCCGAAGAATCCACAAGAAAACTACTAGAACTAGTAGACGATTATAGCATACAAGATAAACATACAAAAATCAGTTGGATTCCTCTACAGCAACAAAGAAAACTTCAAAGAGGGAATCACTGAATCAATACCATTTACAATAGGCCCCAAGAAGATAAAATACTTAGGAATAAATCTAACCAGAGCCATAAAAGACCTATACAATGAAAAGTTCAAGACACTACTGCAAGTAACCAAAAGAGACCTGCATAAGTGGAAAAACATACCTTGCTCATGGATAGGAAGACTCAACATTGTGAAAATGTCAGTTCTACCCAAAGCGATCTACAGATACAATGGAATCCCGATCCAGATTCCAACAACATTTTTTAATGAGATAGAGAAACAAATCACCAAGTTCATATGGAAAGGGAAGAGGCCCCAGATAAGTAAAGCATTACTCAAGAAGAAGAAAAAAGTGGGAGGCCTCACACTACCTGATTTTAGAAACTATTATACAACCACACTAGTCAAAACAGCCTGGTACTGGTCCAACAACAGGTACATAGACCAATGGAACAGAATTGAGAATCCAGACATAAATTCATCCACCTACGAGCAGCTGATATTTGATAAAGGCCCAAAGTCAGTCAGTTGGGGAAAAGACAGTCTCTTTAACAAGTGGTGCTGGCATGACTGCATATCCATCTGCAAAAACTGAAACAAGACTCATACCTCACATCATGCACAAAAACTAACTCAGAACGGATCAAAGACCTAAATATCAAATCAAAAACGATAAAGATCATGGAAGAAAAAAATAGTCACAACGTTAGGAGCCCTAATACATGGCATAAACACAATACGAACCATAAGTAACAATGCACAAGCAACAGAAGAGAGACTAGATAACCGGGAGCTCCTAAAAAATCAAATGCTTATGCTCATCAAAAGACTTCACCAAAGGAGTAAAAAGACAACCTACAGATTGGGAAAAAATTTTTGTCTACAACAAATCTGATCAGCGCCTAATCTCAAAATCTACAAGATACTGCAAAACTCAACAACAAAAAGACAAATAACCCAATTAAAAAATGGGCAAAGGATATGAACAGGCACTTCACCAAAGAAGATATTCAGGCGGCTAACAGACACATGAAGAAATGCTCACGATCACTAGCCATTAGAGAAATGCAGATCAAAACTACACTGAGATACCATCTCACCCCAACAAGGCTAGCATTAATCCAAAAAACACAAAATAATAAATGCTGGAAAGGTTATGGAAAGACTGGAACACTTATACACTGTTGGTGGTAATGTAAAATGGTACAGCCACTTTGAAAATCGATTTGGCCCTTCCTTAAAAAGCTAAAATAGAAGTACCATACGATCTAGCTGTCCTGCTCCTTGGAATATATCCTAGAGAAATAAGAGCCATCACATGAATAGATGTATTCACACCCATGTTCATTGCAGCGCCGTTCACAATAGCAAAAAGATGGAAACAACCTAGATACCCATCAATGGACAAATGGATAAACAAATTACGGTATATCTACACAATGAAATATTCCACAATGATAAAGAACAATGATGAAGCCGTTGAAACACCTTATAACACGGAGGAAGCTGTTGGTCATTATGCTAAGTGAATTTAGTCAGTCACAGAAGGACAAATATTGTATAAGACCACTATTGTAAGAACTCAAGAAAAGGTTTAAACACAGAAGAAAACATTCTTTGACAGTTACGGGAGTGGGGAGGGAGGGTGAGGGTTATTTACTAACTAGATAGTAGATAAGAATTATCTTAGGTGAACAGAAGGACAGCACACACTACAGGGGAAGTCAGCACAACTGGACTAAACCAAAGCTAAGAAGTTTCCTGAATACAATCAAACACTTTGAGGGACAAAGTAGCAGGGGTAGCGGTCTGGGGACCATGCTTTCAGGGGACATCTAGGTCAATTGGCATGACAAAGCTTATTAAGAAAATCTTCTGCACCTACTTTCGTGACTGGCGACTGGGGTCTTAAAATCTTGCAAGCGGCCATCTAAGATGCGTCAATTGGTCTCAACCACCTGGACTAAAGGAGAATGAAGAACACCAAAGCCACAAGGAAAGTATTAGCCCAAGAGACAGAAAGGGACACATAAACCAGAGACTTCATCAGCCTGAGACCAGAAGAACTAGATGGTGCCCGGCTACCACCAATGACCACTCTGACAGGGAATACAACAGAGAGTTCCTGATGGAGGAGAAAGGTAGGGTACAGAACTCAAATTCTAGTAAAAAGACCAGACTTAGTGGTCTGACTGAGACTGGAGGAACCCCAGAAAGCATGGCCCCTGGACTCTCTGTCTACCCACAGCTAAACCAATTTCCAAGGCCAACTCTTCAGACAAAGATTAGACTGGACTGTGGAACATAAAATGATACTCGAGAAGAGAGTGCTTCTTAGCTCAAGTAGATACATGAGACTAAATGGGCAGCTTCTGTCTGGAGGTGAGATGAGAAGGCAGAGAGGGTCACGAGCTGGCTGAATGGACACAGGAAATCAGGGTGGAAAGGAGGAGTGTGCTGTTACAGTACAGGGAGAGCAGTTGGGGTCACGTAACAGTGTATGTATAAATTTTTGTATGAGAGACTGACTTGAATTGTAAACTTAAACTACAACAATAAAAAAGAAAAAAAATACCCAAACTCACCAAAAAAAAAAAAAAAGAAACATGTTATCTGACCATAGACTCCAAGAAAGTTGCCAGCCTGTCATTTCTCCATCTATCCACAACACGTAGCTCATGCTTATCTAGAGTAATTGCTCCATGAATTTTTGTTGAATTAAATTCATATTTACTAGAGATGTTTTGTGTCTTCTTAAAAGACACAGAGACAATTTAGAAGTTGGGAAGGAATTTACAGCAAATGTTTGAAGTCAACGTGCTGTTGGTTTACAAAAACAACAAAAAGGTCTGCTTTTCTGGTTTCACTCTACTGGAATTCTGCCGCCTACCACTCTCTTACGCTGTATCTCAGGAAAACATGGAAAAGGGACGGAGACCAGCTCACACAGCCAGGATCTGTTTGAATCTCCAGCCTCTGCTTGTGGAACTTTGTCTTGGGAAGGTCAAAGGAAGAACAGGGACAAAGTAACAGTCCCAATCACAGGCTTCCATTCAGTTTTAGTGCCACTACCTACTAGCCATGGGATCTTGCGTGAGTTAGAACTCTGAGATGCAATTTCCTCATCTGTAAAATGGGGAGCTGTTTCTATGTTTTCTAATTCGAAGCACTCTTAGGGGAGACGGGACCACACAGAGAAGGGTAAATTTGCTGATTGTATTAAAAGTGTTTTGTAAATTCCTAGAACCGTACATCAAAGGCATCACTATGAGTCTTGTAGTACTAGTGTTCAAATACCTACTTATTTTTTCCAGTAATGATTTTTTAGCTTCAAACACAACCAGATTTTGAAAACATGTTATTTTTATGCATCTATATGATTCAGTCATTTTAACTGGAACTATAATTTCCCAGCCAAAAATAAATAAAAAGAGAAAAAGGAAAAGAAAAATACCACCCCTCCTAGAAGTTTGCTTGCTAAAATTATCATGAATTGGGGTTAGTTTCTATCTCCTGAAACTTAGTCTTCTTAATGAATATCGTCTCTTCTTTCCATCTCCTTTATTATCACACAAGCCTGAAAGTAGTTTCTATATCTCAATTTAAAAGAAAAAAAAAAAAGCACCTACTTTCTAGATAATCGAAAACATAATTATCTGTAGGATAAATCAGAATATGTAACTGCACACTCCCTGTTTTATTATATTTGTCATGTCTTTTTGCCACCTTTGATCCCCAACTGTTTGAGAAGTATGTGAATGCATCCTAATGAATATACTGAATCTTAATTAGGTTAATTAGGTAGTGTTCAGTCTAGTGAGCCCTTGAAATAACAAATGCTGCATACGCTGTCTTACGACTAGCTATTTCAATTCCATTCCATTAGTAATCACATTGGTTCAGTTTTCTCCTTGAGAGAATATTACTTTCTATTTGCCTATTTCTCCCTCCCCTCATACCATTCTCTTTTAAAGCTAAGTTCTCCATGTGTAACCAGGTCTTCACCTGGACAGAGGTAGGAAGGTAGCTGTGTTAGTCAGGGTCCTCCAAGAAGCAAATCAAGATGGGATTAAATTGCAAACTTGTTTTGTTCTTGTCTTTTTAAGAGAAAATGCCTGTGTGAAAGGAGATAGGGAAGGAGATGAGACAGTCTGGAAGAACCATCAGATCATGATGCAGTCTGACTCCAAGGGAAGGCAAGAGGCTAAGAAGTTTAGACAGAAGCTTTTTACACTGGACTACAGTCTAAGGACAATGGACTCCTGCAATATTGCAACTCGAGGGTTAAATTTTTTTCTTCAGTTATTTCAGCTTGAGAAATGCTGAGTGTGTATTAAAGGAGTCTATGGGCAAAATACCGAACAACCCAGGAAGCATCAAAAGAAGATAGAAGGAATACACAGAGTCACTGTACCAAAAAGAATTGGTCGACATTCAACCATTCTAGGAGATAGCATATGATCAAGAACCAATAGTACTGAAGAAAGAAGTCCAAACTGCACCAAAGGCACTGGCAAAAAACAAGGCTCCCGGAATTGATGGAATATCCATTGAGATGTTTCAACAAATGGATGCAAAGCTGGAAATGCCCACTCGTCTATGCCAAGAAATGTGGAAGATCCCTAACTGGCCAACTGACTGAAAGAGATCCATATTTGTGCCCATTCCAAAGAAGTGATCCAACAGAATGGGAAATTATTGAACAATACCATCAATATAACATGCAAGTAAAATACTGCTGAAGATTATTCAAAAATGGCTGCAGCAGTACATCGACAGGGAACTGCCAGAAATTCAGGCCGGATTCAGAAGAGGACGTGGAATAAGGGATATCGTTGCTGATGTCAGATGGATCTTGGCTTAAAGTAGAGAATACCAGAAAGATATTTACCTGTGTTTTATAGACTATGCAAAGGATTCGACTCTGTAGATCATAACAAATTATGGATAACTTTGTGAAGAATGGGAATTCCAGAACTCTTAATTGTGTTTATGCGGAACCTGTACATAGACCAAAAGGCAGTCATTCGATCAGAATGCTCCTTGGAAACGAGGATGGCAAGACTTCATCTCATGTACTTTGGACAAGTTATCAGGAGGGACCAGTCCCTAGAGAAAAACATTATGCTTAGTAAAGTAAAGGGTCAGCAGAAAAGAGGAAGCTCCTCAAGGAGATGGACTGACACGACGGCTGCAGCGGTGGGCTCAAACACAGCAATGACTGTGAGGATGGCTCAGGACTGGGCAGTGTTCTGTCCTGCTGTACACAGAGTTGCTATGAGTCGGAACCGACTCGACAGCACCTAACGACCACAACAGTCCAAGGCAGCTTCAACAAAGTGATGTGGAGCCTTAGAGCCCAAGTTAGGGGGCAAATGAGTCTCATTCCTTCCAGGAATTCGTTTGCCTTGGTGTCCCCAGCACGCTAAGTCATTAGCAAAGAATAGCCCATAGTAGCTGTGGTCTTGGCATGAACCCACCATGCAGCTGAGGCCCTCGGTCAGCTCCACCCCCTGTAGTGGGTGGCCTGCCAGAAGTATTCTCATGGCCACCACACTAGTCCTCTTGAATTGAATTTGACATCTAATTGGAGAGTTTTTAAAGGTCACTTCTCAGGTACCATGTTTAATTACCCCATGAAGAAGGATGGAAGACAAAAGGCAAGAGAAAATACAGCATTCGAAAAGGGGCAAAAGACAACAACAACGTTGTCCAGTAATTCTCGGGGGTAAAATTTGCTTGCAAATCCAAAACTTTGAGGGATTTTTAAAAATAGCTTTCACCACAAAGCCATCAGAGCTGATAAAATTCAATCCCTGAGGCAGTAAGACCTTCCAAGTTAAAACAGTAAATAATTTGAGATAAAGATTAGTAGCCGAAATCATGCGAGTCAGTCAGAAGAACCAGAGAGCAGCAGTCTCCAAAGATTAATAATGGTAGAAGCCAACACTGTGATAACCAGCTTCACGGTGATGGATCATGGGAGAGTTTACTGAGCACATTTCTGAAGAAGAATTCCAATCGTGTAGACTAGACTTGGGGAAAATGCAAATGGCTATACCTGCCAGCGGGCCGTCTGCCTGGAGGACACAGGCGGGAATACCATTTTTATGTCTGTGTGCTAAATGCTGAAAGATCGCACAAATTGGTGTCAGGAGGTTGAATGGAATCTGCTGCAGCAAAATGTGACTCGAGCAAAGAAACCGTGCCTACCAGTCTGTAATTTAGGAGGCAGGAGAGCTGAGCTAACAGAATGTAATGGTGTCTTAATGTGCTCCAGCAGACTGAGAATCATTAGTCATTGTCTGAGGAGACACACGCTGATGTCATTTATGGGACTGTGCCATATTTCAGAGAGTAGGGTGCCACTGCCCTCAGCGCTTGTCTCTGCCAGTCCATGCATGCCTGGCTCCAAGCCCACTAATACAGACTGGTAGCCAGAAGGTACCAAGCACTGTGCTAGGCCTGGGGGACAAAAAGATAAATGAGCCATCTTCCTGGACCTCACAGGACTTCTAGTTTAAAAAGGGGAGACAGGCATAAGCCTAAACTGTAATGCAATGAATTTGTCCTGGCAAGGGGCAGGAATGATGGCAAAGACTTTAGAGACAAACTGGCCTCTGTTCTAGCCCCAGCTCCACCACACGCTGGCTATGTGACCCTAGGAAGTTGCTGAGCATCAGTCACATCATTTGTCAAATGGAGGAAATCATGGTTTTCACCTCAGAAGGGTATTGTAAAGATTAAGTGACATAAAGTACATTCTTCACATGCTGCCTGGCACACAGCAATGGTCTAGAAATTGTAGGTAATGATTTTGTCATATAAATTAATAAGTAACATGATGGCTAATTTTATGTGTCAACTTGGCAAGGCTATGGTGCCCGGTTATTTGGTCAAACACTAGTGTAGATGTTGCTGAGAAGGTATTTACATGTGATTAACATTATAATCAGTTGAGGTTAAGTAAAGCAGTTTACCCTCCATGATGTGGGTGGGCCTCATCTAATCAGGTGAAGGTCTTAGGAGAAAAAATTGAGGTTTCTTGAAGAAGGAAGGAATTCTGCCTTAAGACTCCAACATAGAAATCCTGCCTAGTCTCCAGCCTGCTGGCTTGCCCTGTGGATTTTGGAGTAAAGACTGCAATATTAACTCTTACCTGAATTTGTAGACTACTGGCCTGCTCTACAAATTTCACATTTGCCTGCTTCCTTAAAATCAATCAATCAATTTCAACATCTCTCTAGATTAATAGATTGATAGGACAGATCAATAGATGTGTGTGTTGTGTGTCTATCTCACTGGTTCTCTTTCTCTGGAGAACCCAGATTGATACAATTATATCAATGATATTATTATCATACACAAAATTAAAAGGAAATTGAGTGTAATGAGAAAACAGTTGTTTCTGTGAAGAAGGATGGGGCCTAGGATGTGGATTAAGATGAGGGGAAAGCTTTAAAAAGGAGAGAGAGTTTTGAGATAAGCCTGTATAGAAAAGAGGAGTTTTCCAGATTTGGAAGGGAGAAGGGTTTTCAAGGAAGGAGGAAATCTCATCAGCCAACACGGAGTAGGGAAATTCATGACAGGTTTGAAAACTGGCAAGAATTTGAGTGTAGCTAGAGTATTTTATAGTCCATGAGATACGGTAAGAAAAGTTGGTTAAGGCAACACAGTGAAAAGATGTCAACATCATACAGAAAAGTTCTGAGGAAGTGAAATTTGTAGTTAGAGGAAGTGAAAAAAAAAAAAAAAAAAGAGGAAACTATCTTAGTTATCTAGTGCTGCTGTAACAGCAATACCACAAGAGGGTGGCTTTAACAAACAGAAGCTTATTCTCTCACAATTTAGGAGGCTACAAGTCCGAATTCAAGGCACTTGCTCTCGGGGAAGGCTTTCTTTCTCTCTGTCGGCTCTAGGGGAAGGTCCTTGTCTCTTTTCAGTTTCTATTCCATTCCTTGGCGATCATGTGGTGTGGCTCTTCCCCTCCATTTTGTGCTTGCTTGCTTGCTTAATCTGCTCTTTTATATCTCAAGAGATTGACTTAAAACATACCATACTCCCTCATTAACAAAGAAAACCCCTTCCCCATTGGGATTATAACCACAGATATAGGAGTTAGGATTTACAACACATATTTTGGGGGGACACCATTCAATTCATAACAGAAACATAACATTTCTAAAGCATTGAGATATCTTCTAATGAAAGAATAAGCAACATGTATAGAAGGAAATTTGCTTTCACATAATTTATTAGGTTTTGATATGCTCTTCCTCACAGCAAAGTCCCTTCAAACAAAACTACATTCAGCAAAAGCCTAATTAAAACAATTGGCTTAAAATACAGGTAGGTTCCCAAAGACCAAGTAATAATGGATCATTCTGCCAAAATTGTCTGCGTGTTTATAAGTTGAGAGACTATTGCTAGTACTTAAGCCCCTATAGTCAGTTGTCATCAAGTTGATCCCGACTCATGGTAACCTCACGTGTGTCAGAGTAGAACTGAGCTTCATAGGGTTTTCAGTGGTGGATTTTTTGAAAATAGATCACCAAGCCTTTCTTCTGAGGCTCCTCGGCGTGGACTCAAACCATCAACCTTTCGGTCAGCAACTGAGTGCTTTAACCACCAACAGCAACTGGTTTAAGCACCTTTAACCACACAGTGATTCTTTTAATCCTCCCCTCACAAAGAGGCTGACATCAATGACTACCCCTTACATGCCTATCGGTCTATTTTTTGTTACAGTTTTATTTTTCATACCTACTTTGCTGATGAGAAAACAGAGTTCCTGGGAGATTAATTAACCCACCCAAAGCCACACAGGTAGTAAGTGGAGCACCTGGGACGTGAACCTGAGACAGTCTAACTCCAGACTGCGTTCTGGCAAGCCCTACATGCACTTCTCATCTCCCTTCTTCCTCTCCTCTCAAAACCACCAGCAGTGGCAATCCCTTCTGCATGGAGACAGACAGACTTTAGTCTCCCACTGGTTTCCATTCAAGTCACCTCGGGCAAATTACATTATAAATCGATCCTGATGAAACATTCAACTCTTCCCTCCCTGCAAGCTATGGAGGCTCACTGCAGTTCTGAGGCCCCAGCAGAGAGTACCTTCAGAGAAAAATCCAGAGGCCTTGATTACGTTTGCTTTTTAATTAATCTAAGGTGTTAATTTTCAGCCAGAGGAAAGTTAATTTTTCCTTTTGTTAATCTAATGGTCACAGGCAACACTAGAGCTATTACAGCATAAGTTTGGAATGACCGTCAAGCTCCCCAGCGCTACAATAAATGCAGTGGCAAATAAAACAGCTTCCCTGGAAGGCATATGGATTTAAATAATTTCTGCAGATGGTCTCTGCTTCTCTCAGTGAAAAGAGAGAAAAAAGGCTAATTCTGACCTAATCGGCCACACGAACATCCAAGCAAATCCATTCTTTTGATTCTTCTCCAAAAACGTGAAGGGAAAAGAAACATCAGTTTCTTCCAACCGCAGAGAAGCCCCACAGATCTGAGGTTTGAGAAAGTTGCTAGATGCTCTCCTCTCTCTGACCAGCGGTTCCATTTGCAGGCCTTCTTTCCTTGCCCCCCATGATATAACTAATTGTGTGGGACCACCTTGGACTGGAACAAAGGCTGTTACAAGAAAAAGGAATTAAAGCTACAGACCACCTGAGTCTGCTGAAGTAAACTCAGAACAGGTCGCATCTGTATGTGTCAAATAATTTATGGAGGCTGGAACAAAATGCTCAGTGCTTGCGGCCAAAACATTCAAAGCACACTGGGATGACGTGCAGAGATGAGGCTCTTAAAACCACGTCTCTTGCTCCAAAGCCCTTTGTGAGGGCTGGACACATCCCAGAGAGGACCATCAGGTATTGATCAAAGTCTGTACCGGAACCTGAACTTGGGAACAAAGGAAGGCTGACTAGACAGCAGCAGCAGCCAGAGGCACCTGAACTCTGCCTTGATTGCAGACTTTACAAGTGTTGGGCCACCTGACACTCCCACTCACCCTTCAAAGATACTTTCTCGCTACTTATTTTATCATTTCACTCCTTCTTTGTCATTTCAAGTGCCAAATCAAATCAATTGGTGATGCCTGCCTGGAGCACCATGTTTAGAAAAGACTCTGAGAATCAGTGGAAAAGGATTCCTGAAGTCAGTGATGTCTTCTTGGGCGTTGGACAGTGGAGCCGGGGACGCACCTGCTGGCTATCTGCTGTCCGTGCACCACATGATTTTTTCCCTAGATGGCCAGCGATAGCAAGGCTTCCATTCCGAACATATCACCTGTTTAATGAACCTACTTGCAAACCATTTTGAAGAAAAGAATCTCAGTCATGCTTTAAAGAAATTCTGGAACTTTCATTTCCCTCATTCTCACGGAAGGAAGTTGTTCCTGACAGGGAACCTGTTCCTTTCAAACCCTTTCCCTTCTGAGGGAAGAGGACCGAAAGGCTGCAGCTTTGACTCTGAGCCTCTAGGTGAAATCAATGTTTAACTTCATACCAAAAAATAGGGGAACAGACTCATGCAGGCATCAAGGGGTTACACCTTTGTGCATAGAAAAATTCTTCCCCAGAGCGGGTTAGAAACAAACACAATGAATTCAGCCCAGCCACTTTTTAATGGCTTACATTATTAAAAACATTACTCATCCTTTTTTGCATGACAAAGAACATGAGTAATAATTTTGATAATAACTTCGTCTTTGAAACACAAAGGTGCTCAGAGTGAAAGTTTTTAAAATACTATCTTTGGGGCAAAACTAGAGATTAGCAATATGCTGGAAAATGAGCTATTCAATTGAAGGAGAAGCCTAGAGTGCCTTTTTTTTTTTCTGGAACCCCAGAAGAAAGCTGGTAGAACGCATAACCAGTTAGATATCCACAAAATACTTGGTCTATGCAACGAGATGTGAAATTCCTGGTCAGAAAAAGTACATTTCTTCAAGCCTGCCCATACTAGCTCATGTCATAGTAATTTCTCCATATACCAAACATCTTTTTGAAGAGATGCTTTGATGACACACCAACGATTTGTGGTTCAATGCAATGGGTGAGCCATTAACACTTGAACTTTTATGACGAGCTCAAGCTTTTAAGCACACTTTCTCTTGAGTATCTTTGACAAGGGACAACTGGCATTCATTCATTCAACAAATATTTACTAAGCACCTACTCTGTGCCTGATACAGATATACAGAGAAGCAACAATGAACAAAACACACAAGGATCCCCAGCGTTGTGGAAATTACATTCTAGCCTGGGGAGGAAGATGATGAACAATAAGCATAATAAAGAAGAAAATGCTGTATGTTCGGAGGCAAGTGCTATGCAAAAGTAAATTAGAGTAGGGGAATCAGAGGTGCCAACAGTAGGGTGTGTGATTTAAAACAGGGTCAGTGTAGGCCTCATGGAGAGGGAACATTTAATTCAAGATTTGAAGGAAGTGAGGGAGTTAGCCATGCAGACCATTACAGTCAGTGCCAAGTCCACGATCAAGACTGGAAGATAGTGTGTGGAGAAGGTTTTGGGGGTTCGGGGAGACCAGGCATTCTGCTTTGGATCCACTGGGTTTGAGGTATCTAGTAGACTGGAGGTGACAAAAGACAGCTAGATATAGGAGTCTGGAGTTCAGGAAGGAGAATGGGCATGAAATATAAATCTGGGCATCCTCGACATATAGACAGCACTTAATGCCATGAGGCTATTGGAGATCACAAGGGAGTGGGTGTAAATAAAAGAGAAAGCAAGACCAGGAACTAAGCCCCGGGGGCTTTCCAACATTAAGATGATGGGGAAAAGAGAAAGAACAGTAAGAAACTGAGAAAGTAAGAAGCAAACTAAGAGTTTGTGCTGTCCTGGAAGCCGACTGAAGAAACATATCAAAGAGAAGGGCTCATGAGAAGGGCCAGTGCTACTCACTCAAGCGTCAATAATGGTGAATGCTGAATTCATGCATCTATGTAGGACATGGGTCGCCAAAAGTATTACCTAGGCCTGGAACTGGCCTCACAGACTCGTCAGTCCTTTCATTGTCTGTATCTCACTAACCTGAAAATAGTCCACCACCACCACCACCAAGAGCAACCCTTCCCCCAAGGGCAAGGTCACAACCGGGCAGCTCCCGAGATGGGGCTGGCCGGCAGACATGCTGTTTTGTTTTGTTTTTGGCAATCACAGTGTTTTTTAAATTTGATGTAACATACTAAACTTGTGTAATTTCATACTTAAAATACAGATTTCCGTGTTCTCCTAAGAAACGGAAAGCTCTCACTGCTCTGACTCACATTCTCACACGGCAGCGGCTGGCTGGAGCTGAGGGATGTGGCTTTGCAGTTCACCTGTGCCACCAGCAATTTATCAGCGAGTGCACACAAACTCCTACCAAGCCCACCTCTCTTCGTTACCTGACCTGTCTGGCTAGAGAAACGTCTGCATCTGCAATCTCTCCTGCTAGGGAATTCTTAAAATGGAATCAGATCTGAAAGGTTCTGAGGGCACCACATAGATCTGCATCTGTATCTGAAGTACAGAGTGTTTGTATCACTTTGTTTATGAATCTAGTCTGGAGACATTACCTCCTATTGTGACAGATTTCCTCAAGACCAGCATGGAATACCACTTCCAGGAGATGTTAAGATGTGTTAAGTGGCTTGGCCATCTAACATGCATCAATTGGTCCCAACCACTTGGAGTATAGGAGAATGAAGAACACCATAGACACAAGGAAAGTATTTGCCCAAGAGACAGAAAGGGCCACATAAACCAGAGACTCCATCAGCCTGGGGCCAGAAGAACTAGATGGTGCCTGGCTACCACTAATGAAAGCCCTGACAGGGAACACAACAGAGAATCCCTGATGGAGCAGGAGAAAGGTGGGATGCGGAACTCAAATTCTAGTAAGAAGACCAGACTTAATGGTCTGAATGACACTGGAGGAACCCCGGAAAGCATGGCCCCTGGACTCTCTGTCAACCCAGAACTATAACCATTCTGAGGCCAACTCTTCAAAGATTGAACTGGACTGTGGGACATAAAATGATACTCTTGAAGAGTGTGCTCCTTAGCTCAAGTAGATACATAAGACTAAATGGGTAGCTTCTGTCAGGAGGTGAGATGAGAAGGCAGAGAGGGTTAGGAGCTGGTTGAATGGAGATGGGAAATCAGAGGTGGAAAGGAGGAGTGTGCTGTCACAGTATAGGGAGAGCAATTAGGGTCACATAACAATGTGTATATAAATTTTTGTATGAGAAACTAACTTGAAATGTAAACTTGCACTTAAACTACAACAATAAACAAACAAAAAAAAGTGTTAAGTGGCAAAAATATTTCATGTTTAGTAACCATGGGAACACTAAGTGGTTTTTTTTTTTTTTCCCCTTTACTATGGGACATCTCAGATCTTTTAAACACTATGTATGTACACTGGGTCTTTTCAAGAGGTGTGTCCTTTACAATGTGTCCCAAACCTATCTGGTTATGAAACCCTTTTCTGATGGATGGGACATCTTGAGAATCAGAGAACCATGGGACACTCTTAGGGAACGGCCACTCTAAACTGGGATTTCCACGATGGCTAGGACCCTGTCTTTTTATATCCAAATGTCAACACATTGAATAGTTTCTAACACACAGATGTTCAACAAAGGTTTTCTAGTAAATTATAAATTGGAGAGGTTGGACCCGACACCTGGGAAAAGCTAATGGGGTCTCACATTTCACTCTATACCCGAAGAATGGAGGATAAAGTAAGTGCTCAAGTTCTGCTCCAAACTAGCCCCCGGGAACACTGGGTATGAGCTTCCTCTCACCTGCATGAGAGCTGGATGCCCCACCTCCAGTAGCAAAGGCCCTGCCGGTTCAACAGGTGTCATTATGGCCTGGGAGGAGCCTACTCCAAAGCCTTTGGTCACTGAACTAGTCACTTGCAGAGCACATCATTTCCCAGGACTCTTCACTGCATGGCTTGGTGGTGTTTCTCTCATTTCTTGCTCTTTGGCAGGTCTACCACAGCACCACTTGGTAACAAAACTGATTTGGCATTGGGAGATGGTCTCTGGCAGAAGATGCTGCTGCATGGCAGTGGATGTTTGGCATTCCACTGTAGTACGTGGAAGTTTTACTCTGTGGAGATGGACTTGAATCAGACCTGCTGGGAGGATGAAATGCTAGAGAAGGGCACTAACTTCGTGGCTCAGCTGAACTAGCCCCAGCATCTGTATCTCTGCTTGTCTTTTGTGTTCTTACCTCCTTTTACTTTCATTTATTTCTGTTTCTGCTCATTCACTCGGCACTATGTGCCAGACATTTAATTTCCACAATAACCTTAGGAAGCATCTATCATCTCCATTTTACAGGTGAGGAAGCCAAGGCCCAGAAAAGTTTATATATACATATATATATATATAAAATAATATATGTTGCTCAAAGTTACACAGCTAGTAAGGGGTAGGGCTCGGATTTTTACCTCAGGGTCTGATCTGATTCTAAACCACCCCTGATTAACCAGTAATTCTCAAACATGCTAGAAGAGGCTTAGAAAAATTATGTGCGATATTGATGAAAATATACTTGTCCTAATTCTTTCCTATGATTCTCATCCACAACTCCCTATCTCAACCCAGACACGGGAGATTGAGGAGAGCATATATATTTAGCAAAAGTTTTTGAGCTAATTTTGTCCAAACTGTGGCCTTGTGTCTTCTTTGTATTGTATTTAGTGTTCTTTTCATTCTGATTTTCTAGATTTTTGAGTTTTTGTACTGAAGATATATCACTGTTATACATTTGAAAGAACCCAAAAAAGATGTCATTAAAAAATATATCAAATAAAAAGATGGTTAAGATTCGCTCCTAAAAAAACAAAAAACAGACTTATTTTTCAGAAATAGGAGATGTTAAGTGGAGCCAGGCATTCAAGCCACATTCCTGGACCTTGAAAGGAAATCTAAATACTTTGCACCCTCAAGAGTCAATTCTATCCTTAGCAACACTTCTGACAAGTGCAGCTCCTGGGGAGCCACCAGGCCTTCTCTGAGACCTGGGGCAAGAGCAGATTTCTGAATGGCCAGAATGATCCCTTGCCATTGGAAACAATGGCTGCAGAGTCTCATTTGGGGTGAGGGAGAAAGTGCCACAGTGAATGCACTGTAAGCATCAAGTTTTCAGAGCATTCAGTAGCCTTGGAAAGAGCTGAGAGGGAATTTTCCACAGTTTAGTTCCCTTATGTTGAAATATTAAAAGTTTGCCCAAATGTCTGCTGACTCAATGGCCCCCACCCCAACTCAGCAGGATCAAAGGTCACCACCCCCAAGGACAAGTGTCATTTGTATCTGGGAGTACCCAATGGTGTTGTCTACAGTCATCACACATCTTTGTTCTTCTGTTCATCACCTTCCAGCCTCTGCTCACCAAAACGCTTCTAGGTAAGACTCCACCACTCCTACCCTTCACCCTCCACGCACACACAAACACCCATGTGGAGGCATGGGCGCTGCATGGTGTTGACATGTTTGATTCCGGTGCTGCAGAGGCACCAGGCAGAGTGGAGAGCCTGCCCCCTGCTGGGCTCCATGCTACGCCTGGTCACCGGTGCCTTAAAGCTACTCTGCTTATGCCCAGCATTTCACAAAGTCCCTGTCTCGTGTGACAAACAGTTCCCATGGTTTCCTGCTCTCTCACTCCTAACCCCAGGGCATTGTCCACGTGAGTCCCATCTGAGCCCTGCTCAGCCAGCCAAAACCACCCTGTTCCATAAGCGTGTTCTCATCACATGCAACACTGCACTTCCGAATCACTGTCACAGGCACTTGTGTGTGGCGTTCAGGAGTGAGGGTGAAATGTGCGTTGTCATTCCCTGAGTGTTCCAGAGCATAGACTTACACCATGTTCTGCCAGAATTCAGGGTACAATTTCAGGCTATGTGGTAGTTTTCCTCCATGGAAGGTTAATGAGCCCACAGGGATCAAGGCCACGACACTGGCTTTGTCAGCACTCTCCCCAGACTGTTTATACTCCACGAAGATCAGAAAGCAAACAGAGAATGAAGGCCAATACCATGAAATGGTCCTATACTTTAATTTCTTCCCAAAGGTCAAGGCTTTATAATGAGGCTTGTGATGGAGCGAGACAGCAGGCTAGAAACACACATTAAAAGAATCTCTCCCTACGTCAAAAGGAAAAAGTAGGTCATTGACCATTTTAATGGGATCATTTCAGTCCACTGTCTCCTGCTGCCGAACCCATATTGGAAATGGAAATGTGAGCGGGATCTTTTGTATTCACTAACAATGTCCCAACAGCAGTAAGACTGAATTTAGTCCAAAATTACACATCTCCTCTACTGAAGGCAGGAGAGGCCTATGAATTGGATGTGTCTCAGGACAGGTTTCCTCAAAAGAGAGCCTGAGACAGAACCTTGTGTGCAGGAGGTTTATTTGGCAAATGAACTACTGCAGCGGGAGAGGGATGGAGGGGTGAGATGGGAAGCAGCCAAGGCCAACACAGGGGCCAGATCAGACTGGCCCCCACTGTGGGTGCTGTGGAGCTCAATCCCCTAGGACCTTCTGAGAAGCCTATGAAATGTACCTTAGAACTGTTTAGCTGAGGGATGAAAGAGGGAAGCATTTATCCCCTCATTTACAACCCACCTTGGTCAAGGATCACTGTAAGGAACATAAACACCTGTGCCTCCAGGTGGCACCCAGGAGCCTGCCAAGCAACTCCAACAGTCACCCAATGCCACGGTGTCAGAGAAGTGTCAGAGCAAGGGTAGGAGGTGTGTGATGCACACTCAAGGGAGGTGTCGTCTAGCTGTACCTGTGCAAACCTTCTTGAAGCCCATGTGAACTTGCTGTTGCAGCCATAATGGAATAAGAAGAGAACTGGAAGCCATGTCCAATAAAGTACCCAATACCTAACTTTGAGGCCTTGCCAATCAATGCTGGAGTAACTCAGTTTCAATTTTTGGAAGACATGCAAAACTTTGCACATGAAGCAAGACTATTCTCATCCCATTTTCTAAAGAAAGATAGCTCAAAACTGAGTGTTTTCTCAAGTCTCTGAGTATCTTAACTATGGAATTCATTTTGATAAAACAGTGGGGATTTCCTTGCCTTTATACGTTAACCCGTTGCTGTCAAGTGGATTCCGACTCATAGCAACCCTATAGGACAGAGTAGAACTTTCCCATAGGGTTTCCAAGGAGTGGCTGGTGGATTTGAACTGCCAACTTTTTGGTTAGCAGCCCTATCTCTTAACCACTGTGCCACCAGGGCTCCATTGCATAACAGCATAATAGCGATCATAAGGATGGCACAGGACTGGGCAGTGTTTTGTTCTGTTGTCCATAGGGTCGCTATGAATTGGAACTGACTCAATGGCACCTAACAACAACAACATATACATTGAACAAGGAGACTCTCAACTTCTAATATCGTTATGGCTCCTGTCTTAAAAGTGTTGGTAGTGTGCTTCGGATATTGATTTTTAATAGAAAAGGCCAATACTCAAAGTTCTGCCAACATTGAAATCTTTATTCTTTCATCTTCCTTAAAATAGCCTCCAACTTACCCTTTGCCACGTTTGCCATGTGTAATGGATTGAATTGTATCCCCCCAAAATATATGTTGGAATCCTAACCCCAAACCTGTTGATGTAATCTAATCAATATAAATCACCTGCCATAATGCAACCTAATGTAACGTGATCAGTCAGTGGAGGTCATGCCAGTGTAGAGTGGGTCCAAAATCTAATCACTTCTGAGCTACATAAAGAGCAGCATAGACCAGAGACATGCGTGCACAGACTGGAGAAGGCAAATGCCACGTGAGGATCTTCTACAAGCCATGGGACCAAGAAATACCCAGGAGTACCTACAAGGGAGGAATCAACAGAGCCGAGTCCCTGACTGGAACTTTTAGCCTCTAGAACTGTGAGAAAATAAATTTACACTCCTTAAAGCCACACACTTGCACTGTTTGTGTTCCAGCAGCACTCTACTAGAAAACTAAGACACCATGTCACTACTCCTCCCACCCCCCACCTCACTGAAATATTTATGATTCTAAGTCAGGACTTCCTTTTCCATCTTGTACATTGGCAAAATTCAACTCTAAGAGAACCTACAAGCAAAAGGTAACCCCGTCTCAGGTTATGTAATAAATATCTGTCATGGATTGAATTCTGTTCCCCAAAAATATGTCAGCTTGGCTTGGTCATGATTCCCAGTACTGTATAACTGTGTACCATTTTGTAATCTGATGTGATTTCCTTATGTGTCGTAAATTCAATCACTATGATCTAATAAGATGGATTAGCTGCAGTTATACCGATTGGATAGTGTCTTAAGCCAATCTCTTTTGAGATATAAGAGAGAGAAGTGAGCAGAGATACCTGGGAACCTCACACCACCAAGAAAGCAGTTCTGGGAGCAGACCGAGTCCTTTGGACCTGAGGTTCCTGCACTGAGATGCTCTCAGACCAAGGGAAGACTGATGCATCACAAGGACCTTCCTCCAGAGCTGACACAGAAAGCCTTCTCTTGGAGCTGATGCCCTAAATCTGGACTTGTAGCGTACTGGACTGTGGGAGAATAAACTTCTCTTTGTTAAAGCCATCCACTTGGGATATTTCTGCTATAGCAGCACTAGATGACTAAGACAATACCTGAACTGAAGAGACTACTCATTCTTGAGTTTTGCATTCTCTGATTCAACTAACGCAGGGACAGAATCATGGAGAGTCACAAAAATACTTACTGAATAAGCTGATTGCTTTGCAGTGAAAGGAAAAAAGGACGATTCCCTGGTGATGTTGCTTAGGACAGCAAACTGTACAGTGTCTGCAGGCGTGGTAGACAAGAACGAGAAAGTCTACCTTTCTAGTTTGTGCCTTCTCTAGGTTTTCTGAATGGTCAGTGGCTTAATTTCCCCCTTGAACCCTGAAACTGGTCTGCCCAGCATTTGGTTCTCAGCCACTGGAGAGTTCTACTTTCAATGCATCTCCTCCAGCAATTGCTACATGCCCCTTCTTTTTTCATCTTGAGATTTAAATTGTTCCACGAGAGGTACAGACACCCCATTTGGGTTAGGGGTTTGATTTAAATGTGCTGTCAGATTTGATTTTTCACATTACCTGCTCATTCTGGCAGAGAGGGCCCACTAAACTAGCAATAAGATTTCAATCCAAGGAGGTCAAAACAAACTCAGGCCTATGGGAGTAGCCAGGGGCTTCTCCTAAATCCAGCACGCTAAGGGAATAGAGCTGCCCAGTGAACATGAAGAAGGGGGAGGACGTTCCTCTCTGGAGTTCAGGCACAGGATTCTACTCCATTAACTTTTGACCTTTTGGAGAATAGATGGTGAATTGTCTGCATCCAGCTGAAGTAGCTGCTAATTAGGTGTCCTCCTTACTGACTGCTTGACCACAAAGAAACAAGCAAAAATTCACAGAATACTTACAGCTCTCCTTCCGAAATTGTCTGATAAAGCACAGTCCAAGGTTCTAATGGTGCCTTGCATGAAGGAGGCACTCAATAAACATTTGCAGGCTGAAAGGGAATGACATTCACCCCAGTATCTGGCTGTGTTCAGTCAGTGTATCATTTTCCCTTTCTGTGATAGAGATTTGGGTTTTGGTTTTCTACTCAAAGACAGACAACTGTCCACAGTTCAGGCTCAACACAAAGGTAAAAGGTCAACAGTCGCCAGACTTAGTCTGACTCTAAGTCAGTATTAACATGACTGTTGCAAACAAGTAGGTTGACAGATAAATACATGTTTTTCAGTTCTCATGTGTCTGGGCTAACTGGTTTGTAGCATTTAGGATGGGCTAGGTCACATTGCAATAAAACTCCAAATCTCAGTGACTTGTAACCATAACGGTTTATTTCTCCTTCATACTGCATGTTGCATGTGGGGTAAGGAGGGGTTCTCTGTTCACTGTAGTTATTCAGGGACCCAGGCTGATGGAGGGTCCCTCTTAACTGTGCTTCCATGTTCCCTGCAGCTGAGAGCAAGAACACTCCCGTGTCTTGCTCTGGCAAATAAATGTCCCTTCTGCCTGGAAGGGATGGACATGTGCCACTTTCATGAGTCAAAGTAAGTCACAGATCACATCCGACTGCAAGGTAGCAGGGAAATGTCACATCGAAGTGCTTGGAAGGAGGCGGTGAAGTGGAGTACTTGGGAACAGCTCTAATGACTAGCACCTTGCTCTTCTGGCTTCATGCGGGGAGGTCCCAACTTGTAGCTTTGTCTCTATCTCTGGATGGTTTTTAAAATCCTATTAAAACCACTGAGAAGAACCTTCCATAGGAGAAGGCCAACATGCTAGAATCAACATATGGCGTAAAGCAGGACCCAGAGACCCAGTCTCTGGGTTGTTCTTAAACCTCTATCATAACTAGTGCTTCCTTCAGTTAAAAATGAGGCCTCTTACCCCCATACACAGAGAACCAAAAAAACCAAATCCACTGCCTTCGAGTCAATTCATATGTAGACAAAACAGGACTCTGAATAGGCCTAACCCCTTTTGCCTTAGTGGTCTTGCCAATACATCAATGCTGTCAACACAAAGTTTTATCATTTAATGAAAATCTGGGAGCCAAATCTAATGAAGCTTTGGTTAAGAAACAAGTCCCAGTGGGAAGAAGGGAGATAGAATGAGCAAAAATCCTCTCTGGGACCTGTAAGGAGGACAGGTCTCTCTAAGGGACCCCCAAGGAGGACAGGTCTCTCTAAGGGACCTCCAAGGAGGACAGGTCTCTCTAAGGGA
>NW_004443937.1:38472468-38490303 GCF_000243295.1 Trichechus manatus latirostris | reverse complement strand
GGAGGACAGGTCTCTCTAAGGGACCTCCAAGGAGGACAGGTCTCTCTAAGGGACCTCTAAGGAGGACAGGTCTCTAAGGGACCTCTAAGGAGGAGAGGCCTCTAAGGGACATCTAAGGAGGACCTCTCTTTTTCTAAGAGCAGTCAGATAGCAAATAGCATGACAAGGCTTGTATCTCTGGCTCCACCTGACCAAGGAGGTCCCAGAGACAGAACACTTCTCCTGCAGCCAAGGTGAAGGGCAAGGCCCCTTCCAACTTTCCATGGATGCTACAGAATCTCAAAAAGGGCAGCCAAGACACACCTCTGATAGAAGAAAGCACACCCTCCCCTGCCTCCTCAGGCAAAAGGAGCCCCGTGTCACCTAGGGGTGGAGGCAAGGTCAATGAGTTTAGGAGACTGAAGCTGTCCAAGAAACCTCAGAGTGCACAGATGATGTATCCTCTGAGTCTTCTTATACACTGTGCAAAGTATTTTCACAGTCAATTAAACTTCTTAATGTAATGTTGTGCTAAGAGCCCTGCGCAAGTATTTCTGCTCTTCCCCTACAGCAGAGGTATGTCAAGCCACAGCCCAGGGGCAAAACCGGCTGTTTCTATGTGGCCTGAGAACTAAGAATAGATTTTACATTTTTAAAAGGTTGAAAAAAATTTATGGACATTTGTCTTCTCTTTTGTTATATACCTTTGCTGTTTTGTTGTTAGGTGTCATTGAGTTGATTCCAACTCATAGCGACCCTATGTAAAGAGAACGAAACCCTACTTGGTCCTGCACCATCCTCACAATCATTGCTGTGTTTGAGCCCACCGCAGCAGCCACTGTGTCAATCCATCTCGTTAAGGGTCCTCCTCTTTTTCACCGACCCTCTACTTTACCAAGTATGATGTCCTTCTCCAGGGACTTGTCCCTCCTGATAACATGCCCAAAATACATGAGACAAAGTCTCGCCATCCTTGCTTCCAAGGAGCACCCTGACTGTATTTCTTCCAAGACAGATATGTTCATTCTTCTGGCAGTCCATGGTATATTCAATATTATTCAGCAACACCATAATTCAAAGATATCAGTTCTTCAGTCTTCCTTATTTATTGTTCAGCTTTCGTACACATATCTACATAATACTCTTGATTTTGCCTCTTGTCCTGCAAAGCCTGAAACATTTCCTGTCTGGCCCTTTACAGAAAAAGTTTGCTGACCTGGCCCCTGCCCTACAGTTAGCAAAGGTGCTTTCCAGGAGCACGTTCACTAAGGGCCCCTTCTTCTGTACAACACAGCAACTCCATTCTCATCAGACAGCAGGAAGCCTGTAACTGTGAGTAACAGAACAAACTGAGAAAACGTGGCAGAAGACTGTGAGAAAGGCAGTCGGATAGTGGGAAATAGAGTCCCTGGGTGGTGCTAAGTGTTAACGTGTTTGGCTAACAAAAGGTTAGAGATTTGAATCTACTCAGAGGAACCTCAAAGAAAGGCCTGACAATCTACTTCCAAAAAAACTAGCCATTGAAAACCCTATGGATCCCAGTTCTACTCTGACACACATGGGGTAGCCATGAGTTGAGTAGATTTGAAGGCAACTGGTTTCAGTAATAGCAGTAAGAAATACTGCAGATGGGATTTCACAACCAGGAAACCTATTCTGGTCTTGTTTTTCACAGTTTTGTGCCTGACCCTCAGAGCCCTGGCTTGCTTGGATGTGAAATGAGGGTGATATTACTTGATCTTCCCAGTTCTCTGAGTTAGAGTTTATACCGTGAAACCTGTGAGAGCTGGAACTCAACGGGACAGCCTTATTTTTCTGGTTCTCCCATGTTTTCCGCCTTTGACAGGGTGCGGTCTGACCATTTTTCTATCACTCCTTTTAATGGAAAATATTTTCGTTTTCCTTCTCTGACAGGTCTCAGCCTTACACAGGTTGCAGCTTTCACAGGTTTTACTATAGCAACTAGAACCAAATAGCAGAACTCCCTTTGAACAAGGAATAACCAAACAAAACCCAGTGCCATCAAGTTGATTCTAACTCATAGCGACCCTACAGGACAGAGTAGAACTGCCCCAGAGGGTTTCCAAGCTGCAAATTCTCACAGAAGCAGACTGCCACATCTTTCTCCTGCGGAGCTGCTGGTGGGTTCGAACCAACAACCTTTTGGTTGGCAGCCGAGCACTTTAACCACTGTGCCAGCAGGGCTCCTGAACACGGAATAGGACTGGGCAAATGCAGCTGGTGTTCCGGTTGTTGGTGGTGTGCCATCTCCATACAGTTGGTGCAAACAGGCACCATTGTCTCATCCACATTCTATATTCAGCAAATACTCAACTAGAATTTATGTCACTCTCTAAGTATAAGAATGAATAGTTAATTAATCAAGACTTGGCATGGCTGTCCAGCCACAGCTTACCAAGACAACCTGGCATCTACGACACCTGCAATTTAGTTCTCAGTCAGGTGCCAGATCACAGAGAGCAGAAGAGAAGACATGGTCCCTGGGGTGAAGGAAAATATAGAGAGAATGGAGATCAGTAAAGAACCTTATTTTGCCATATTGTCCCTCCTTCCACATCCATGCAAACATCCATGAAAAGATTAAGCATTTTCTATATTCAAGGCCTTTTCAGTGATAGAAAAGATACATAAGAACTCACATTCTCTGGACTGGAGAAGGCAGATGATAAACAAATCAACAAATAAATAAGCAAGGTAATTACCGACTGTGATGCATAACTACGAGGAAGAACAGGGCGGGATGAGAAAGCTGTGGGCAAGGTCAGCTTTAGAAGCGAGACCTGGCTTTGAGGGAGAGCTGAGTGACGAGCAGGAGCTAGTCATGCCGACAGCTTCAGGGAAAGTATTCCAGGCAGAGGGAACAGCAGCCTAGAGTATGACAGGGCAGTAAGTAGAGTGAGAGGCTGGGAGGTGAGAGAAGCGGGAGAAAAAGGCTGGAGAAGTAGAAGCAGGGGCCAGATTAGCAGAGCTGTGGGTCTTAACACAAAGTTTGTCTTAATTTTGATTGATTGCAAGAAATGTTAAATATTTACAACTGAGTATCTGCAGTCCAATTTCCGACCTTGGAGGCTAACTCAAGACGCTTACCCAGAGGGACCAGGAGTCAGAGGGCCTGCAAAGCCACAGCTGGGAGAGGAACAGGGCTGGCAAACTGTTTAGCTGAATCTGTGACCAAGTATGAGAGGTCTAAGTGTGGGACCAGTTGTTGGAGAGGAGCCAGAGTCAGGGGCTGAAAAGACACAGGCAGGAGCAGACGTAAGAAAACATGGCACAAGGTGTGAACTTCCTGTCACCAACCATCTGGGTCTCTTGCAGCTCTCTCTTTTGATGCTGGCTTGGTGATCTGTGATTAGGCTGGCTATGATTAAGGCACAAGGAGCCATTATGAATCTAGAAATGTACTGGATTCTACGAGAGTACACTGGAAGTGTTAACTTGTCAATACTAGGCCCCAAATGGAGTCACTTGTGCTGAGCAAACCAAAACCTACGTTTCTGTTTCTTGTAAATGCCTAACCTTTCCTGCAGCTGAAATCCACATCAATTGACTGTCCCAGAAATGAAAACCACCAGCCAATCTGAAACGCGCCCAGTATAGCTTCCGTGTTCCTGAGTGTCTGAGCTGACAGAGTTTCCGCTTTGTGCCGCTCTTGGGAGCTCTTGTCTGGCTTTCAGGCCAGACGTCCCCCACCCCCCACCCCATTCCTAAACTGCAAAGAATAAGGATTATGAATTGGTACACAAATTTAGTATTGTGGGGATTTTAATTTTAACAGACGTTTAAGTCACCTTCTGCATTATCAAGCAGTTCAAAACCTGGCTAAAAATATGCAGCATTAGACACAGCTGACCACCAATGACCACCCTGACAGGGAACACAACAGAGAGTCCCTGATGGAGCAGGAGAAAAGTAGGGTGCAGAACTCAAATTCTAGTGAAAAGACCAGACTTAATAGTCTGACTGAGACTGGAGGAACCCCGGAATGCATGGCCCCCGGACTCTCTGTTAACCCAGAACTAAAACCATTCCCGAGGCCAACTCTTCAGACAAAGATTAGACTGGACTATGGGACATAAAATGATACTCTTGAAGAGCGTGCTTCTTAGCTCAAGTAGATACATGAGACTAAATGGGCAGCTCCTGTCCAGAGGTGAGATGAGAAGGCGGAGAGGGTCAGGAGCTGGTTGAATGGACACGGGAAATCTAAGGTGAAAAGGAGGAGTGTGCTGTCACAGTATAGGGAGAGCAATCAGGGTCACATGACAATGTATGTATAAATTTTTGTACGAGAGACTAACTCGAATTGTAAACTTTCACTTAAAGTACAACAATAAAATAAAAGACACAGCTAAAAGACAATACAAATGCTAAACTGCTTGGCATATTGTATTTCTGAACATACTACAGGTGCTATAGGTGGGGATATGAAGCATTCAGGGCAGAGAGAAAAGAAGACAGAACTTAAGACGGGCTCTGGAGGGAGTGTCACAGTGGTTAAGATCTCAGCTGCTAACCAAAAGGTCAGCAGTTCAAAATCGTCAGCTGCTCTTTGGAAACCCCATGGGGCAGTTCTACTCTGTCCCATAAGGTCACTATGAGTCGAAATTGACTCGACAGCAACAGTTTTTGTGTTTTTGTTTCTTTTTTTTTTTTGGTTCTGGAGTTAGTACAGAATTTGAAATGGCAAGGAATATGCATGGAATAGGCAAACTGAGAAATAGGGTGTCAGGAACTTTCCAGATGAAAGCCTCTATGGTCTCCTTTTCTGGTAATTAAGCAAAATCTATTTTATAGTAAAATTTTAAATCAACAATAGACTTAATTCCCTCCACCTACCACCTGGCTCAGATCAGCATCGCCTGTCTGAGAAGAGGGAGTTCAGGAGAGACTCTTCAGAGAGATATGAGGGGGAAATTGGCTGTTCTGAAAACGGGGCCCTTTCGTCTCTGAAACCTCTTTCAAAGAGGAAAGCCACATGATAATGAAAAGTATCATCATCATTATTATTTACTTCCCGTACTGGGCTCTCTCATAACAAAAGCTTCATTCTCTGGAATCTTATTGCTGTTTGGTATCATGAAGATATTGAAATTCATTTACACCTCCAGCTCTGGATACCGTACTAGCCAGCTGCAGCTCTCCCTCTGCGGCTGGGTTTATCTTATTATGCTATTTTTAGGGCCTCCATGGGGAGGGTGGCGTGAACTGTGATGCCAAAGTTTCTTGCTTCCCTCCATCTGACAGCTGGAATGTTGTCTGACAACACAGAGGCGAAGAAGAAACGTTGCATACCAAACTATTTTGAAGGTATCACTGTCATAAGTACAGACACACAAAATAGGATAATTTCTTAAGTTTCATTGCATTGTCCAAAATGAAATCTTTCTAACCTGGAGACAGGAAAATATTTGATTTTTTTACCCCAAAATTTATACCTTTTCTTATTGTGCACTCAAGCACACGTGTTTAAACACACACAGAAAACTCTTAAGACATTGTTTTGTCAATAAATAAGTTTCTTTCTAATGTCTGCCTTAAGAGCTTGGCTGCTAACCAAAAGGTCTGCAGTTCGAATCCACCAGCCGCTCCTTGGAAACCCTATGGGGCAGTTCTACTCTGTCCTATAGTGTCTCTATGAGGTGGAATCGACTCGTTGGCACCAGGTTTGGTTTTGTTTGGGAATGTCTGACATAGGTAAATTTCCATCAAGTGAATCATACTACCACTGATTTTGATAAATAAAAAATAAAATCACCCCAAAACCAACCTGGAAAACTCTAGCTGGCCATTGTGGTACCTAGGACAACCAATATATGCAGGAGTACAAAGACATACTGAGCACTCAGCTTTATTCAAATGAATAGAAGCCCTTTCCTATTTGAGTATCTTCACTCCATTACTAGCCCTTGGGTTCTAAGAGTTTCTCATTGTATAAACAATCTTGGAACATCCCCCTTGTTTGAGTATTTGTACTATTAAAATACCACCTCTAGCAATGTTCAAGAGCCCTGGTACCGGAGTGGTTAAGCACTCAGCTGCTAACTGAAAGGTCAGCTGTTTGAACCCACCAGCTACTTTGTGGGAGAAAGATGTGGCAGTCTGCTTCGTAAAGATTTACAGCCTTGGAAACCCTATAGGCCAGTTCTACTCTGTCCTATAGGGTCACTATGAGTTGGAATTGACTTGACAGCAACAGGTTTTTGTTTTATAGCAATGTCTCATATTCTCTACCCTGTGGTGAAAACTCCTTAAGGTAAAGTTCTTTTAAGATGAATCCATCCCTACTTTATCATTTGTCAGAAATTCTGAAACGTCAATAACAAGCTATTTCAATAGTGCCCCAAGTCCCCCTTGTCAAGGATTTCATTTTACTTGGATCCACAATCAACATCCATGGAAGAAGCAGTCAAGAAATCAAACGACACTCACATTGAGCAAATCTGCTACAAAAGACCTCTTTAAAGTCTTAAAAAGCAAAGATGTCACTTTGAGGACTAAGGGGCGCCTGACCCAAGCCATGGTATTTTCAATCACCTCATATGCATGCAAAAGCTGGACAATGAATAAAGAATACTGAAGAAGAACTGATGCCTTTGAATTACAATGTTGGTGAAGAACACTGAATATGCCATGGACTAACAGAAGAAGGAACAAATCTGTCTTGGAAGAAGTAAAGCCAGAATCATCCTTACATGCAGGGAGGGCAAGACTTCATCTCATATACTCTATATGTTATAAGGAGGAACCAGTCCCTGAAGAAGGACATCATGCTTGGTAAATTAGAGGGTCAATGAAAAAGAGGAAGACCCTCAATGAGACAAATTGACACAGTGCCTGCAACAGTGGGCTCAAACATAGCAATGATTGTGAGGATGGCACAGGACCAAGCAGTGTTTCATTCTGTTGTACACAGGGTCACTATGAGTCAGAACTGACTCGATGGCACCTAACAACAACCAAGTCCCCCTGCCACTTTGTTCTATAGAACTTTTCCTTCCACCACCAGCCGCACCAGTGTACAGCTGACTGGACAAGGAGGAGATACTCAGCCAGGAAAGGTTCTCACAGAGGTTGTTCTGTGACCTTTGATTTGTGTATCAGGCAGGGTTCCAGAGGATGAACTATCCGATTAGATTATCTCCCAGGAATTTAAACAAAAGACACAGAGGTAAGTTCCCAAGTGATGGTGAGAACTTTAGGTGAAGAGTCCCGGTGGACACCAAGCCCTAAGGGTCGAAAGATTTAAAGCAAAGTGGTTGAAAGCGAGAAGAGAAGAAAGCAGACATGCAGTAAGAATCAGAGAAAGGGAGAGGCTCAAGGCAGTCCCTGGAGCTGTCGCTGGTATTAGACTTTCCAGAGGTCTGACTGTATAAGCCTCCTTGGATTCCTGGCAGACTTCTGCTCCCTTACAAAAGAAAGATGGCCTTTAAGCTTGAGCTAGTTGAACAGGACTCTGTCGCTTCCAGCTGAAAGAGCCCTTACTCATAAGGTAGCAGATTAACTACCTGAATCAGAACCATCCAGAGGAGGTTGTTGAACACACCAAACTCTGGTCTCCAGCCACGTCTCCTGAGTCAGAAGATGTTGGGGATGGAGGCCAGAAATCTACATTTTTAACAAGCACCACACACCCTACTAGAATCTAAGAATTACATTCCTTACAGAAGCATCTTCAGAGGCATTTTGCTAACAAATGTTTCTGGAAATACAAAGTGCGAAAAGTCAGCTAAAACCTTATTTATTTATTAGGAATTATTTATTAGGTTCCCTCAAGAGCCCAGCTCACAGAATATGTAAGTTCATAGCACAGCATTTTTTAAAAGAACTTCTCTACATTTAATTCAACAGATATAAGTGTCTACTACACTCAAATGAGTGAGCAAGGCATCAAAGATCCATTGTTCTTCCCATTCAGAGCTTAGAAAAAGAGGGAAACAGAGACATGAATAAAGGTATAATGAATCATAGCACAATTGTCACATGTAAAATGTAAGAGTGGCATAGGATTATCAAAAGAGGAACAATTATTTCTGACTTGGAGAGGCAAATTCTCTTTAGACAGTGTATCTGATGTGGTTCTTGACATAAACTAAGATTTGAGACCCTTAAGGCTTAAGTTTAAGGAGGGGGAAAATCAATTTATGGTAAACAATTCTAACAAGCAATAGACACTGTATGAGTTAGCTTCTTCTGTGTAGGAAACGACTCCAAAACAGGTGGCTTAAAACAGCAAACACTGAATATTTCCCATGGTTCTGTGGGTTGGTTGGGCAATTCTTCTGGTCTGAATGGGTTTGGTTGAGGCAGGATGGCCTCATTCACGTGTCTGGGGCCTTGGCTGGGACAGCCAGGCACTCTCTCCTCATGGCCTCTCATTATCCAGGAGGCTAGCCTGGGCTTGTAAACTCAGCGGCAAAATGACTGTCAGCAACAAGACAAGGCAAGTCTCAATGAACACACATTTTCAAACCTCTCCTTATATCATGTTTACTAATACCCCACTGGCCAAACCAGATTCCAGGGATGGAGAAACAGACTGCACCTCTTGATCAGAGCAGCAGCAAAGTCACATTGCAAAAGGGTATATGCATACATGTATGAGAGGAACAATCACTGCCGTCTTTGAAAGTAACCTACCACATACGCTAAGCGTATTCAGAACCAAAGGTGTAACAGTGTATCACAGATTCATCTCACTACTTTTACCGGCGGGTAGGTAATGGAGGGTATAAAAACAAAAATTCCTGAGTCTAACATATCATCACTGCCACCATCACCATCACAAACTCAAAAACCAAAATTAAAAATAAAAAGACATAAGGTCAACCTAAAGATCAAACAATGCTTAAAACAATATAATTTAAGTCACCATCAGATATGAAAGTGGAAGAATGGTACAGGTGGATGAATTCCACAAATTTCAGCCCTATTTAGTAGGGAAGAAAGGAAACCCAAACTGGACGAACTGCTGGCAACAAAGAACTGTGAGCAGGGCCCTTGAGTGGCTGGTCCACTAGCTCAACTGGCATTTGTTGGTGGGTTTGTTGCGGAACTGGAAGAGGTTCCAGTAGCATGAAGTGATGCCGGACATCTGCTTATCCTGGATCCTCCACGGCTGAGGTTGCACTCTGCTCAGAATGTTAGCAAACCCAGCCTTGTCACAAACTTTATCAGGCACTGAAAGTCAATATTTGGAGTCTTCTCCCCACCCAGAAGGTGAACTGATATTGAATTGAATTCTTGTGCTGTTACAAAATAAGCCCTTAAAAAAATAATGAGCAAATGGAAAATAGAGTGTCTTTTATTGATTGTGATGTTTCCACTTAACTTGATTCAAGCAGGGGTGCTTCTCTGGTGGCACATGTGCAGAGCAAGGGCAGTGCCACGGTCGATAACTCCGAGGAAATGGACAGCCTTGTCTGCCTAATGGATCTCTCCAATTTCCTCCATTGGGATCTAACTTGGGATCAGTCACTCGACAGATTTTTCAGTGGTTCCTCCAGACTTTGCTCTCTTTCAAAGCAATTTGGTAAATGTCTGCTGAGTATCTGGACTTACTTTCATGACTAAGAACTTTTCTGAAAGACACCTTGCTTGTGGGACTGGCTTTTTCTTGGGCTTTTCTTTTTGAACCTGTGGTTGTCTTTGCTTTGGGTACTATTTTATTTTCTCAGTCTGTCATTAGCAAAATACACACTTCCAAAGACTCACACACACACACACACACACTTTAAAGGGAAAAATGTTGTTCATGAAGAATATGTTCTAGTGGTTCCTTAAATACTTCCACTCCTTGTTGTGAACACCACATTTAACAAGCTTTGTAATTTGGAATAATTTCAGATTTACAGAAAAGTTGCAAAGATACTGCAGAGAGTTCCCGTATACCACTCACCCAGCTCAGTTTCCCCTAAAGTCACCACATTACTCTGGTACGTTTGTCAAAACTAGGAAATCAACACTGATACATTACTATTAACTAAGCTAAATTTGAGACTTGATTCACCAGTTTTTCCATTAATGTTATGTTTCTGTTCAACGATCCACTCCAGGATACCACACTGCATTTAGTTGTCATGTCTCCTTAGTCTTCTCTGGTCTATGACAGTTTCTCAGTCTTTCCTTTTTTTTTTTTTAAGTAACCGTGACATTTTTGTGGAGTACTGGTCAGGTATTTTGTAGAATGTCCCTTAATTGAGGTTTATCTGATGGGTTTCTCATGATTATACAGGGGTTATTGGTTTGGGGGAAAAATACCAAAGACGTGAGTGCCCTTTTCATTATATCACATCCAGGGGTATATACTGTTAATATGACTCATCACTGGTGATGTTAGCCTTGATCGCCTGGCCAAGGTAGGGTTTCCAGCTTTCTCCTCTGTAAATCATTTTTTTAAAAAGTAACGAAGTGCAAAAACGCACTATCATATTCAGGTGGTATTTGTAAATATTATTTTGCTCAAGATACTAAAATTTAAAGTACCACCATTGTGTTAGTTTTCATAACATACATGGAGAAGCTGAGTGGAAAGATGGAAAGTATCAAGGTTAGAAAGGAAAGAAGGATAGACGCTCATTTCAAATTAAGCTTTTATTTTCAAGTTATATAGAAAAACAGTTCTTTCCAAGTAAGATACTGATCTATGTTGGCCAACTGGCTGGTGTCAACCTTCCAAGATTCAGCCTCAGAATCCTTTGTTAGTTATAAGCAAGGCAAGCTGATCCCCACTTCCAAACTCCTCCAATCTTTTTTAATTCAAATTAGCAACCACCAGCTTAAAGTCTACTTTGCATTTCAGAAAAACCGAGAACCTGGGCGTATATAACTAGTTCAACTGGATACTGGAAAGCAAACTAGCAAACCAAAAGCTGTTTAATTTCTTTGAAATCTTACTGATGTAGCACCTAGTACAGAAATAATGGTCTTTACATATTCTTCGTGATAGAAAAATCCATACTGTACTAGGGAGCCTTGTTCCTCAAAGTGTGATTCTCTGATTACTGCATTGGATCACCTGGAAGAAATGCAGAGTCTCAGGTCCCTCTTCAGACCTGCTGAATCAGAATCTGCATTTTGACAAGGTCCCCAGGTGATTCGTATGCACATTAAGGTTTGAGAAGTGCTGCTTTAGAGCCTATTATCCCTGCAACCTCAGGCGTGGCAGGTAAACACTGAGCTCATAACAAATGTACACCTATGGGCTTTAGCCCCTCTATGTTCAAATGGCTGATACTACATAAGGTTCAAAAATACTGTTTGCCAAAGGAATTGACGGTTTTATTCTGTGAATTACACTATTTGATTTACCTTAAAAAGGAAAAATTGTTCTCTTGAACAAATCTGCTGATCAGTGACATCTTGCGGTAGCCAACGCACACAGATATATCCTTTCAACATAATCTTTCTGAAAACATGAGTAAAAAAAAAATACAGATCCATTTAAAAAAGGAGAAATGAAAAAAAAAAAAAAAAGTACAGCAGCATAGTCTGAATTTCATCTCATACCTGAGAGACAGGCAAGGGTTCTGGTCCCCACAGTTTGGGACAAATCCTTTCCCCGCTGCCCTGTTGCTCATTGGACTCCCAGTGAGCCTTCTAAACAACAGATTTGTGTTTTTAATCGTACAGGAGGATGAGATTTAAGATACCCTTTCAGCACGCACGTACAGTGCTGAGTTTGTAATTGGTTATGTGTTAGTTAAAAAAAAAAAATACTGAATCCCATGGAGGTGATTTTTATGGATTTCCAAATGCCAAAGAAGGAATTCCACATCTAACTTTGGTGAAAACTAAACGTGTCCAAGAAGAAGTTATAGGTGCCAAGTAGGCTGGGCATGAGCAAGACTTCCTGTGCTGAGGGGTGAGGAAGTTGCAGGACTGTAGAATTAGAACTAGACAAAAGAACCAACACGAAAAGAAGCCAAACTATAAGCTGCTGGGAATGCTAACATATACAGGTGTGAAACATGACTGAAAGGGGGAAAGTTCTGGAACCAGACAAACTGAGGTTCTTGTTCCAGCTCAGCCCCTTACTAGCTGTGTGACAGTGGGCAAGCTACTCACGCTTTCTTAAGTTTCATTTCCTGTATCTACAAAATGGGGATAATAATAGCACATATTTCACAGGGTTGTCAAAAGGTCTTAATGCATGATGCACGATGCCTGTTAAATATACACTCAGAAAAGTTAGCTATTATCAGTATTATCACCATCACTGTCATCATATAAGAATGCTAATTAAGTGCTTTGTACAATGCCAGGCATACATAAACACTCTATAAATGACGGCTCTTATTATTGCGATGCTGGTAGGCACTTTCTTGAGTTCCAGGATTTCAAATCTCAAAAAAAATGATAGAATAAATTGCAAAAGTTGGCCCAAAACTAAAGTCCTTCCAGCCTATGCTGGCCTCATTATATCCAGACCCCATCCCCATAGGATCCTCTGACTGGTGTCTTTCAATGCCTCTGGGGCACCCCTCCTTCAGCGAGGGGAACGTCCCCCCAACACTCGGGCCTGATGTGAGTTGTAAGGTCAGTTATGATTTGAGAGAAGAATCCAGCCCCTGGGCTGAGACACAATGTTTTTCGAAAAGACATGACAAAGGTCACCCCAGAGACAACTTTTCTTAACAGACGACAGTCCTGGGTATCAGAGAAGCCGGAATGGATCTCGGCTTAAATATCCTCCTGACAGCCTCCATTTGACAGCTACAATTCTTCCTTTTTCAATTTCAATCCTTATTGATTTTCAAGATTCTCATTGCAGAGATGTATGCCAACACTGTCCTACAGTGTTTAGCAATTTATCTACGCCTGCTTTTATATGCTAGATTGATCCTTTCCCACCGAAGCAGCGGGCGGGTGGGCACCAGGCTTGCTAGTCAGGTGCCATCTCTGCTCATAAGCTGTTACATCAAGACACTTCACCCTTTCACCTGAGGGAAAATACTCAGCTGAGGAGTTCACTGGGGGAGATCACACTCGGGAATGAGGCAGCAGAAGCTGGCCTGGAACTACGTCCTGGCAGAGAGGAATATATTAGGGAGAAGTCAAACACGAGATAGGCAGGAGGAACAGAGCAGTCACTCTGTATTTCTGTTCCAAATGCCCAGATATCCTTCTGGGGAGTCTGGGAGACAACTGCATTAAATGATTAAATATTCTCTTGGGTTCTGTTTATGGGTAAGAAATGGTGAGGTTCTTTTCTTTTTTAACATGTGAACATAAACAGCTAGAACAGTGCGGAGAAGGTAAATTAAACGAACCAGGGAGAGCATATGTTTCTTATTGTCCGTGTTTTTTCAAGAAAAAAAATTCTAGAGAAAATTAGTGGAATTTACCTGAATTCAATTAAAGCATTCATGCTGAGAATACTGTAGGACAAATTCTTCAAATGTTAGGAATTAAAAAAAAAGCAAAATAATTTAGGGGTAAAATAATTATTTTTTTCCTTCAGCCTAATTTCCACCACTGTATTTTTATGCAAGTGACTTGTGCCTTCTGTGCTTGTTTGCTGACTACACACCCCTCTGGCATGGTGGCTTATGAGGCTGTCTTGTGGAGGCAGCGGGGCTTGGTCGGCAAACAAATGCAGAAGGTGCACGCTATTTACGTAAAAATATGGTATTCCGTATGTAGTGACTATGACAGTTGTGTTTCCCTCTTGTTGTTGCCGGTATCAACACATTTTTCTTTGCTCCTTTTTCTGATTCCATCAGAAACTCTTCTAAAATTCCATGTAATGTTGAAGGCCTGTCCGTCATGGGTCTCCCCTCTCCTCTCGGCCAAGCGTTGCATGAGACATACTTATACTAAAAAAGTATTTGTTATTTACCTGAAATTCAAATTTAACTGTATTTTATCCTATACTTTACCTGGCACCTTTGCTTGTGCCCCACTCCCACCCCCACTGCCTTCCCTGTGCTTTTCTTCTTCCTGCCACTGGACCACTCCCTTTCTTTTCTCCCTTATTAAAGGTATGTTTTGCGTCTCTCATTCCACAGGGCAGAAGTTATCAAATGCCCCTTAATGTCACTGCTGGGAGTTAGGGGTAAACTAAGTTATTCTGAACTGGGTTTGAAATATCATCCTTATCCTGCCTTATCTTTGCTATAGGTGGTGAGCTCACATAACCAGTGTGAGAGCACTGCCCTTGAAAATAATCATCCAGGGAAAAGACAACCACTGACCCAGGGAAGGTGCAGTCCGTTATTGTGTTATTGACAGATAACAGCTAAGGTAACCTACCCTAGACTGTTTCCACTGTAATGTGACGATAGTGCTTTGGTCCAAAGAAGAGTCACCTTCCATGACCCAAAAATGACCAGTGAAGAAGACTGTGGAACCACACAGTGTAAATGAGGGCAAGATCTCTGAGTGTGAATTCACTATTTTGCTCCCTCACTACTCCGGGGTGACCACTTTACTCAAAGGTGATACATCCATTTGTAGTACAGTTGAGTTTTGGTGGGAGCATGTAGAAGCCCGTGTGTATGTGTTCTTGGGGAAGTGAGAGTCTTAGGACTCCCAAACGTCTCTCTACTCCTCTTTCAAAGTCCCTTAAGGGCCTGGAAGCTGTACTATGGCATGACAGGCTTTCCCTCCTTCCTCTTCTCTCAGCTTCTTTGAATCAGAAGCATTTTATAATCTGTACGTGCATGTTGAGAGGACATACTTGGGCCAGCTCCCTACAGTCTTTAGCTTGGAGAAACTGGCTTATAGGTGTGGATTTCCTTGACCTGCTGCATCACCTGCATAGCCTCCTATGAGTGCTGTGTCACTGAGAAGATCCTGACAATGAAGAAGGAGATAGGCCTGCTAATGGGCTGAATGGTCCATTTTACATATAAATCTGTAGTACCTGGCTCTCTATGTCAAGTTAGGAAGGGAAAGAGGTTACCTTTTTCCCAATATATTAAGGTACGTTGTGGGGGTTGGGGTGGTAGGCAGGAGAAAGGGAATGGATTTAGAAATAGTGGTCCAAATAAAGATTCACAAGAGACGTATCTTAGACTTGGTGAAGTGAGCTGGCCTTGAAGTGTGGAATTATAGAGCTTGAAGAAACCTCAAAATAATAATAAGCCCAGTTTCGTGGAAAGGCTGGATGGTGCCTCCCCCAGGCCTGGGGAACTTGATTCCTTTAGGAGCTCTAGATTGCCATGACATTGGCAACGTACAATACTTAAAATACTTTATGGTTTTAAGTGTTTTTTTATCCTTTATTTTCTTTGATTTTTTAAATAAACTTTGAAATACAATTATTAATCCCATGTTTCAAGGGAGGAAATATATTTAAAATGACTGGGCACAATTTCCATTGCCCAGAGCTAATAAGTGATACAAACTCCAGGTTTTCTGGCCTGAAGCCTTTTTCCAACATATGTTGGGGGCACCCACTATGTCTCAGGCACTGTTCTGGACACTTGGTGAATAAGACAGGCACTCTGCTGAGTCTCAAAGAGCTTAGCACAATACTACTCCATATACATTAAACACAATTTAATTCCATATTGAGAGATATACAAACTACTTCACAAATCTTCAAAAAGTAGAAGTAGACAACATAGAAACGTATTCAACACCTACTAAATCTTGCGTTGTCAGTGGCCAGTTTAAGAGAAGAGACAAAGAGAAGGAAGAACAGAGAAGAGAAAAGGAAAGACGAGGCCCCAAGAGGGAACCAGTGAGAGAAAACCCTGACAGAATGGAGTGGAAACAGCAGAATAAAGGGAGAGTCAATACTCACTAGTCAGACATTCTGGCGAGCTGGGGACAACACGCCCATCTTCTTCAGTTTTCACCATGCATGCTCTAGGAGTATTTGGTTCTCTGTTCGAGGCATTCGTGCTACAGCCCAGTCGCGTCCAGAAAACTTTCTCTCTCCTACCAGCTCCTTTAACCCTAATTATCTATTTCTCACAACACAAATTTGTTTCTATTTATGCTGAACAAATCCTCCTAAAACTAAACCTTTGAGGCTGAAATGCTTTTCCTTTTTAAAATATTTTTCATCTTTGTAAAAATTGAAATTCATTTCTGATTTACCTCAATATTTCCTAACACATCTAGCACAGTTTCCAGCACCTATTAGGTCCTCAATAAATTTTCACTGAATTGAGATTTCCCTTCCCTAATTTGAAGGAGCCCTGGTGGCACAACGGTTAAGCACTCGGCTGCTAACCAAAAGGTTGGCAGTTCGAACTCACCAGTGGTTTTCAGGAGGAAAGACCTGACAATCAGCTCCAGTAAAAATTACAGCCTTGGAAGCCCGATGGGGTAGCTCTACTCTGCCCTATAGGGTCACTATGAGTTGGAATCGACTCAACAGCATAAATAACATCCCTAATTTAACCCATCTTGGGTAAATAAATCAGACCCTATTTAAACAAAATTTTTTTGCCAACAATACTTGTTCTACTCTAATAAGTTGAATACGCATGTTGCGTTTTCATTAAGGGCAGGCATTCTACTAGATTCTGGGGAGAGAAGATGAAATAGAAAGCATAAGCAATACCCTCAAGGAACTTACGCTCTATGTCTCTCCCCACAGTGTCACCAGTTTTAATTCGGAGCTCACTGACTCAACCCTGTCTGGGTCACCCATGGACAAACCACCGGGACTGCCTTCATCTTCTCACCTGCCAATGAGCATCACTAAGTTTGAAGAGGGAAAGGAATTAGCCAAATCCTTGTGGGTATATACTGAGTTGAAAAGGAGAGTCAGGGAATGACCCCCCTGTGATGTGTAGAGTTCACCTGGATTCCATCCAGCTGTACGCTGATGGTGAGATTATATGCTGAACAAATAAAGAATGACAGAAGGTGTATAAGACACACATTTATGCATCTGAGATGAACATAAAAGTCAACAGTATTTTTCTATAATTTGTTAAAATGTTTTCTTAGGGAGAAGGATGACTGTATTTACCAAAGATGATCATGGGGAATGTTGTCTACCTTGTATGGTCCCCTCCAAATAAGTATCTCAGCCACGAACACTGGACATTCTCTGGGGTGCCTAGCATATTGTTGCTGTTTCACCAAAGTAGTTTCCCTCAAGTGATAGCAGATGGGTTATGAAGATGAAGTGCAGAGATACATGTGTGGTTCTTGCTTGTTCCATGCAGAATTCCGAATTATGAAAAACCAAGACTTTCCATGGGCATCAAAATAAGCATGTTATAAATGTAATACAGAAAGATAAATCTCTCAGGACTGCAAAGCTGATGCAATTAAAAGTGGTTCTATAAAAAAATGTAATTTACCAGAGTGAGATTCAGAAAAATCTTAATTAAAATGAGTATCGTCTGATTACAAACTTGTGTTTGGAGGGGATACATAGTGGAGGGGGCTCAGTCTATGGTGTTCTTTTTGTTGCTTTATTCATGATAGATGGCGTGGATTTTGAGAAGCTTAAAGGCAAGTGTTAAAAAGCTACAAAATGATAAAACAAAGGAACAAACGCAGACAGCACTGAATCATCATGTGGCAATCAGAGAAAATTGAGATGGGGAAGCAATTAGAGTGAAGGAAGAACATGATAAAAGGTTGCAATAAAAATGAAAGAATGACATTAAAAGGGAGGAAATGTAAAGATCTCAGAGAAATGTTTTTAACTACCATATTTGGTTTATAGTCCAACACAGGGCCACTGTAGCTACACAGCATTACCTAGTCAAAAGAGCATTATCTGCAGTTTTTATAATCTTTCAAGATACATCTATTGGTCCCATTCTGTCTGGAGCAAAGAAAAATGAAGGACGTCAAAGACACAAGGAAAATATTAGTCCAAAGGACTAATGGACCACAAGTACCACAGCTTCCACCAGTCTG
>NW_004443937.1:38441688-38472368 GCF_000243295.1 Trichechus manatus latirostris | reverse complement strand
GCAATGACGAGAAGGCAGGAAGGGACAGGAAAGATGGATAGGTGGATTAAGGGGAACTCGGGGTGGGGAAGGGGAAAATGCTGACACGTTAAGAGAATTGTAACCATTAATACAAAACAATTTGTGGATAAACTGTCAAATGAGAAACAAATTTGCTTTGTAAACTTTCACCTAAAGCACAATAAAAAGAGAAATGTTAATGCTATAAATAAATTGTATTTTATATTCTAGAAATAATAAAAAAAAAAAGAGCACAGGTTAGGGAATTCAACTACTTTTCAAAACTTTCTAATGCTTTCTCCCCCATGTTGCGATATTGACAGAGTCTGTGGGCAAAATACTGAATGACACAGGAAGCATCAAAATAAGAAGGAAGGAATATAAAGTCATCTTAACAAAAAGAACTGGTCAACGTTCAGTCATTTCAGGTGGTAGCATATGATCAAGAACCTACAGTATTGAAGGAAGAAGTCCAAACTGCACTGAGACACTGGTGAAAAACAAGGCTCCAGGAATTGACGGAACACCAATTCAGATGTTTCAACAAACAGACGCAGTGCTGGAAGCGCTCACTTGTCTATGCCAAGAAATTTGGAAGACAGCTACGTGGCCAACTGACTGGAAGAGATTCATAATTACGCCTATTCCAAAGAAAGGTGATCCAACAGAATGTGAAAATTATCAAACAATATCATTAATATCATATGCAAGCAAAATTTTGCTAAAGATCATTCAAAAGTGGCTGCAGCAGTACATCGACAGGGAACTGCTAGAAATTCAAGTCAGATTCAAAAAAGTACATGGAATGAGGGCTATCACTGCTGATGTCAGATGGATCTTGGCTGAAAGCAGAGAATACCAGGAAGATGTTTACCTGTATTTTACTGACTACGCAAAGTCATTCGACTATGTGCATCATAACAAATTATAGATAACTTTGCAAAGAATGGGAATTCCAGAACACTTAACTGTGCTCGTGAGGAAACTGTACACAGACCAAGAGGCAGTCATTCAAACAGAACAAAGGGATACTGCATGGTTTAAAGTCAGGAAAGGTGTACGTCAGGGTTGTAGCCTTTCAGTGTACTCATTCGATCTGTATGCTGACAAATGATCCAAGAAGCTGGATTATATGAAGAAGGATGGGTCATCAGATTTGGAGGAAGACTCATTAACAACCTGCATTATGCAGATGACACAACCTTGCTTTCTGAAAGTGTAGAGGACTGGAAGCACTTACTGATGAAGATCGAAGACCACAGCCTTCAGTATGGATTACACTTCACCATAAAGAAAATAAAAATCCTCACAACTGGACTAATAAGCAACATTATGATAAATGGAGAAAAGATCGAAATTGTCAAGGATTTCATTTTACTTGGATCCATAACCAGTGCCCATGGAAGAAACAGTCAAGAAATCAAAAGACGCATTGCATTGGGCAAATCTGCTGCAAAAGGCCTCTATAAAAGTGTTGAAAAGCAAAGATGTCACCTTGAAGACTAAGGTGCGTCTGACCCAAGCCATGGTATTTTCAGTCGTTTTATATGCATGCAAAAGCTGGACAATGAATAAGGAGACTGAAGAAGAACTGACGCCTTTGAATTATGGTGTTGATGAAGAATACTGAATATACCATGGACTGCCAAAAGAATGAACAAATCTGCCTTAGAAGAAGTACAGCCAGAACGTCCCTTGGAAGCAAGGATGGCAGACTTCATCTCACATACTTGGGACACGTTGCCAGGAGAGACCAGTCCCTGGAGAAGGACATCATGCTTGGTAAAGCAGAAGGTCAGTGAAAAAGAGGAAGACCCTCTATGAAATGGGTTAATACAGTGGCTGCAACAAAGGGCTAAGCACAACAATGATTATGAGGATGGCACAGGACTGGGCAGTGTTTCATTCTCTTGTACATAGGGTCACTATGAGTTGGAACCAACTCAGTGGCACCTAACAACAACAATCCTTTCTCATCCACAGCAATTTCCTTACCCAGTTAAAAAAACCCATTGCTGTCGAGTTGATTCCAACTCAGCAACCCTACAGGACAGAGTAAAACTGCCTCATAGAGTTTTCAAGGAGCAGCTGGTGGATTCTAACAGCTGACCTTTTGGTTAGCAGCTGTGCCTTTAACCACTGCACCACCAGGCCTTTTGTTTTCAGTGGGAAGTTTTTCACATTCAAATGATTTTCAAACACGTGGCCCACTTGAATCTACCACAGTCTGCTTTCGATGGAAAGATAGGGCAATGAGATGAACTAAAACAATGATGGCTTGGTTCCTTCTCTGAATGTCCTTCCACCTTATTTTAAGAAGCCAGGCAAGGGGTGGGGAGGAAATTAACAGCTGGAGTTAGCTCCTTTCCCTCTACCTCCTTCTACAAGAAAGTTTCAAAATCTTTTTTTTTTTTTTAAGGTATGCCTTCTGGTAAGGCTGAAAGACACCGTGTCTCTCTCACGAGGGTGACAAGATGAAGTTCATAGTAGGGTGTTGGCAAAAGCTATAGATAATAGGCACTTATATTCCATCTTTGAGGATATAAGTCATTGCTTCTTACCCAATGAATGAAGAAATGTCTGCCCACCGAGGCTGGACAGAGAATGGAGTGCAAGTGAGGAAAACTCTGAGAGACACGTCTCCTGCAACTCTCTACGTCAGCTCACAGTTCTTCAACACAGAACAAACCAGACAAACAAACAGCATCTGCTGGAGAGATTGAAACCTGGTGTATTTACTCTTCCTGAGGAATGACAAGCCGCTGCTGGAGATCGTCGGACACTCGACCATGTTCTTCAAATGGGCTGTGCTCACTACAAGGGCCATGGGATCAATTTAGTGGCTTGCAGTGCCAGGATTGTTTGCTTGTTTGTTTTTAGTTGCCATCAAGTCGATTCTGACTCAAGACCAATGTACCAGAGTAGGGTTTTCAAATGGCTGATTTTTCAGAAGTATATTACCATGCTTTTCTTGGGAAGTGCCTCTGGGTGGACTCAAACCTTCAACCTTTCAGTTAGCAGGTGAGCTCATCAACCATTTGCACCACCAGGGACTCCTGTTTGGTTTTAGGACTCTTTAATTTTATCTGTTCCTATGTGCACTCAAAATATTACTAAAATAACTTATGTTAAGTTTTTAAACATACGTAATAAGGATATTATTCTACAAACTGTGTCACAGTGAAACAAAGTTTGAAGACCAATGTTCCACATGGAATGCAAGATAGTTTGAAGTTACCAGAAATTGACTTGAGAGTTAATTTAGTTCTCTCACCCCTTGCTGCTTCTTCTCCACCTCATCCCAACCTGAATTCAGCATCCAGCACCATGAGGGTGTGTACTTAACTCTCTGTAAAGGTGCCCCACAGGAGAGGGGACTCCTGTGTCTCCTTATTCCTGATCAAAAGGAAAAGTCTTGTTGCAATGTGCCTGGGCCTACCCAACTGATCCTGCCTATGTAGTTGATACTTCGTAATTTCTACTTTACCATAAACAGGAGCCAATAAGAGCCAGAGCATCATGAACTGTCTGTACTTGAATCCAGGATCCACCTGGTGTAGCTCTTCAAGGCATGACTGGAATGTCCATGGACAATAGCCCTGTGGAATATCTTTTTAAATGTTTTTGGTCATACTATGCTCAGAAAAAAAAAAGGTAGATATTAAAAGCGATGGACTTGTACATTTTCAGGAAGTGTCCAAAGCTCTCAGACAGCTTAGTAGAGACCAGGGAGGTATGGGAGTCAGGACTGAGGTAGGCTTCTTAATAGCACATCCTGGTTTCTGATCCCTGGCTGGGCTATGTCTCTTTGGCAGAGAAAAACAAACAAGGAGTGACAGGGTAGAAATCGGGGATCTTTCCAGAAAAAAACAACAAGCACTTATGTGCCAGGTACAGTTCAAAGGGCTTTATGTGCATTATCTCATGTAATTATTAGAAATATGAGGAAATTAATTTTCCTTATTTAGAGATGGACACCATTACTACATTCCAATCTTGATTTTTAAGAACTACAATAAAAATAAACCATTCTCACTTCTGATATAAGACAACTCTTGAGTTCATATAAGTCTAGACAAACCAGAATACGGTATTCGCACCGTCAATAATGCAGAGTGTTTCAATTTGTTAATTTTCCCGTGTTCACCAGATGGATAATATGCCTTATGACTGGAAGGCAACAGAAGTCTCAGTGAAGGGCTGGATGAGTTTAGGAACCTCCTTGAAAATGAATGTGACTTATGCCAAACATAGAAAATGCACCAGACTGGACATGTGGTATATTTGAAGGTAGTTTGAAGGTCACTGCCCATACTATTAAACAGAGAAAACAGAAATGTTCTCTGCCTATACTCATTTTTCAGTTTTAATATTTAAAATATTAATTTCATATCATTCTATTAATGCAGTTTTATATATGAACATCCTTTGTTCTTAATTTTAGTACAAAGCATTGCTGAGCTGCTCACATCCACATTTTTGTCATCTTGAATGTTTGAGGCCCTCAATGAATGTTAGATAACTGAATGAAGGAATCTACTTTCCAACCGTAAGAGACCAGGCAAAGAAACTGAGGTATGTCCATACGATACAATATCAAGGAAACATTAAAAATTATGTTTACACAAATACCCAGTAATACAATGTCTTGTTCACAATTCACCATTAGGAAAAGCAAGACACATAATAACCTATAGTACTAGATCTCAATTACATATAAATAGATATTCCCAGAATAAGACAGGGAGGAAATAATAAACAACGTTACTAAGGGAAATCCTTAGGTTGTAGGATAGTGGACAATTTGGTTTGTTTTTTATGTACTATGGTATTTTCAAAGTTTACCTCAACATGTATTACTCTTAAAATAAGAAATAGAAAAAAATAACTTTTTTTTTTTTTTTAAATGAACAAGGAAAGATCCTAAATCTCCTTTTACTCTAGCATTCCAGCCTGGAAAAGCAGACTATGTTGGGGGTGGGGAGAATGAAGAAGAAGGAAGACGAAGTGCTAACTCAGGAGTTTCTCTTTAAATAAAAGAAGGTAGAGGAAGAGGCAGGAAGTCATCTAGAAGGACAGGTTCGGCTCTAGAGAGGGGTGGAGGAGGGATTTTATGAGCCTCCAGGAAGAATCCCCACATGCCACTCCTGCCCTACACCACTCACATGTACAAAGTCAGCTCCACAGTGAAGCAGATAGGAGCTGGAGATCTGGCTCATCCTCTAACCCGCTAGGCATCTGTCATGGATTGAATTCTGTCCCCCCAAAATACGTGTTAACTTGGTTAGGCCATGATTCCCAGTATTGTGTGGTTGTCCTCCATTTTGTGATCGTAATTTTATGTGAAAGAGGATTAGGGTAGGATTGTAACACCCTTACTAAGGTCACATCCCTGATCCGATGTAAAGGGAGTTTTCCTGGGGTGTGGACCTGCACCACCTTTTATCTTACAAAAGATAAAAGGAAAGGGAAGTGAGCAGAGAGGGGGACCTCATACCACCAAGAAAGAAGGACCGGGAGCAGAGCGTGTCCTTTGGACTCGGGGTTCTTGCGAAGAGAAGCTCCTAGTCTACGGGAAGATTGACGAGAAGGACCTTCCTCAGAGCCGACAGAGAGAGAAAGCCTTCCCCTGGAGCTGGCACCCTAAATTTGAACTTCTAGCGTACTAGACTGTGAGAAAATTAATTTCTCTTTGTTAAAGCCATCCACCTGTGGTATTTCTGTTACAGCAGCACTAGAGGACTAAGACAGAATTTGGTACTGGGGGTAGGGTGCTTCTCTAACAGATGCCTAAACTGTGGAAGCAGTTTTGAAACTGTGAATGGATAGAGGAGTGGCAGTGGCAGAGGATCAGCAGCAGCAGGGAACAGGCAGCAGCAGAGAACCTGCAGTTGCAGAGAAGCGGCTGGCAGAGAAGCAGGAGACCAAACAGAGCAGGAGCTGACCCACGGAGCGAGAGAGCTGAGTGCCTGTGTGCAGGAGGCTTCCTGATGGAGTGAGGTGCCTCCAGGCACTTATTGGTGGAGCTACAGAGTTTTGGGACACTTGCCCCGCAGGGAAGATGCAAGCATGAGGCCAGAAGAGCCGAGAGGCCGAGAAACCAGGAAGCAGAAGCTGAAAAGACAAGGAACTCAAGAAGCTGAGCTGCCTCAGTCTCAAAAGGTATGGCCATGGCCTCTAGTGTATCTAAGGGTGGAGTCACCACTCAGATGGGCTAGGAGAATGGTGCGCCTAAAGCCAAGGGAGCAGAGTTGCTGTCCCCGTGTGCCTGGAAGGCGGAGCTGAGGCCCAGGGCCGAGGGGCCTCCACTCAGAATCTGGAGAGTGTGGCCAATACCTAGAGTCTGGAGGGCAGGGCTATTGTGTAAATGGTCTCAGAGAACAGAAGATTATTTTCAAAGCCTTGAGGGCTAATGTAATGCGTTCTGCTGACTTGCTTGGTGCCTGTTATCACTTCGTTTCCTCTAATTTCTCCCATTTGTAATGGAAATGTCCAGCTTGTGCCTGTTCTGCCACTGTACTTTGGAAGCAGATAACTTGTATTCTAGATTTCACAGATGAAGAGGAATTTTTTGATTTTGGACTTTGAGTTTATTTAAGACTTTTGCTATGATATGATGGGGTAAATATGTTTTACATGTGGCAAGGACATGAATTTTGGGAGGCCAAAGTGTAGAATGTCATGGATTGAACTGTGTCCCCCCAAAATACGTGTCAACTCGGTTAGTCCATGATTCCCAGTATTGTGTGGTTGTCCTCCATTTTGTGATCGTAATTTTATGTGAAAGAGGATTAGGGTGGGATTGTATCACACCCTTACTAAGGTCACATCCCTGATCCAATGTAAAGGGAGTTTCCCTGGGGTGGGGACTGCACCACCTTTTATCTTACAAGATGTAAAAGGAAAGAGAAGCAAGCAGAGAGGGGGAACTCATACCACCAAGAAAGAAGCACTGGGAGCAGAGGGCGTCCTTTGGACTCGGGGGTTCCTGCACGAAGAAACTCCTAGTCTAGGGGAAGATTGATGAGAAGGACTTTCCTCTAGAGAAGACAGAGAGAGAAAGCCTTCCCCTGGAGCTGGCACCCTGAATTTGAACTTCTAGCCTACTAGACTGTGAGAAAATTAATTTCTCTTTGTTAAAGCCATCCACCTGTGGTATTTCTGTTATAGCAGCACTAGAGGACAAAGACAGCATCTTTGGGAAAGTCGTTTGGTCTCTAAGCCTCTGCTAATCACTTGTAAAATAAAAGAGTAGAGTTAAAATTATTTCTCCAGCCTTTCCAGCTGTATATATGAACGCCCATGGTTCTCCTCCTTCTAAGCGTTAGCTCATGTACATCTTTCTCCATTTAAATTCCAAATAGAAGTGTTGAGTCTAAAATTTGGGGGGCTTAAATTGGGTGATGGCTCACAGAAGCATTATAAGGACTGGGCTGATACCTCCTCATCCTGAAAAGTAGTTCTTAGCAAAATTTAAACTCACAAAAAAAGACCAGACTTACTGGTCTGACAGAGACTGGAGAAACCTTGAGAGTATGACCTCCAGACACCCTTTTAACTCAGTATGAAAGTCACTCCAGGAGGTTCACTCTTCAGCCAAAGATTAGACAGGCCCATAAAACAAACAATAATACATGTAGCTCAACCATGTATATGAGACTAAATGGGCACACCAGCCCAGGGGCAAGGACGAGAAGGCAGGAGGAGACAGGAAAGCTGGTAACGGGGAACCCAAGGTCTAGAAGGGGAGAGTGTTGACATGTTGTGGGGTTGGCAACCAATGTCACAAAACAATATGTGTATTAATTATTTAATGAGAAACTAGTTTGCTGTGTAAACCTTCATCTGAAGCACAATAAAATAAATAAATGAATGAAAAAAAAAAAGTAGTTCTTAGATGCATTGTGGCTACAGGCTGGTACGCCCTAACCAGCTGAGAAGCATGTCTCAAGAAATCTGTTTCTAGCAGTGGTTAAAGTGCAGAATATTCTGATTTTGCCTTAAAACATTAGAGTTACAGATTTTCCCCATAAGAGACATCTAATAAGCTTCATTGTGTAGGACAGAAAGGCGAGGAGCTTCAGGAGCTGCAGGAATAGACTGTGGCCTGCATCTCTCTGCCATAGCCCGGGGGATCACAGTCTTTGCTGATGTATCATTACCATTTGCAGCAACTATAAACTATAATGACAGTGCTTTACTCGCCTGTGGAGCCTCAAGTGCTACAAACGGTTAATATACTCTGCTACTCACGGAAAGGCTGGAGGTTTGAGTCAACCCAAAGGTTCCTCGGAAGAAAGGTCTGGTGATGTACTTCTGAAAAATCAGCCACTGAAAACCCTATAAAGCACGGTTCTTCTTCGACACACATGGGGTCACCATGAGTCAAAGTCGACTTCATGGCAACTGGTTTTACTTGCCTACAATTTTTTCTCCCAGTGCCACCACATATGAGTTGTTTCCATTCATCCTATGTTTCACAGTAAAGAGTTTTTTTTTGTTTTGTTTTGTTTTGTTTTAAGTAATACTAGTGGATATAAAGAACTTCACTGCTCTTGACAAATGGTTGTCCTTTGGAAATCCACTTGTGTTCTAAGTGCTGGGAGGGATCCTTGATTGTTTACTGAGGAACCCAGATGGCTTGTCAGCTGGCTCCTTCTGAGTGCACAGCAGACAGGCCTGTTGTTGCTATTAGCGTGTTGACTACAACTGTAGTTACCTGTTGAAAGGATGAAATGACGCAGACAGCGGTTTACTTCCATACCCCCTGCCCAGTAGTCAATTTTCGAGAGAAAGCCACTCTTCTAGGGAGCATGTCATTTTGATACCTGTTTAATTTCAATCCTCCTCTCTTGTCTGACAGAGTGATTTCCCACCTTTTTAAATGGTGCCATGCACCCCTCAATTGAGTTTCTTCTCCCTGCTGTTACAGTCTGTGGCTGCGTGAAATATTTAGAGAAACAGTTCTTCAAAAGCAGCTAATTTAATCGGGATTACACACACACACATACAGTTTTGCTTTGATTTTTCTTTTTTTTTTTACACACAGAGGAATTGTTTCTGTATTTTTACTGCCCAGCCTGTTAAATATTTATATTGTGTCCTTATAAAGCAAACTTTCACATTAATATTATACTTAGAATGTATAGTTTTTTTAAGTGAAACAAAGGTTGAACTGACCCACAGCAACTGTCTTACAATGACTGAAGATTCATAAAATCTAGCTTAGTGATTCAGAAAAGTTCTCAGTCCTCAGGACTATGGCCAGGTCTTTGATCTGCTACCAGACAACAGTCAATATTATCATAGGAGGGAGAATACCAGGCACGTGGGAAAAAAAAAAAAAAAAAAGCACATTTTTTTTTTTAATGGAATATATTCAAATCAGAGACAAAACCTAAAGGACTCCCCATCAAAAAATATTTTCTGATTTAGAATCTTCCTGCTTCCTACCAACACAAATGCTCAGTCTCACCGCTTATTTCTTTCTTGCCAACCCCTCCTTATTTGTCACAGGGTACTGGTTGGAAGGAAAAGATGCTCATGAATCTCCATAAGCAGAGAATTGAGTGGGCGAGCTACTCCATTTTCCTCTAATAGTTTCTTCATTTAATTGTATTTTTGGAAATACCATTAAAGAAATTTGTCTTTCTGGGAAATAAATTTCAACCAATTTTCGTTCTGAAGAGAATTTTTCATTTCCCTGATGTCCCACCCACCAATCATATTAACCAATGTCATGGATTGAAGTGTGTCCCCCAAAAATATGTGTACCAATTTGGCTAGGCCATGATTCCCAGTATTGTGTGACTGTCCACCATTTTGTCATCTGATGTGATTTTCCTATGTGTTGTAAATCCTAATCTCTGCCTGTGGTTAATGAGGCAAGATTAGATTATGTTAAGAAGGATTAGGGTGGGATGTAACACCCTTGTTCAGGTTGCATCCCTGATCCAATGTAAGGGGAGTTTCCCTGGGGTGTGGCCTGTACCACCTTTTATCTTACAAGAGATAAAAGGAGACAGAAACGAGCGGAGACTGGGGGACCTCATACCACCAAGCAAGCAGCGCAGGAACAGAGTGTGTCCTTTGAACCTGAGGTTCCTGGACTGAGATGTTCCCAGACCAAGGGAAGATTGATGACAAGGACCTTCACCCAGAGCTGACAGAGGGAAAAAGCCCTCCCCTAGAGCTGACGCCCTCAATTCAGACTTGTAGCCTACTAGACTGTGAGAGAATAAATTTCTCTTTGTTAAGGCCATCCAGTTGTGGTATTTCTGTTACAGCAGCACTGGATGACCAAGACAACCAACGAAGTAAATGCATACCACATGTCTGGGGAGGAAGCTTGGGGAAGACCATTGCTGTGTAAACCAAAATACAATATGGGGCCCCATGTGACTCGACTGCCCACTGTGTCAGTCAAAGAGACACAAGGCCATCAGCAAGCACCTGAGAAGTCTCAGTCCTGCGTATCTCAACATTAACGGGATCCTTACTTACAACCAGAACAACTCTTCTTAAAATCCTCTTTTCTCTCCAATTCATAAACCCATAACTACTCAAGAGCCTCTCCAAATCCCTTACTCTCAATTTTCCACCAGAAATTCTAATTCCTAAGCCACACGGATCTGAAAGAGAGAAACACATATATATCTATATATAGACACGCATACATGTGTATATACATACAAGATATGCATATCATGCAGATACACATATATGTGTACATTTATATACATATGCACGCACACACACACAGTCCCCAAGTTCTGCATCATAAAGGCCTATAAATTGGATCAACAATGAAGAAACTCTCCTTAGAGGTTGGGGAGAAGAGAAACCGAGCCAATAGAATCAAAAGTTTTTTGGAAAGGACTGAGGAATGATTAATTAAAAAAAGAAGAAGAAGAAAAAGAAAAGACTAAAACACTCTTGTTTTGACACGTTTTTGTCCCTATAATTATTCATCCTTCCTTTATTTCTCATTTTTCCTGTAGGTTCTCTAGCTACTATAACCGCATCAGTCTCCACCCTCCATGCCTATACGGTTCGTGCTGACTTCCTGTTTTAGCTCACCTTTCAAAGTCGACCATTTACGAGGATATCAGAATAATCATGCGATTCCATGAGGAGGGGGAGAGTGCCTCTGAGACGCCAGTTGTCTGGGCGGTAAGAGAGTTCTGTTCCAAGTTCCTGGAATCACAGGTATCCAATGACAAAGGAAACTGGCCTTTCTCCTGAAGCTAACAGACAGCCCCAGAGGTGCTTTTCTCTTGTGTCTGCATCAATAGTCCAGAAGCAGAGCTGGACCTCAGTGCCCGGGTCTGCATTTGTCTGCATCTTACTCAGAGAAATTCACTGGAATTTTCTAGGGAATCAAATCCTCCAGGGTCTAAAAAGCCACAGACATAGAGGTGCTGTTTTAAAACCCAAAGGAATTTATACCAATTTTCCTAAAGCTCCTGAAGGTCTTCATTAAGAATCATGTGGGGTTTCTCTAAGTAGGCCACAAGGGACGGCAGGAGAGTCCTAACATGAAGAAAAAGAGGGAGTAGTCAAGAATCTCAAACAAGTAGCAGTCTTCCGGAGCTACATTCCAGTACCTTGGAGTGCGCAGAGCCACAACTTAAATAGAAGATTTGGGGAATGACCCAGTGAAGAATGGAGTTGAAAACTGTCATGAGTTTTGGGCCTCTAACGCAACGAGTTTTAAGCAATATATTTTCAGTCCCTCCAACTATTATGGATAATCAGGGGGAAGGCTTTGAAAAGCTCTTCACATACTCTAGACCTCCAAATTCCATCTAGAGGTCTATCTGGCCCATAGAACCTGCTTTCCTAGAGTGGGCATTAACATTACACCTTTGGTTATCATCAAAGGATGCTTAAACACACCCATTGTCACCATTTAATTGTGTAGGGATGTTGTCTGTTATACCTGTCAGTGACTCTCCTATTTGAAGCCCTTATTAGAAATTTCTTATTAGATGTGGCTTTGCTTCTTTGGGGGTGCTGGTGGCAAAGTGGTTAAGAGCTACAGCTGCTAACCAAAAGGTCAGCAGTCCAAATCCACCAGCTGATCCTTGGAAATCCTATGGGGCAGTTCTGCTCTGTCCTACAGAGTTACTATGAGTTGGAATCTATTGGACGGCAACGGGTTTTGCTTCTCTGGGGCAAGAAGACTGATGTGTTTCTTTCATTTTGATATTGAGAACTGTATAACTATATCCCCCTCCTATTTCTTTTTTTTTTTAACTGTCAGAAGGCTTAGAACCAAACCTGAAACAATTGTCACAATGCTATAGGTCTTTACATATTGATTTTTTGGGGAATTTTCTTGTTTCCTGTATCCTTAATCTTCTCCTATGATTTACATGTTTCCTGTCTCTTTAAGTGTCTATATTTTTCCATTATTTTATTGTATGTCTTCCTGTCATAAACTACTTTGAATCCTGGATGGAAGAGGCTAGGTAGTAAACATTTAGAGTCTCTTTGTGTTAGGCACTGGTACAATTCTTACATTATTTCATGGAATTCTCACAACAACACTACGAATGATTATAGCAACCGTTCAGTAACTTACTCAAGGCCACACACCTAGAAAATGGCTGAGCTGAGAATGAGCTTTTATCTCACTCCATGCTCCACAGCCCTTCCATTAGCAGGTTCCCAGGAGGAATGCCCACAGATCAGTCAATCAGCACCATTGGCTGCCACCACAAAGGGCACCACCTGCCGCCCATGCCTGCCCCTGCCAGTTCTCAGGTCTTCTCTGTCTAACATATCTAGGTCGGCACTAACACATTCCCCCAGCTTCATGGATCCTGCCCTTTCAGTGTGGTCTCCACCTGTCACGGGCACATGGAAGAAACTCAACTCAAACTAACTTAAGCAAAAACAAAATTAAAAAAAAAAACAGGAATTTATTGATTTATGTTTGGGAAGAGGAGTAGGTGACTCCATGCATAGAGTTTTGAACCCATCTCTTAGCTCTGCTTCCTCTACTTGATTTCAAATTACAAAGACTTTTTTGTTTGTTGGTTTTTAACATGGCAGGAAACACAGACACACACCTTCAAACTAACACAGCCCTTATGGCTCATGATCCCAGGAAACAACCATGAGATCCTTATCAACCCTTGGTAAAGACATCAGTCGGCTCTGCTCAGGTATCCTGCCCATTCACAGAAAACTCACTCTATTCAGGAGGATTGGTTTCAGACTAACCAGCCTGAGCCATGTGTCCATCTCTGCCATGGGGCAATTCGGAATCAATGGAATGAGAGAGAAACAGTTAGGAAAAAGGAGAAAAGGAGGAATGCTGGACAGAAACAGTTTTCATCCTTATACTCAAGGTTGTGAAATCAAATATTCACTGCAATGGTAGAGGTACCAAGCACAGGGAGGAGGCTTGTCTTCTCAAATGAAAACATCTGTCAAGCTTACTAACTCAAAAATCGACCAAGGGCAGCGGCTCTGGGTTTGAGGATGAATGGGAAAGGTCATACAGGAATGGGAGTGGATGATCCAGGGCAGCGGGCAAAAGGAGGGCGGTGGGTGGGAGGACAGTCCAAGTGGGCTCACTATGGAGCCAGAACAACTGGGTCTTAATCAGGTGGCCGGGCCATGCTTGTAGGGTTTGAAACCAAGTGACCTGCAATCAAGCTGCCCCTTGGGTGAGCTCAGTTGTCTCATCAGGGATTTAAGGCTCTGGCACGGATGTCTACTGGAAAGAATCTGAGGGAATAGCAGCTTTGGGAGTCAGATAAATTTCACGTCTCAGTTCTGCCCATCACTAGCTATTTAAGAGGGGGTAAAGGGCTTGCCTTTTCCGAACCTTAGTTTCCTCATCTGTAGGCAACCAGCTGCCTAACAAGCTTGTAAGGACTCAGCGCATGTAGAGAAGCATCTGTCTCCCAGGAGGCATTTAGCAAAGATGCCTGCTGATGTTCAGAGGGAGAAGGAGCTCTGACCAGAGCACATGGCTGGTCCAATCCCAGCATTCAATGTCACTTACCTGGGGAGGGGGTTAATTTCAGATTCAGGGCTCTAACCTAGACCTAAAGAAACCGATATTGTGGGGGAGCTAGGCCTTGAAATCTGTATTTCTAGCAAGTTCAACCAGTATCTTATGCACTTCAAGTATGAGAACCATTGGTTCTGGATATGGAGAACACAGTTGGAACATCCTTGGTGCTGAAACTATTTTCAGCCATAAATTCTTCTCTGATGCCTTGTAGAGTATTATATGACCAACATATACACACACACAATTAAAAATTTTGCAAATTCTTTTGTCTATCAGAAGTTTTTCACTGAAAATATCTTAAGATTTCATTTAAAAGTTCATAATTTAGAGTCTGGAAACACATTCACATAGAAATACTTTTAAAGGGGTAGTTAGATTTGCAGGAGCCATAACTATTCAGGAACTTATAATCAGCATTGCCCCAAACAGGATTTTAAAAATCATTTCTTGTGAACATTTCGTGGTGGTAGATTTCATAGCATTAAAGGGACTGTGTCCCCTAGGCATTTATTAGTAGTCTGAGAAGATCTCTATGAATGAATTATACCAACTTTGTGAGACAAAGTGTCAAAAAGGACAGAACTATTTACTCAAAAATTCTGGTACATAGACTTAAATCATATGTTTTACATGTGGATTACTGATTCAGATAGAATTCATTCATTCTTCTATTATATGTTGCTAGGCACCAGGTGAGCACCACAGTTATGATTCCTGCCTTATGAAGGCTACAGTCCAGTGGGACAGGTGACTTACGGACAGGTGAACACAAATACATACAAGCACTGGAAGGGCTGAGATGCAGAAGTGCAGTGGGAGAGTACCAAAGCAGACCTGGGTCTTCTAACAGGCAAACTCTGTTCAACAATCAAGTCTCACTTTAATGTTTCAGAGGACCCTTCAGGATGTAGCAGCATGCCCAAGGTATCTTTCAAATATCAGACGTTGTACTGAAGTAGCAGTCAATAGACAATTCCAGGTAATAAGCTAATGGATACTTCCAATGTCAGACCAACCTAACCCAGTACCGTGAACACAGTATCTTGAGGGGCAGAGTGGGATAGTGGAAAGACAGCAAACTTGGGCATCAGGTAAACCTGGATCTTAATTCTGGCTGTAAACCTGGTGACCCATTGCCATCGAGTTGATTCCAACTCATAGCGACCCCATTGGACAGAGTACAACTGTCCCCATAGGGCTTCCAAGGCTGTCATCTTTAGGGAAGCAGACTACCACATCTCTCTCCCTTGGAGCAGCTGGTGAGTTCGAACCACTGACTTTTCAGTTAGCAGTCGGGTGCTTTAACCACTGTGCCACCAAAACCAAAAACCAAACCCATTGCCGTCCTGTCGATTCTGACTCATAGTCAGACCCTACAGGACAGAGTAGAAGTGCCCCATAGAGTTTCTAAGGGGTGGCTGGTGGATTCAAACTGCCAACCTTTTGGTTAGCAGCTGAGCTCTTAATCACTACACCTCAAGGGCCCCTTAATTCTGGCTCTACAGCTCACCAATTGGGTGTCCTTGGGCAAGGCACTTAAACTCACTGGGACTCAGAGTCCTCATATGTTAAAGGGGAAAAACAGGATCTACTTCAGTGGGTTCTTGCCGGAAAGACCTAATCAAATAAAAAGTATCAGTCCAGTGCTGCTCGCACAAAGTAGATGTTCAAAGAGGTTATCTCGGACTCTTATTGAGGAAATTCGGTCTCTGGCTCTTAGAGAGGGGCAGCATGAAAGATATAGAGTCAGGATCTCCGTGAGAAGCCCAGAGATGGAGTCTCCTTGTCCTGCTCTCCCTTCCCTTGGAAGGGAGGTGTATCTATTTGCCCAGGGTGAAAGATCCAAAGCAATTCCACAACCTAACACTCTTCTGCCCTGCAGAACCTTTAAAATGATAGCGATGGTAGAGTTACTTCTATGATATCCCCCAAGTTATGACCTGCATTAGTTTGATCAAGAGAAAGATAAAAGAATCACTATGTTAGTGCATCAGCTATAAATTCCTTTAGGTCAGGAATCATAGTCTGTTTTAAAATACAGATTGCACCCACCACCACCAAATTGAGTCTATGGTGTTATGCACACAAAACGGACTCAATAGAGAAAATATTTCTGTCCTCTGTGTTCATAGCTCAGTTCCAAAATGTACAAAAAAAGGTTCTGTGTACACAAGTCTCAGTGAAATATGTGCATGAATTTTCTAGGCTGGATTGTTCTCTGTCTGTGGCAGTTCCCGTTTCCTCCAAACACCGTCCAGTTCCTTCAATGTCTCCGCCTCTACTGTGGTTACCAAGCATTTCCTTGGAGCTTGTTGTCTATCACAGCCTCATCAATGGGAATATTTTTTAGTTTGGACCCAAATGGTCTCAAGCAAATATGAATCTTGCATTTTCCTAGAGAAACAACGTTCAGCCTTTTATTGGCTAATAACCACTTGCCTCCTAACCAACACCATTGGTGTGTACTGAATATATTTTGTGCCAGGTACTGTTCCGAGCCTTTGTAGGTAGTATCTTAACTTCTCATGATAACTCTATGAGGAAGGTATACCGAGGAAGCCATTCTACAGGACAGATGATCAAGGCTCAGAAACACTGTGTCACTTGCTCACAACCACTCAGCTCAAAGTGAGGACTCAGAACTGTTTCCAGACAGCCTGGCTTGCCCCTGAACTGCTGCCCCCCATGTAAGTCATCTTCCAGAGAAGAATGGCCTCAAAACCCAGGGTAGTTTCATCCCAAATGGTAAACCAGTGGCTGCTACACAATTCTGTGCATGTCTGTGGTACATGAATTATGGACGATGCCTCTAGAGTTCATGGCTCTCCTAAAAAGGGTCCAATCTTAAGTGTTTGTAGAGTTTTCTTTAGCTTGTAAGCTCCCTGGGGACAGGACTCACAGAGCTTTATATATCACTGTATATCCAGCATGGGAATAGTAGTGGTTCAGTGGTAGAATTCTCGCCTTCCATGTGGGAGACCTGGGTTTGGTTCCCAGCCAAGGTACCTCCTGTGCTGCCACTACCTCTCTGTTAGTGAAGGCTTGTATGTTGCTATGATGCTGAACAGGTTTCAGCGGAGCTTCCAGACTAAAATAGACTAGGAAGAAAGACCTGGCGTTCTACTTCTGAAAATTAGCCAATGAAAACCATATGAATCACAATGGTCCTATTCACAACCAGTCATGGGGATGGTGCAGGACAGGGCAGTGTTCCGTTCTGTTCCATTGTGCGTGAGGTTGCCCTTCAGAGCCAACTTGACCAAAGCTAACAACAGTATCCAGCACCTAACGTGTGCCCGGAATGTTGTAGGTTTTAATCTATATTTATTAAAGGAATGAACAATTGAAGGCCTCGAATAGTACAGGAAGGAAGGCATCATTGCAAAACAAGCTAGAATGTGATAAGCTCAGTAGAAGAAGGGCTATGGGGTATCAGAGGTGGGTCCGAGAGGCCAACAAGTCTGCATGCAAGTCTCAGCTCAGCCAGAGGCCTGGAGAAGTTGAATTCTCTGCAGTTCTGCATCCTAAGGAGACATGGAAGAAACACGCACCGAGTTTGGGGGAATATTAAGAGAGGCACTTGGCACTCAGCGTTTGCATTTCTGAAGGGTCACTCAGAGGAGAGAGGCGAGTTTATCAATGAAGCCTTCATGGAGAAGGGGGCACCCAACCTGGAACCAGACTCAATGTGGAGACAAGGAGGGGTTCTTTCAGCCTAAATACAGACCAAAGGTGGGGAATCATGGGACAAGAACAGGGACAGTGTGGAGTTCAGTGTGGCTGCAACAAAAGGTGTGTGGAAGGAAATAGGACAGGAAGGGTGAGCAGGACTCCATTCCAGCTTGAACGTTACGCAAATGATCTTGGATTTCATTCTGTAGAAAGATGTTCCCCAGCATGGGGAACACATGCCCCTGGTGTACACACAATGGTGCGAGGTGGTACTCAGATGGTACATCAATCAATTCCCTTTCAATCTTGCTGAAGCCAGGGAGAGTCTCAGTTGATGTTAGTCTATTATATCTAATCCACAATAATTGTATTAGTCAAGGTCACAATGAGAGACCTATGGCATGCTCAAATTATGATAATTAAAGGAGGGTTTGATAAAGGGACTAGTGACCAAGTACAGGTGAGAAGACCACAGGACAAGTGCAGTAACCCAGGGCTAGTATGGTACAGCTGTCACTATCCCTAGGCCTGAAGGGACAAGGGGAGAGAAAGTTGACCAGAACCCAGAAGGGTAAAGACTTGTAGAGCAAACCACCTTAAAACGAGCAGTAACCTTTGGTCAGGGAACACTGCCAGACTGTGGAGACTTCCCAAGGAGCTAGGGAACAAAACCCTGGCTCAATAGCTTCCCTTTCTACTAGGCCTTGCTGGGCTCCTGAAAGTGAGCCCAACTTAAAGCCAGAAGGCAAGGGAGCCCGCTGATTATCCCATAGAGTTCAGCCTTCTGGGGCTGAGAGCAAGGAGGAGAGAGGAAATGGATCTGGAGGGACAAAAGGAAGATAACTGAATAATAACCTGCCTTTGTAAACACAGACAGAGTAGGCCTCAGGCTTAGCGTCTCAGGCAATAATAGCTGACGAGAAGATACTACTTTTGTTTTCATTGTATTTCTTTTTATAGTTAGCTTCCATTTATGATAGATGGTACTGGTTTTCCATTTTCTTAGAGATAAAGTTTCATTTCAGAATACACTTAAGTAAACAAAAAAAAAAAAGTAAGCCCATTTCAATAAGAAGTAAACAACACCATGGATGGAAGGGAAAACAGCCAAGATAATGGAGTTGGTGTGCGAGAGACTGATGTTTGCGAGAGGCCTCGGAGAACAGGGAGCTGTTGACAGTGTTTGAGCAGGAGAGCGATAGAATCAAGGCTCTGCTCTGGGAAGCTTCATGTGGCTGCAGCATAGACAACAGACAGCGGGGGAGACTGGAGGGAGGGAGGCCTTCGGGTAGTGCCATGGTGCTGGAGAGGTAGAGCTGGAGGGGAAAGAAATTGAGGAAGGGAGGGGTAGAGTCAACAATATTTGGTAATTCACCGCATGGAGGGCAAAGCAAGATGCAAAGCAAAAGTAATAGCTTCCACCAAAATTGCTTTTAAACACCATCTGTTACCAGGAATATTAGAACTGATGCAGGAAGTAACGCAAGAGCAATCAAGGTCCATTAACAGGTAGTGTTCATGTAATCCATCTCCTGTGAGGACGCCTGTGATGAACGGAAAACACAAACATCTATCTAATGTGTGCCTGTGCCCCATGTTTCTCCAAAACAGCTGGGTTTGTTTTTCAGATTTGCAGTAGAAAAATTGGGAAGGTCAACCAGGCTTGGCGTCTAGCACCAGGAGGGCAATTTCCATGCCTTGGATCACAGAGGAGGCATTTTCATAGTGCATATGCTTTGGATGTTTATTCAGAGTGCTGCAGTAAGCTGAGAGATCTATTTCCTAAAAAGACCATGTAGTTAGAAAAATTAAGTCAGATATACCCATAATCATCCAAGTGTCACATAAACATAATCTGCAACCAGAGGTTAGGAATAGTAACAACTCATCAAGTTTGAAACAAATTTTGGCCTGATGAGGATGTTGAGACTAAGTGTCCACCTTATCTTGGATAAAAGAAACACACACACACCCTTCAACAAGGAATTTCCAGCCCACGCTTCAGTTGTATAAAAATTACTTTCAATTAAATTCTCAAGTTCTGGGTCCCTGAGAGTTTAAACCATCATGTTTTCAAATGAACTACTGATTCCCAGGCATCGAGGGAAGGGAAAGACCTATGGGATGATCAAATCCGTCCCAAAAGCTATCCAGGAGAGTGCTCCCTGCAGCTCACATTCAATTGCTTTGTTCAGTTCCGGTTTTAAATGACTCCAGCAACGGGACTCTTCATCGATCTAAGAGGCCCATGGGAGCCCTTTCCCAACCTAAGAGGCCTCATTTTATAAAAAATACTCTGATATTAAATCTTGTTATACCACTTGCCCCTCTCCATGGAACTCCTCTTCTTCTCTGCCATTTGTGCCCTTCAGCTCCTTCTGGATGCCAGGGAGTCACATATCTTTCCTCATCAGTTATTCTTTCCTTCCCCTTCCTCATTTTTTTTTACTCTCCTTTTATCTGAAGACTTCTGGGCTTTTATCTGCCTCTCTGGTTCCTATCACCATAGTAACTGAAGGCTTTGACAAAGCTGTCATTTCAACAGAGGCCCTGAAAGGCCAGCAGCTTGGCCTTTGGACCTTCAACTCCAGTCCAACATGATACTTTCTAGAATTCTGAGCAATTCAGACCTGCGCTAACTCCCTAGGTGACCAGGTACTGGCCTGGTGTCCAGGGCCTGCCACAGAAACTGCACAGAGTCAACACTCAACAAAGGCCTGTGATTCATTAAGTTTAGGATAAAGAAGATAGTGAAAAACTGGCTGTTTGTTTGTTTTACACATTTAGAAGTCTTAGAAAGAACCCCAAATCAGGAATCATCCAGTTTCTGCAGTTGATCCACTCTGAGGCCCTAGGTCTCCATTTCTACTCTTGCTGAAGCAGGGAGATGGACTGCATATAATTTAGATTGCAGTATATGCACTAAAATGCTAGTGTGCAATTCCAATTTAAAGAAGTTAGAGCAATGTCTCTTACCTAGGCTTGTCAGATTTAGCAAATAAAAAGACAAGATGTCCAACCAAATTTGAAATTCAGCTAAAATGACTAATTGTTAGCATAAGTGTGTCCCATGCAATATTTGGGACATACTTATCCTAAAAAAAAAAATTCATTGTTTATCTGAGATTCAAATTTAGCTGGATGTCTTGTATTTTCTTTGGCAACCCTGCCTCTGCTTCCACCTCCACATGTTATAATGTTAGTTGAATCGCAGGGCATCTAGGTGGCTGGGTAGATGTCTGATCCTTGTTACTTCTCACTCCGATGCCCCAGTAGAGCTTCCAAGTCCTGGCTGAAGCTCCAATCTCAGATATTTCCAAATATGTGCATGCTTACTTGCTTCTCATGGTTCCTCACAATCCAGATATGATCAAAGGAGTGATAATATTCTGAAGTGTGTACTTTTCAGTACTGAAAAAGTACTATCTATGTGCATTACTGACATGAAGCACTTTACATGCATCAACTCATTTAATCTTCAAAACAGCCTTGAGAAGCTACCCCCAACTGGAAGATGAAAAGACAAGCCAGCGAGGTGAAGTGACTCATCTAAATGGAAAAACCAAAGGATTTTCACAGAACAAGGCAAACCAGTTTCAAAGTTTATAGCTGAAAGCAAATGGGCCAAATACACCAAGAAACTCCTGATAAGAGAAGCAAGCCAGAGGACTTGCCCCATCAGATTATAAGGCTTATTTTAAAGCTGTGGTAATTAAGACAGTGCAGTGTTTGATAAAAGGTGAGCAAGCAGTCAAATAGAACAGAGGAGAGTCCAAAAGCAGACCCGTCTTGTATGAAAACTGACACGACAGGGTTGATGTGCAGCGCGCCGGGGCAGAAGGGATGACTGAACAGAGCGTTAGACAGTCGGTTCTCTGAATCTCTACTCCAAACAGCACATGCAAATGGAGGCTATATGGATCGAGACCTTAAATGTAAAAGACAAAACTTTAAAACTTTTAAACAGAAGATAAATTACAATGTTGTCATCACCTCAGCATAGAGAAGGATTTCTTAAGATGCAAAAACCACTAAGAAAGAGTGATCAAGTATGACTACGCTCAACTGAAGGACTCTGTTCATAAAAAGAAATCACATAAAAGCAGTGAAAATACAAGCTACAGACTGGAAGAACCGACAAAGGATAAGCCTCCAGACCCAACTGTCCGATACAGTAGCCCTGAGGCACATGCCGTTATTGAGAAATTGAAATGTGGCAAGTAGGGATTGAGATTTACCGTAAGTGTAAGATACACACCAGACTTCCAAGACTTCATTAATAATTTTATATTGGTAAAATTTTAGATATATTTAGTTAAATAATATATATTTAGTTAAATAAATTATTGAAACCATATTTAACTGTTTCTTTTTACTTTTTTTTCTAAATTTTATTTATTTTGTTGCCATTGATGAGAATATACACAGCAAAATACACACCAATTCAACAGTTTCTACATGTACAATTTAGTGACATTAATTACATTCTTCAAGTTGGGCAACCATTCTCACCCTCCTTTTCTGAGTTGTTCCTCCCTCATTAACATAACTCACTGCCCCTTAAAGTTCTATTGTCAATTTGATCCCGTATATTTTTAAAAAAAAAACCAAACCCGTTGCCGTCAAGTTGATTCTAACTCATAGCAACCCTATAGGACAGAGTAGAACAGCTCCATAGGGTTTCCAAGGAGCACCTGGTGGATTTGAACTGCCCACCTTTTGGTTAGCAGCCAAGCTCTTAACTACTACGCCACCAGGGTTGCCTGAGCCCATATAGATAGTTCTCAAAAGAGTATAATGCTCAAGGCAGACATAACGTTTTTTTTTTCCCATACAAAAATTTATACGTACATTGTTACGTGACTCTAATTGCTCTCCCCATACTGTGACAGCACACTCCTCCTTTCCACCCCTGATTCCCCATGTCCATTTAATCAGCTCCTAACCCTCTCTGCCTTCCCATCTCACCTCCAGACAGAAGCTGCCTGTTTAGTCTCTTGTATCTATTTGTCGTTCACTGCTGGTGGGTGTAAAAGAATGGGACAACCTCTTCAAAAACTCATGTGCCGTGAGGTAGTCATACTGAACATACACATCCCCTATAAACTGGCAAGTTGGGGCCTGGCTACGCACCTGGGAGAACTTTCACACGTGGGACACTGGCACACCCAGCAAGCTTACAGCAGCCTTATTTGTGATAACAAAACCTGGAAATCACCCTTTGGTGACCCACTTATTTTCTGCTTTGAATTTTTCGTTGATACTATGTGTTTTCATTAATGGAAGCATGCTGAATCATTGAGTGTGCCTGAATTTTTGGTAGGTAGTATGTTTTTTCATTTTTTCTTGTCCCCTCCCACAAGCCTACCCTAAGTGTTTAGTGATATGTATGAAGTACACTAATTATACCCCAGAGTCCTCACTGGGGCCTATTGGTACATATGTATAACAAATAAAAATTTTCAAGATTTCTATTTTGCCCATCAAAAATTCAGACAATTCATTCCAAAACCCAAACCCACTGCCATCGAGTTGATTCCGACTCATACAGACCCTATAGGGCAGAGTAGAACGGCCCCATAGTGTTTCCGAGGCTGTAATCTTTATGGAAGCAGACTGCCACATCTTTCTCCCGCAGGGCAGCCAGTGGGTTCAAACTGCTGACCTTTCGGTTAGCAGCCGAATGCTTAACCACAGCAGGGCTCCTAGACACCTCATACAATACCCTGTGAAAACGGTAATTTGTGGCACATGCCCATGTCTTCTGTTTCAGTCATAAAGACCCCTGCTTTGCACGCATCGTCAGTGGTACAGCAGCTTTCCGATAAACCCCAGAGGCTGAAAAAGATCATGGTCACTACGTACTGCTGGGCACCAAAGGGATACGCCAAGTTTCCATCAATGACAGAATGGGTGAATCAGTTGTGGTACAGTCATACAATGGAAAGCTATACACACTTTTAAAAAATTCAACTGGAGCTACAACTTTAGAGATATGTAGCTCTTAAAAACGAGACGATTATACAAACTTCAGAGGGTGCTCTCTCTCTGAGGGAGAGAAGAGGTATAACTGGGGAGGGATGCACTGGGAATACCATATTTTTATGCAAATAACATATGCCTTCTACTTTTGTTTGCCAACCATGCCTTCCCCTTCAAGGAATTTTCGTAAGCGTGCTATGGTTTTTTTTTCCAGCAACATGTAAAAAATAAGTGGCATAGTGGTGCCTATGAAAATACCTTGAGGGGGAGGGCGTGGTTGGTAATCAAATGTAGAAGGCGCCTGTTATTTTCATAAAAATACAGTAGAAGACATGGGTCATGTTCTATTTCTTAAACAGGTGTTTGTTTTCCTCTAACTTAAACTGTAAATATACATTGCATATCCCAATTTGAAAAGTGTGACATTTCATACTCTAAAGGGTTTAAAAAAGAAAAGAGAACCATAACTCTGTGTGTGGGGTGTGTGGGGTGTGTCTCTGCGTGTGAGAGAGAGAGATTAACTTCCAGCCAGGAATGCTGCCCTCCGTTTGCTTTCTAATAATGACATCTCTCAAGTGTGACCATGCACTGATGGTCTTTTCTCTACAACTTGGCTCCTCTTTCTAATATCCTGTCCTATGTGCTCTCCAGATTATTTACTTTATCAGATATAAATAAGAATCTTGGAAAAACAATAAAATACAGCTTGCTCTTCTTGAGTTTGGTTTATCTCCATCCCTTTCTCTGTGAATAGCACAGACTAGCAAGAAGCAGGGCTCCATACCAGCATGGCAGCTGAGCTGAAACCCCCAGGGTGCGCAGGGCATTGAGGAGCCCAGTGCCTCCACCCTTTCATGCTCTCAAGGGCCCTCAGCCCAATCCTGCTTTGATTTCCCCATTAGAGCTCTTGTCACGGTTAATGTGAGGTAATTGGAGATGCGCTTGAAAGAGAATTTTCAGCCTCTTGCCAGTATTCTTGGAGACACGCGAGAAAAAGGCAGAGACTTATGAAGTGTGTTTGGAGTGGCCCGGTTTCCACAGCTCTCAGTCCACACTGAGGCAAGGGCATCGAAGGGGAAATTCAGTTAACCTGAGAATCGGGCCTACATCCTGGGTCCCAAACACAATTAAAAGATTTCTTTCCTCCTTTTTAAAAAGAGGTCAAACTACCCTAGTGGATATTTCCCCCAGATCATTTGATTTATCCCTTCCCCTTAAAAATGCCCAACTCAATGAAAACATCCAGAGTATCAGGTAGAGCTCATCTTTCTTAGAACAAAAACAAACTTGTTTTCTTTTTTTAAATTTTGATACCTGTAGCATCCCAAAGCCATGTTCACCTTGAAAAACATCATTCCCTCCACCTGAGGGCACCGGTGATACCCTGAGCACAATTACTCTTAGCAGGAAGAGGTTGCGGGCCTGCTAACCTCATCAATCACATGGCGCCTCTTCCATAACTTCCCAGGACTCTGGCTTCTGTCTCCTGTAGGTGAGCCTCAGCCCAGGACGTGGCGAATCAATATACTAACCGCTATTCTCACTGTGGAGTGGAACAATTACGAAAATCTATTTGCCCGTAAATGTGCCTTGTCTTGTAAATCATTGGGTCGTTAACCTTACAAATGGCAGTGTGCCGTCTCTATCCAATTCAATTAAAGTACAGACCAAGGTAATACTTAAGAATACATTTCAGGCAAAAGAATATACTGCTATATCATCATAAATTAAACAATACATTTATTCCCCTCCTTGGAAAAAGAACATGTGTGATAAACACAGGATAGAGAAGGAATAAAGGCACCGATTCTAAGAATAGCTCAAGAGGACTATACAGGGGCAGAAATCAGCGATCCAGAGGCGTCAGCAAGTCATCCATGGACCCCATTCCCCCAGCATTGATGCAGGATTTCTGAGGGTGTGCTCACATTGTCATGGCCAGAGCAATGCCTTTTCAGGTAGAGATCCCTGTACCAAAAGGCAGAAACAGTCCACTATCTGTTCCTAGCCTCGCCCTGCTGTAGCTGAGACATTCTAGGTCCTGAAACTGACTCTCTACAGTTTGGAAGATCTCCCTCTCTCTTTACAAACATTTTGACAGCAAATTGAAATGCAGCACCCTTCCTCAATTTTCTCTCTCCTTTCATTCGGAGGGGTTAGGTAGTGATTAAGTAGGAAAATATGGTAACAAGAGGCATGTCTCAAGACTTATAGTATCTCTCATGAGATTGGATAAGATCTATCTGTTCTTCACAAGTGGCTCCGAATAAAACTCTTCGATCTTCTTTCTCCCTCGATCCCTCCTGCCTGGACCACATTCTAGCTACTAACCAGTACATTTTAACTTGGTCACTCACCACATTCCCATTTCAGAAAGTCAGCCCAGTTGCTGAACTCTTCCTCCTGCTGAAGACCAGTCTGTGCCAACTGGGCTTTCTCTGGGTGAAGCTGTTCTTTGCAGCATCTACCCGCATGGTTCCTAAGCATTAGTCTGCATAAGTATCACCTGGCGAACACGTTGCCATTTGGAATCTAGTTCTGATGTGCTGCTCTTGGAAAATGAGTTCACCTGGTGTTCAACGAACTGGGTGGAGCAGGTGGTTTGGGGAGCTCTGCTGATCATTGAGTGCTTTAGGTGAAAGTTTACAGAGCAAATTAGTTTCTCATTCAAAAATTTACACACAAATTGTTTTGTGACATTGGTTGCAACCCTGCATGTGTCAGCACTCTCCCCCTTTCTCTTTCTGCCCTGGGTTCCCCATTTCCACTTGTCCAGTTTTCCTGTCCCTTCCCGCCTTCTTCTCTTTGTTTTTGGGCAAGGGATTGCCCATTTGATCTCGTATACTTGATTGATCTAAGAAGCCCCTTCCTCACATGTGTTATTGTTCGTTCTATAGGCCTGCCTAATCTTTGGCTGAAAGGTAAACTTCAAGAGTGGCTTCATTTCTGAGTTAACAGGGTGTCTGGGGGCTATAGTCTCAGGGGTTCCTCCAGTCTGTCAGACCAGTAAGTCTTATCATTTTTGTGAATTTGATCTTTTGTTCTACATTTTCCCCCGCTCTGTCCAGGACCCTCTTATAATCCGGTCAAGGCAGTTGGAAGTGGTATCCAGGCACCATTTAGTTCTTCTGGTCCCACTCCTGTTTTAGACCAACATCTAGAAGTTTCTGGTTTCGTTCTAGTGACAGAATCCGTATTCTGCCCCTTGTTTCATTGTTTTTTGCCAAACACTTTTGACCTTACCTTCCTTAAAAGGATATTTCAGTAAATGCTTATATTATGAGCACGTGGGGAAAATCTAAATTGAAATTTATCTAAATGCTTGGGACACAGCTTAAAAGAAATTACTATTAAAGGACCAGGTATTTTGTTAGATAATGACTTTCTTTGGATGATTCTGAAAAATACAGAGCTGCATGATCTTAGATAAGTTACTTAACCCCTCTGACCTTCAGTTAAATCCTTGGTTATATACAAGATTTCAGTGGTACCTATTTCATAGGCTTATCATGAAGATTAAAAGAAGTGAGTATATAAAGCTCTTAGCTCAGTGCCTAGTGCATGGAAAACACTCTTTATCATCACCATCCTTACCGCTCATCACCATCTAGAGACCCTCTTATCAGGAGAGAATTCTTACTTCTAATTAAAAAAAAAAATTAGGCAACATTTATAGAGAAAAACCTGTGGGAGGAAACTGGCTAGGTTTCCTCTCTATGAGAGGGTAGACCTGAGGGCTTTAGGGTTCTGAAAAATAGTCTCAAGGTTAAAAGTGATTCAGCAAACATATCTCACTGCTTACAAATTGAAGGCCAATGGGCCGTCTGTGTTAGGTTTAGCTAACATAATGTTTAATTCTTTAAAAATCTGAATATGTTTAAGCCACAACCTTTCAGGTAACCACAGCTCACTGCTATCTTAAGAGAAAGTAGATACATGGTGTTCTGTCATTTTGCTGACCTTGAAGGCATTTGAGTACCTGACCTAACACTATTGTTGTTTGTGTTTTAGGTGAAAATTTACAGGGCAAATGAGTTTCTCATTCAAAACTGTATACGCAAATTGTTTTGTGACATTGGTTGCAATCCCCGCAACGTGTCAGCACTCTCCCCCTTTCCCTTTACGCCCCGGGTTCCCCGTGTCCATTCGTCCAGTTTTCCTGTCCCTTCCTGCCTTCTCGTCTTTGCTTTTGGGCAGGTGTTGCCCGTTTGGCCTCGTATACTTGATTGCACTAAGAAGCACGTGCCTCACATGCGTTACTTGTTTTCTGGGCCTGTCTAATCTTTGGCTGAAAGGTGGACTTCAGGAGTGGTTTCAGTTGTGAGTTAGCAGGGTGTCGGCGGGCCATAGTCTCGGGGGTTTTAACGCTGACTTACTATTACAACCCCAGTTTTTCATGTCATGATCTCACGGCCATCGATATATCTGGAGGAAGAGTCCTTATCTTTTCAAAAACATATGGCCACTTCCCAGAATGAATGTCATCCAAGGCTGCCAACCAATGATGCAATGAGTCAGGTGAACTGCAAAACGAGGCGTTCGCTCCCTTCTCAGTTGTAGCCACCAGACCTCACATACAAAAGCTGTTGGAGACTCTGTTTTCACACACACATACACACGTTCACATGCATTCACATGTGTGCACACAATGTTCCTTTAAAAATATTCATTTTGAGAATTACTGCCAGCACTCATCACTGAGGACGAAGGAGTCCTTGAGGACACATTCTGATTATGAAGGGAGATCTAGCCCTGTGGAGTGGGGCCACTCTTCTCTGTGGAGGAGTCTCATTGGGAATGGCTCAGACGGGGGCATGAGGTTTTCTCTTCCATGATGAGGGTCAAAGATGAAAATGGCAGTGGTTGGACTGGCTGGGAGCCTGGATGGATGCCCCCACTATCTGATTTTCTGAGCATTGCTCATAACATCACATTGAAATAGGCCAACCAGGAGGACAAGCAAGACGAAGCCCTGGCAGGAATTGTTCAGGATCTCCTTGTAGCTTGACTTGGCCCTGGGTTTTCAGCTCATGAGTGCGTAATGTGCGCTGGACAGCTGGAAGTTACAGAGCAGACATCTGATGAATTCACTCCGTTCAAACTGCAGAGTCAAGAGAACAGTCACATTTGGTAGTAATATTCTTAATAGGAGTAATAAGCAATATTTTAAGAATGCAAACCTAATAATACAGACTTCCAATTTCTAGTCTGAAATGAAAACAGCTTGGAAGTCATCTCTCCAGTCCTTAGAACAACTGCTGCACCCAGGGTGGAGCCTTTGCCCTGGGAGTGGGGGCTGATGGCGGCAGGGAGCCCCTGACGTCTCAGCAACACTCGCCTGGAATTCAGCCTCTGCAACGCGGAGCTGGGGGGTAGGAGAAATGCTGTGGCCTGCTCCTCCCAAGGAGAAACTGTAGCCCTGGACTGGGAGCTGTCTTCTTTGATACACCTTCCCAGAGTGGAGCTTCTTGCCTGCTGAGCTGGTCAGCGGTAGGGGAAGGAGATAGCGGGTTGTGGCTCAAGTGCCACAACCTCTCACTGAATAAATGGTTCTTTGCTGTACATGCTTACAACAGTTTTCAGATACTCAGCTTTTTTTTATATATAATTTTTGCCACCCCAGAAGACACGGTCCCCGGACTCTCTGTTAACCCAGAACTAAAACCATTCCTGAAGCCAACTCTTCAGACAAAGATTAGACTGGACTATAAGACATAAAATGATACTCATGAAGAGTGTGCTTCTTAATTCAAATAGATACACGAGACTAAATGGGCTTCTCCTGTCCAGAGGTGAGATGAGAAGGCAGAGAGAGTCAGGAGCTGGTTGAATGGACACAGGACATCCGGGGTGGAAAGGAGGCGTGTGCTGTCACAGTATAGGGAGAGCAAAGAGGGTCACATAACAATGTGTGTATAAATTTTTGTATGAGAAACTAACTTGAGCTGTAAACTTTCACTTAAAGCTCAATAAAAAATAATAATAATTTTCACCATTATGGCTGTTTCACTGGGGAACGGGTCTGTGGAGTCCCTCGCTCCAGGATTCCGGAAGTTGTCTCACTTTCTCTGTCCTCATCTTCAGCTAGTCTTCCCTTCTTCCTCTCTGCTCCTAACTGAGGAACAGTCATCCTTGGATGAGGAACATCCAAGCTTCTTACCGTCTCAGGACCTTTGCACTTGCTGTTCCCTCAGTCCAGAAAGTTTTTCTCCCTTGAAATAGACACTGTTGGTTGTCTACCCAAGCGCTGTTTCCACTTTGATTCTTGCAGGCAAAGTCCCTTCCCACATGACTCAGGGGAAATCATTATTAGGCTAGAGCAGAAGTCAGCAAACTATAATCCACGGATGAAATTTGGCATACTGCTTGCTTTTGTATGATCTTCATTCCAAGAGCCATGCATATCACCTGTGTCTGTGTGAAGACATTTTGAAAGATGAGATATGTAAAATCTCACTATAGATCAACATTAACAGATGAACATTTGCAATTGACTTTGATGATAGGGGAAACCAACTTTGAACCCCGATTAAGCAAAATGTTATCCCCTCAAAAAGAATTCCATTCTTCGTATTAGTAGGTTTATGTTTTTAAAAATGCACTCAATTATTATATTTCAAATTTCATCAATAAAAAAGTGTGAAAATTTGTGTTCTCTCTTGTTCTATAAGTACCTACATAATATCCTCAATTTTGCCTCTTGACCTACAATGCCTGAAATGTTTCGTATCTAGCCCTTTGCAGAAAAGGCTCACGAATCATAGTCATTACATTTCCTTGCCGGTGACTGGTTTTCAGGACGGAGTTTGGCCCAGTTCTGAGCAAAGAGATGTAAGAGCAAGTGTGCTGGGGCACATCTGGAAACGTTCTCTCCTTATGGTTGCTGTTTCCTGACAGGATGCCTGGAACTATGGCTGCCTCTGGGAGGCTGGGCTGAGGACCAGACAGTGCCTGGAACTATGGCTGCCTCTGGGAGGCTGGGCTGAGGACCAGG